>NC_058520.1:505543992-505868242 GCF_904849725.1 Hordeum vulgare subsp. vulgare | reverse complement strand
TAGAAATCATGAAGATCCATAGGGATACCATGAATTACGTTGAAAAGGATATTCTTCATGATGCCTACGACGTATTCTTCATTGTCATGCCCTTTGATAGGTGCGATGGCATAAGACAAGATCCTGTACACGGTTCTGGGCTCATATGTCAAATCTTGCACCAGAAATCGAGTCCTTGGAGGTTGTCCCTTGGCCAAAGGCTTCATGAGGACTTCCATGAGCTTGTTCGGCAGTTCTCGTTCATCATACAGTTTGACTGCTTCCTCTGAGGGAATTGATATTGGGAGAGCTCAAAGAAATTCAGTGTCGGGGCTTTGTAATGCGTATGCCGAGTCATCCAGTCCAACGTGGGTCGCCTGAGATATGCAGTGTGGCATAAAGTTGAAGAATTATGTCCGTGTTCCAATCACGGATATCTGTGCAGAAAGGCAATGACCTAGCTTGTGGGGACCCCAACTTACAATTCGAGGTCGCCGAATGATCGTGCTCAGTGATCCCAGAGATCAATGCTCACTGAACACACATATACTGAAATAATAAGAGTCTTACATCCGAGTACCGAATTATTACATCCAATGTTTAAGAAAACGGTAACTGGTAACTGCTCAGTCGGCTTGGGAGTAGCGATTAATCGGTGAATCGGCCTATTAACTGGATTAATCGGTTGATCATTAATCGGTAGATTAAACATAAACTTGCCAATTTATATCCTGATTTTTAATGTATTCTACCATAATTCCTCGCACCTATATATGTAATATACCAAAATATTTTATTGTAGACATATAAAAAATAGTCAGGAGATAAAATTAATAATCGTTATACATCCAAATATATAAAATCCCAAAATTCCAAGTTATCAATTAAACATTTAAACTTATCCATATACTTGCTAACATACTTCACATGATATACTCAAGATAACAACCAAAACCAACAGTTCCATCCACCCATCTACAAAATTGTAATTCATAATCTACTAATATATGAATGTGGATTCACCACTAAGATATGTGGAAGATGGTAGTGCCTTGCCTACTGGTGACGCCATTGAGGAAGAGATTGGGGAGCATACCATGGGAGGGGATGGGGAGTGGACAAGTGGGGTGGGGTCCAGGCAAGCGACCAGAATGGCGGAGCAACTAGATCTTGCAGGTGTAGTGTGGTGAATGGCACTAGTGAGGACATGACTAGCCACCAGTCAGGTTAGGAGGGGATGAAAGGAGAATGAGGAAGCTGGAAGAGGGCCAAACCCTAGGTATTTAGTAGCTAGAGGCGGTGGTAGGGGCTACGAGCCAAAAATTTGGGATTCGGTTGCCCACCAGTTAATGGGCTGGTAGTGATTAATTAGTCGGGCAACTGATTAATAGGTCTAACTGGCCAATTAATCGGCATGGCAAGTTAACACGATGAATAGGTGTTATTCGATTCAGTCACCCTAAGAGTAGCGATTAACTGGCAAGTTAACTGGTTAATCGGATGAATTCTTGAACAATGATTACATCACAAGGTTGGGCCTAAGGCCAAATCATACTGATAAAACTAATAGCGGAAAACCTAGGGGCTAAGCATGTGCCCATGCCATCAAGCCTACACTGACAGGCATTCTGACTCGGAGGCGTCCTAGTTCGCACGGGCATCTCCGAAGATGTACTCATCTCCAAACTCTCGTCCCTCCATGTCTGGTAAATAACATAAGCAGTGGCAAGCCAATGAGTACTTTGAATGTACTCACAAACAGACTTTGAATGTACTCCTAAACAGCCCATGAAATAAACAATGAAAGTGAAGGATAACAATAAAATGCATATTTGGTGTAATGGTCATGAATATGCATCAAGTTAAAGAATTACTTTTGAAGAACAGGTTACAAATATCAATATATCTATCGAGGGCTGAACCATCCGGGCTCACCCTATATGCCAAGTCACCAAACTTGGTCATATCATTACTTCCATAACCACACCTTTTTATCACCACTCACACACACTTGGTTTATGCAGAAATAACTGGACGTAGTTTAAGCAGCACCACCCAACTGTCCTTGACCGTGGACACAACTATTCGAATAGTTTTACACTCTACAGAGGTAGTATGCTGGACCCACGAGATCCGGGAAATTTCCGTGTCATCCACAACTCACGGTATATAACATAACCGAGGTAAGTACCCGATCAATCCTTTCCCCTGACGATACTAGACAAAGAGGTCCACTCGATTGGTACCCAGCCCACATGTTGTACGTCTTACGAGCACCGACTCTGGACAGTATCAACCATGTGGGGGACCAACGGTGTGCCTGGAACTCATAAAAATGGCATAATCGTGCTACATGGCACGAGCCCATCAGGAGAGTGACCACACATCACTCCCGCCACTAGTAATGAGGCTATTTGCTAGCACTGACCAGAGTAATTAACATAGCACCGTCCCATAAGGGGTAACATGGTCGTACTGGTAAGGTTGGGACGATTGACACATCATAAATCTAATCCCATTTCCGAAACCATACTCACTCAAAATACCCGGTGCACCACTTCACCACAAGTGGCCACCTAACTCATCATCACCCTCGGGCATTAGTGGCACCCGACGGCGTTTTCATAAACTCTTGATTTATACCAACAATATGCTCATGCTAATATTCTAGTATTACTTGTCAACATGATAATAGCGTGATCCTCAAGGGGTAGGATCAAGCTCAATGCATGTGCTCCGGAGGAGCCATCGGTAACATCACATCAAATGATTTACCGATACTTATGATCATATGCAACAGAAATATTTACTATCTTAACGTGCAATATAAAATATGCTCAGTCATGGTCAAAGGGCTGCTTGCCTTGGTCAGCTAGGTATCCGGGGTCTTCGAGTCTTCCGCTCCGATTCCCTCGTCACACGGATTTTCTATCGTCGTCAAAAGAATAAATAAGAAATAGCTCACTCAAAAACAGATCACAAAGTGATTTTAAAAATGTTATATATTATTGATAAATCTAAGTTGTTATTTTGAAAAATATTTGCCTCTATTTCCAATGAAGAAACATTTTTAAAATCAACCAAAGAGAAGAAAAACCATTCCAATTAGAACTTTTTATTATTGCAAAACAGAATAGTTGTTTGAAAAACTCATCTCTAGGTCTTATCAAATACTACATATTTTTAGAAGAATAACAATGGAAAAATATATTTTTACAGTGGTTAAATGTTTTTATAAAAATCTTGGAAATCAGATTTTAAAAATAAAAGAAAAATGGGCTAAGTCCCTGGCCTGGGTCGGCCTGGAACTGGTTCGGCCCAAAGCCAGCCGACAGCCTGCCCAGGCGCGCGCGCCGTCAGGTTTGAACCTCATGTGGGTGGCCTTGCGGTCAGCGGCTGCGGGCAGCGCGGGGGAGGAGGCTGGGCCACCGATAGGTGGGGCACACCTGTCGGGGTCGTCTCCTACCTGTGGCCAGAGAAGAGGAGGAGCACGCGGCGATGCTGCCGACGTTCTCAAGCACCAACGAGGACAGAAATGGGCTCAGCATGACGTCGCCTACCTGCTGTTGGTCGGAACAACTTCGGAGGGGCAAGGGTTCACCGGCGACGAGAAGGCCACGACGGAGGAGTTTCGGGAGGTGGTTGAGGAGTTAGCTAGATGCACGAAAATGCTCGGGCGAGTTGGGGGAAAGCTTCCTGGGGTTGAGGGGATCAGTTTGGTGGGTCGAGGGGCGCAAGGAGCCGTCGTGTAGCCAGAGATCGACCGAAGCTCCGAGGCGGAGGGGCCTCGGTCGATCTCGAGCACCGGGGTTCTACTGGTTTGCTGGGGTGGCTAGGGAGGTGCTAGTGGTCGTGGTGAAGCTATCTGAGGTGTGCAGGAGCAAGGGGAGGGCTATAAATAGGCCCGTGCCGGTGAGCCGATTCGGGAGCGTTGGTGACTCACCATGGCACGCATGGGGGTGCAGGGAGGAGCTGGGGTCGAAACCACAGTCTTAGGACGTGGTTTTGGACTGCCAAAACCTTCTGCAACAAAGGGAGAGAGAGGAGTCGAGCATCCGTGGCCGTGCAACCATGGCCGGTTCTGGTGCGCGCGGGCATGCCTCGCACGAGCTCTAGCATGAGAGAGGAGGGGCCCTGAGGGTTGCTCGATGCAGAGGGGTTGTCGGGGAAGAGGTTGGACACCTCGGGAGAGGCTGGAACTGGCCGTCAGCGTCGACCCCACATTGGTGGCTTCCTGTAGCGCGCCCAGAGCGCAGTTTTGGCATTCCACGGCATGCTAGTGCGCTCTGAGGCACTTTGGACATGTCTAGCATGTCCTGGCACTGGCTGGGAGTGAGGCTAGCCGTTTGGGTCTTGTGGGAGCTTCAGCTGGTCAAGGGAGACAAGAAATACTGGTGCTGTCAGCCTTGAACTGAAGCTTAGATTGGGGTTTTCGGCATTTCCACTTTGAACCAGTGAGGGGCCAGTTGACTGGGGTTAGGCATAGATACTGACCACCTAATCTATAAGTTTGGAGCAAATGGGTTGGGTTTTGCTGTGGCTAAAAGGGCCTTTTCCCATCTGCCAAAAGGTGCTCAACAATCGTTTGAGGGGGTCGCACCCCACCACTGGTGCTGCAACTTAACAGGTTTGGGTTTGGTGCTAAAACATGGGGTTTCACCAAGTTTGAGCTCCATTGGACAAGTTTAGCTTTGTAAACTTTAAAACACCACTATTTGACCAAATCTGTCCCTTCCAAAGAGAGTGTGGGCAAACTAAGTCCCACAAATCCCTTTTTTGGTGTGGAACCCTCATTTGAGGTATTAGGCACTCCTGCAAAGTTTCAGCATCGTAGGACAGAATTTGCTATGTAGAGTTGCTCTAACTCCAATCTGGACACAAAGGGTTTTTGGGTTATTTGGGGTCCTTAATCACCTTGTATCAATGTGATACTTTATGTGGACACCAAATATGGCTTAGGGATACCACTGGAATTTTCTAGGATTTTATTGAGAATATTTCCTTTGGAAATATTTCAAAAGGTCAAAACAGACAGAAATGGTTTTCAAGGTTTTACTCAAATACTTATAATAAAGATAGGGTTTAAAATCCTATGTATGGAAAATATATGTCCTTGTGATCATCTACAAATTTAATCAGTTTTTTCTAAGGCGGAAAAATATTTTTCCATGTAGGAATACCAATTCTGGCCTCAGAAATGGACATGTAAATAAATTAGGAAAACAATTCTAAAAATAATTATTTTTGTGGTTTTGGGTTATAAAAATAAGTTAAAATCATATCACCAACTTTCGGTAGAAACACTTCTTGCCATCATGGGCATGTAGTGCAACTCAAAGTAAGGTTTTACCTTGATCAAAAACAAGTAACGGTTTTTAGAAATAAATCAATATTGTGAAATGGGGTTTTTATCATCACATGATTACACACACAAGCATACAATGACAATCATGGCACTCACATCATTAGTTTTAAAAAAAGTTTTAACAAGCTCAGTTTTTTGCATTACAAAGAAAGTGGTAGCAAAAATAGGGTGTGACAGACCTATCCCCCTTACAAGAATCTCGTCTCCGAGATTCCTAAGCTAGGTACCAAAAAGGTCCGGGAACTCAGATTGGAGATAGTCTTCATGCTCCCATGTGGCTTCAGCTTCGGTGTGGTTGCTCCACTGAACCTTGAAATACTTGATGGTGCGGCTTCTGGTGCAACGCTCAGCTTCATCCAGAATGCGGATCGGCTTCTCGCGATAGGTGAGATCCGGCTGTACGTCGATGGCCAGATGGTCAATGTCCTTGTAAGGATCGGAACGGTTTGGCGCTTGAAGACACTTCTGGAGCTGCGATACATGAAAGACGTTGTGCACACCCGAAAGTTCCAGAGGTAGTTCTATCTGATAAGCAACTTCTCCACGCCTTGCCATGATCTTAAAAGGTCCAATGAACCTTGGAGCGAGTTTCCCTTTAACATGGAAACGCTTGGTTCCCTTGAGAGCTGTGACACAGAGGTACACTGGGTCTCCGGGAATGAACTCCACATCCCTGCGGCGAGAATCCACATAGCTCTTTTGCCGCGATTTGGCTCCCTTTAGATTTTCATGGACAAGTTGCACCTTCTCTTCTGCCTTGTGCAAAACTTCCGGCCCGAAAATCAGCCCTTCTCCGGTTTCGTACTAGTTGAGCGGGGTGCGGCACTTTCGTGCGTACATCACTTCAAATGGGGCCATTTGGAGACTGGACTGGTAGCTGTTGTTGTATGAAAACTGAGCGAACGACAGACAGTCTTCCCATTTGGCACCATGTTCCAAGACACAATGCAGAGCATATCTTCGAGTATCTGATTCACTCTTTCCGTTTGTCCACCCGTTTGTGGGTGGAAAGCGGTGCTTAAAGAGAGCTTGGTTCCGAGGGCTTCTTGGAACTTCTTCCAAAAACTTGAGGTGAATTGCGTGCCTCGGTTAGATACAATCTCCTTGGGAACTCCATGATGGCTCACGATACGATGGATATATAGACTGGCCAATTGGTTTCCATCGTACGTAGTGTTGACCGGAATGAAATGGGCCACCTTAGTCAGGTGGTCGACAATGACCCATATGGAGTTGTGCCCTTTGCTAGACCTGGGCAATCCAGTGATGAAATCCATGCCGACTTTGTCCCACTTCCATTCTGGCACTTGGAGTGGTTGTAGCAATCCAGCGGGTCGCTGATGCTCAGCTTTGACTCAATGGCATACGCCACACTTGGCAACGTAAGATGCTATCTCCCTCTTCATGCCGTGAAAGCAGAATCTTTCTCGGAGATCTTGATACATCTTGGTACCTCTGGGGTGAATAGAGTAGGGTGTATCATGTGCTTCCTGTAGGATCAAGTCCTTGAGTTCAGCCTTGTTGGGTATGCATATACGTTTCCCAAACCACACCACTCCTTGTTCATCCACCGAGAATCATGGGGCCTTGCCTTCTTGAATCTTCTTTTTGATGCCTTCAATGCTCTTATGGCCCTTCTGGGCCTCCTTGATGTCATCCTCCAGCGTTGGTTTGACTTCGAGCTTAGCTAGGAATCCTGAGTCTACTAACTCCAATCCGAAGTTTTCCAATTCCTCATACAAGGCAGGTTGCCTTCCCTTGAGCATGACGTGTTGGGGAACATCGCATGGGAAACAAAAATTTTCCTACGCGCACGAAGACCTATCATGGTGATGTCCATCTACGAGAGGGGATGAGTGATCTACATACCCTTGTAGACCGTACATCAGAAGCGTTAGTGAACGCGGTTGATGTAGTGGAACGTCCTCACGTCCCTCGATCCGCCCCGCGAACTATCCCGCGATCAGTCCCACGATCTAGTGCCGAACGGACGGCACCTCCGCGTTCAGCACACGTACAGCTCGACGATGATCTCGGCCTTCTTGATCCAGCAAGAGAGACGTAGAGGTAGAAGAGTTCTCCGGCAGCGTGATAGCATTCCGGAGGTTGGTGATGATCTTGTCTCAGTAGGGCTCCGCCCGAGCTCCGCAGAAACGCGATCTAGAGGAAAAACCGTGGAGGTATGTGGTCGGGCTGCCGTGGAAAAGTCGTCTCAAATCAGCCCTAAAACCTCCGTATATATAGGTGGGAGAGGGGGGACCTTGCCTTGGGGCTCAAGGAGCCCCAAGGGGGTCGGCCGAGCCAAAGGGGGGAAGGACTCCCCCCAAACCGAGTCCTACTTGATTTGGTGGGTGGAGTCCTTCTTTCCTTTCCCACCTCCTCCTTTTTTTTTCTTTTCTCTTTGATTTTTCTTCCAATGTGCATAGGGCCCTTTTGGGCTGTCCCACCAGCCCACTAAGGGCTGGTGCGCCACCCTCAAGGCCTATGGGCTTCCCCGGGGTGGGTTGCCCCCCCGGTGAACTCCCGGAACCCATTCGTCATCCCCGGTACATTCCCGGTAACTCCGAAAACCTTCCGGTAATCAAATGAGGTCATCCTATATATCAATCTTCGTTTCCGGACCATTCCGGAAACCCTCGTGATGTCCGTGATCTCATCCGGGACTCCGAACAACATTCGGTAACCAACCATATAACTCAAATACGCATAAAACAACGTCGAACCTTAAGTGTGCAGACCCTGCGGGTTCGAGAACTATGTAGACATGACCCGAGAGACTCCTCGGTCAATATCCAATAGCAGGACCTGGATGCCCATATTGGATCCTACATATTCTACGAAGATCTTATCATTTGAACCTCAGTGCCAAGGATTCATATAATCCCGTATGTCATTCCCTTTGTCCTTCGGTATGTTACTTGCTCGAGATTCGATCGTCGGTATCTGCATGCCTATTTCAATCTCGTTTACCGGCAAGTCTCTTTACTCGTACCGTAATACAAGATCCCACAACTTACACTACGTTACATTGCTTGCAAGGCTTGTGTGTGATGTTGTATTACCGAGTGGGCCCCGAGATACCTCTCCGTCACACGGAGTGACAAATCCCAGTCTTGATCCATACTAACTCAACGAACACCTTCGGAGATACCTGTAGAGCATCTTTATAGTCACCCAGTTATGTTGCGACGTTTGATACACACAAAGTATTCCTCCGGTGTTAGTGAGTTATATGATCTCATGGTCATAGCAACAAATACTTGACACGCAGAAAACAGTAGCAACAAAATGACACGATCAACATGCTACGTCTATTAGTTTGGGTCTATCCCATCACGTGATTCTCCTAATGACGTGATCCAGCTATCAAGCAACAACACCTTCTTCATAATCATAAGACACTGACTATCTTTGATCAACTGGCTAGCCAACTAGAGGCTTGCTAGGGACAGTGTTTTGTCTATGTATCCACACATGTAAATGAGTCTTCATTCAATACAATTATAGCATGGATAATAAACGATTATCTTGATACAGGAATTATAATAATAACTATATTTATTATTGCCTCTAGGGCATAATTCCAACATGACGTTCAAGGTGCTGGTCTTCCGGCTTAAGGCATCAGCCACTACATTGGCCTTACTAGGGTGATATTGAATGCCGAGGTCATAGTCTTTCATTAACTCCAACCATCTTTGTTTCCTCATATTCAATTCCCTTTGGGTGAATATATACTTTAGACTTTTGTGGTGAGTGTATATTTCACATCGCTTCCCCAAAAGGTAATGTCGCCATGTCTTCAGGGCATGCACTACTGCTGCCAATTCAAGATCATGGGTGGCATAGTTCTCCTCATGCGGGCGCAGTTGTCATGACAGATACGCCACAACTCTGTCATCCTGCATTAGAACCCCACCGAGCCCGGTTCTGGAGGCATCACAATATATCACAAACTCCTTGTTGATATCTGGAGTGGCCAATACCGGGGCGGTAGTTAATCTCTTCTTGAATTCTTGGAAGCTTGCTTCACACTCCGGTGTCCATTCGAACTTCTTGCCCTTTTTCAAGAGCTGAGTCATAGGTCGAGCGTTGCGGGAGAATCCTTCTACAAACTTGTGGTAATATCCCGCGAGTCCGAGAAAACTCCTGACTTCCTTCACATCAATTGGTGATTCCCAGTTGGTTACCGTAGTAATCTTGGAGGGATCAACTGCCAATCCACTTGCTGTCTTGGTATGACCCAAGAATCCAACTTCGTTAAGCTAGAATTGGCACTTGCTGAACTTGGCATAAAGTTGGTGCTCTCAAAGCTTTTCCAACACTAACCTCAAGTGTTGCTCATGCTCTTCTTTGGACTTGGAAAAGATTAATATGTCATCAATGAATACGACAACAAACTTATCCAGATATTCCATGAAGACCTTGTTCATGAGGTACATGAAGTAAGCTGGAGCATTAGTCAATCCAAAAGACATGACAGTGCATTCGTACAGACCGTACCGGGTCACGAACACAGTCTTCGGGTCGGACCTTCAATTGGTAATATCCAAATTGGAGGTCGATCTTGGAGAATACCTTAGCTCCATTTAACTGATCAAACAAGTCTTCAATCTTGGGGAGTGGATACTTATTCTTGATCGTGACCTCATTGAGAGAACGGTAATCGACACCGAGTCTGATGGTTCCATCCTTCTTGGACACGAAAAGAACAGGTGATCCCCAAGGTGACGCACTTGGACGAAGAAATCCTTTCCTGAGTTGCTCATCCAGCTGCTTCTTCAACTCCGCTAGCTCTTCGGACCCCATCCTGTAAGGCTTCTTATAGATAGTCCTTGATCCGGGCATGAGCTCAATGATGAACTCGATGTCTCGGTCAGGAAGCATTCCTGGTAGCTCATTAGGAAAGATGTTCGGGCACTCACAGACTATTGGTACTCGATCGAGTTCTACCTCTGACAGGTTGTTAACCCGTGGTACTCGAGCGAGTAATGGCTCAGGGACATACCTGAACTTGACCCCTTGGTCGCTTGTCATGGTAATGGCCCTGTTGGCACAGTCCAAGATGCTTTGATGCTTGGCCAACCAATCCATGCCGAGAATTACTTCTAGGCCTTGTGACTTAAGCACAATGAGATCTGCTGAGAAGCTCGTCCCATTGATAACTATCCCGACCTTCCTACATTTTAGGTTGGTCCTCAATACTGCTCCCGGGGTTTGAATCGCCATTTGCCCGCGAAGCAGGGTAGGTTTTAAACCAGATTTTCCACAAATATTTGTGTAACAAAAGAATGCATAGCACCACAATCAAACAATACTGTTGCTGGGGTAGAGTTGGCGAGGAATGTACCCAGAATGCAGTCCGGGTCTTCTTGCGCCTGTTTTGCGGAAATATGATTAATCCGCCCCTTGTTGTGATACTGCTGATTGCGGGGAGCCTGATTCCTTCCTGGTGCTCCTTGGCCTGGATTTGGTGCATTGGGGCACGGTGCGTCGGCCTTCTTATTGGGACACTGCCTGGAATAATGCCATGTTTGTCCACATCCAAAACATGTAACTTGTGCTGAAAGATTGGTCTTGACTCCACTGATGTTCGGCGGATTGATTGCTGGCTTGGTGTTGACTTGCTGATGATGCTGGTAGTTCTGGCAAAATGTTGGATACTTGTACTGCTGCTGCTGATAATTGGGTCTTGCTGGAGCTGACTTCCATGGGCATGGCTTCGGGTTACCTGGTCCTCCACTACCCATTAGCTTTCGCTTACGGGTGTCGTCCATAGCACAATGCTTGTCCTCCAACATAAGGGCCTTATTAACCAGATCGCTGAAGGTCCGGCATTCACAAACAACCAGCTGATACTGGAGTGATTGATGTAGTCCTTCCATAAAGCGTTCCACTTTGGCGGCATGAGTGTTGACGTCTTCACGTGCATATCTTGACAGGAGGTTGAATTTCTGCAAATACTCCTTAACGGATCCACTGCCTTGCCTTAAGGCTTGGAATTCCCGCTTCTTAATGGTCATCATTCCAGGAGGAATGTGAGCAGCGCGGAATCCATCTTTGAACACAGCCCAAGTGATGACTTGCCCTGGTCGCATGATCTGAAATCCATCCCACCAAGTTGTGGCTGTGCCACTGAGATAGTGAGAAGCATAGAGGACCTTCTCATGATCATCAGTGCATTCGACCAGCGCGAGGAGGTCTTTGATAGTACGGATCCAGTCATCGGCATCCAATGGTTCAGTCATCTCCGTGAATATGGGTGGCGTAGTTCGCATGAACTCAGAGAGAGTAGAGCGACCATTGCCATTCCCGTTCTTCGGCGGGTTGTTCACCAAGGTTTGAGCCAGCTACTGAATAGCGGCATTGTTGGCTTGACGTTCCTCTCGAAGAGCTTTAAGGAGCTGAGCCATAGTCAAGCTTTCGGTAGGAGGCGGTGGCGGTGGAACATCGTCTTGCTGCTCGTGGTGATCCCCAGCTTGAGCTTCCCCTTCGGTTCCCTCCTGCTAACCTGAAGAGGCAGAGCCGGGGTTGCCGAAGGTGCTGTTGCGAGTAGCATTCACCATCCTGTCAGGGGAGTAGACAGGTCAATTTGCCGCACTGGCGGAATCATAAGGGATGATGCTCTAGTAAAGAGGGGGTCTGGTGCTGTGCTAGTGTGCAATTTTTAAACCAAAGGTCTTTGAAAGAGCTAATGCATTAGATTAAAACAGGCGATGTAGTCGCTCACAAGCTGCCTAAGGCAGAATGCGACTTGCATCCAACATGCTCACACAACACTCGTGGTTCACTGAACCGATACATGAACTCCTATGCTCGGGGAGTACTCCTAATTGCCTACGCTACTAATGCTAAGCGGCAGACTGCGTGGTCTCATAAGCGGATTCTGCGGGATCTTCGTCTTCATCTTCATCTTCATTAGTGCTTCCCTTCTTTGAAGGAGTATGAGAAGGAAGCGGACCATCACGACGTCTCTTGGTTGGCGAGGTAGCGAAGAGTTCGGTGTACTCTTCCGCAGTCAGGCGACGACTCTGAAGAAGAGTGCCTTAAGCGGTGGTATTCCTCCTCGGAAAGCGAAACCAGGTGGTCCTTTGGGTGCTCCTTCCTTCTTCACCTTGCGGTTCTTCATCTTCTCCGTGCGAAGCAGATCCTTGACTTGATGCAACTCTCGACGAATCTTAGTTGACTCCTTGATCAAAAGGTGCGTCAAAGTGTCGGAGGAGAGACTGAAGTAGGTCTGAAACCTCAGTGGTGTCCCGTCCTCGAAAGATGGGTTGAGTGTCCAACTCCCTTCTACCTCGTCCTTTACGAAGGGTAGGTGACGAGTAGCTGGCTCATCAGCCTCTCGTGCTGCGGTCTCCACTTCCAACATCATATCCTCCATCTGTGGTCCTTCAAAGAACCAACTACTCGGGGAGTCATTAGTCTTCACTATCACATCCACGTGATATTCCTTAGTGTCGGCGTTGACCCAGAGCTCGTGGTAGAGGAAGATGGGCGTGCGACGTACTTGGCACTTCTCAAGGCTATCACTCAAAAGTAGAGGAAATCCCGTCTCCAGAAGCACATCAGGTACGACTGCCATCTACAAGATGTAGAGGAGAAGGGTTATAAAGTTTTTAGTGGCTGCAGAATCTCACGTTAAGGTCTATGTGCACCACTCGTCTTTGCTATCGTCCATGCTATCTAAGGCTTCCTATAGTTAGGATGGCTCTGATACCAGCTCTGTGGGGACCTCAACTTACAAGTCGAGATCGCCGAATGATCGTGCTCAGTGATCCCAGAGATCAATGCTCACCGAACACACAGATACTAAAATTATAAGAGTCTTACATCCGAGTAACGAATTATTACATCACATGACCTAATAGTGAAGTTCACAAGGTTGGGCCTAAGGCCAAATCATACTGATAAAACTAATAGCGGAAAACATAGGGGCTAAGCGGGTGCCCATGCCATCAAGCCTACACCGATAGGCATTCTGACTCGGAAGCGTCCTAGTTCGCAGGGGCGTCTCCGAAGACGTACTCATCTCCAAACTCTGGCCCCTCCATGTCTGGTCAATAACATAACCAGTGGCAAGCCAATGAGTACTTTGAATGTACTCGCAAACATCCCATGACATGAACAATGAAAGTGAAGGATAACAATACCATGCATCTTTGGTGTAATGGTCATGAATATGCATCAAGTTAAAGAATTACTTTTGAAGAATAGGTTACATATATCAATATATCTATCGAGGGCTGAACCATCCGGGCTCACCCTATATGCCAAGTCACCAAACTTGGTCATATCATTACTTTCAGAACCACACCTTTTTATCACCACTCACACACACTTGGTTTATGTGGAAATGACTGGACGTAGTTTAAGAAGCACCACCCAACTGTCCTTAACTGTGGACACGGCTATTCAAATAGTTTTACACTCTACAGAGGTAGTACGCTGGACCCACGAGATCCGGGAAACTTCCGTGTCATCCACGACTCGCGGTATATAACATACCCGAGGTAAGTACCCGATCAATGCCTTTCTCCTGACGATACTAGACAAAGAGGTCCACTCGATTGGTACCCATCCCACATGTTGTATGTCTTACGAGCACCAACTCTGGACAGTATCAACCATGCGGGGACCAACGGTGTGCCTCGAACTCATAAAAATGGCATAATCGTCCTACCTGGCACGAGCCCATCACGAGAGTGACCACACATCACTCCCGCCACTAGTAATGTGGCTCTTTGCTAGCACCGACCAAAGTAATTAACATAGCCCCGTCCCATAAGCGGTAACATGGTCGTACTGGCAAGGTTGGGACGGTCGACACATCATAAATCTAATCCCATTTCCGAAACCATACTCACTCAAAATACCCGGTGCACCACTTCACCAAAAGTGGCCACCTAACTCATCATCACCCTCGGGCATTAGTGGCACCCGACGGGGTTTTCATAAACTCTTGATTTATACCAACAATATGCTCATACTAATATTCTAGTATTACTTGTCAACATGATAATAGCGTGATCCTCAAGGGGTAAGATCAAGCTCAATGCATGTGCTCCGGAGGAACCATCGGTAACATCGCATCAAATGATTTACCGGCACTTATGATCATATGAAACGGAAATATTTACTATCTTAACATGCAATATAACATATGCTCAGTCATGGTCAAAGGGCTGCTTGCCTTGGTCAGCTAGGTATCCGGGGTCTTCGAGGTCTTCCGCTCCGATTCCCTTGTCACATGGATTTTCTATCGTCGTCAAAAGAATAAATAAGAAATAGCTCACTCAAAAACAGATCACAAAGTGATTTTAAAAATGTTCTATATTATTGATAAATCTAAGTTGTTATTTTGAAAAATATTTGCCTCTCTTTCCAATGGAGGAACATTTTTAAAATCAACCAAAGAGAAGCAAAACTATTCCAATTAGTCCTTTTTATTATTGCAAAACAGGATAGTTGTTCAAAAAATTCATCGCTAAGTCTTATTAAATACTACATATTTTTAAAAGAATAATAGTGGAAAAATTATATTTTTACACTAGTTAAATGTTTTTATAAAAATCTTGGAAATCAGATTTTTAAAATGAAAGAAAAATGGGCTAAGTCCCTGGCCTGGCTCGGCTTGGAACTGGGTGACCCAAGGCCAGCCGACAGCCTGCCCAGGCGTGCGCACCGTCTGGTTTGAACCTGACATGCGAGGACCTGCGGTCAGCGGCTGCGAGCAGCACGGGGGAGGACGGTGGGCCACCGATAGGTGGGGCACACCTGTCGGGATTGTCTCCTACCTCTGGCCAGAGAGCAGGAGGAGCACGTCGGCGATGCTGCCGATGTTCCGAAGCCCCAACGAGGACATAAATGGGCTCAACATGACGTGCCTACCTGCTGGTGGTCGGAACAACGTCGGAGGGGCAAGGGTTCGCCGGCGACGAGAAGGTCGCGGCGGAGGAGTTTCAAGTGGTGGTCGAGGAGGTAGCTAGGGGCACGGAAATGCTCGGGCGAGTTGGGGGAAAGCTTCCTGGGGTTGAGGGGATCAGTTTGGTGAGTCGAGGGGTGCCAGAGCCGTCGTGTAGCCGGAGATCGACTGGAGCTCCGAGGCGGAGGGGCTTCGGTCGATCTCGAGCACCGGGGTTCTGCTGGTTTGCTGGGGTAGCTAGGGAGCTCCTAGTGGTCGTGGTGAAGCTATCTGAGGGGTGCAGGAGCGAGGGGGAGGGTTATAAATAGGCCTGTGACGGTGAGCCGATTCGGGAGCGCCGGTGACTCACCGTGGCGCACATGGGGGTGCAGGGAGGAGCTGGGGTCGAAACCACGGTCTTAGGACGTGGTTTTGGACTGCCAGAACCATCTGCAATAGAGGGAGAGAGAGAGGATTCGAGCATCCGTGGCCGCACAACCTTGGCAGCTTCTGGTGCGCGCGGGCACACGTCGCATGAGCTCTCGCACGGGAGAGGAGGGGCCCTGAGGGTTGCTCGACGCAGAGGGGTTGTCGGGGAAGAGGTTGGACACCTTGGGGAAGGCTGGAACTGGCAGAGAGCGTTGCCCCCACCTCGATGGCTTCCTGTAGCGCGCCCAGAGCGCAGTTTTGGCATGCCACGGCATGCTGGTGTGCTCTGAGGCACTTTGTACGTGTCTAGCATGTCCTGGCACTGGCTGGGAGTGAGGCTAGCCGTTTGGGTCTTGTGGGAGCTTCGGCAGGTCAAGGGAGACAAGAAATACTGGTGCTATCAGCCTGGAACTGAAGCTTAGATTGGGGTTTTCGGCATTTCCACTTTGAACCAGTGATGGGCCACTTGACTGGGGTTAGGCATAGGGCTGTTGGAGCAAAGGTGTTGGGTTTTGCTGTGGCTAAGAGGGCTTTTTCCCATCTGTCAGAAGGTGCTCGACATTGGTTTGAGGGGGTTGCACCCCACCACTGGTGCTGCAACTTAACAGGTTTGGGTTTGGTGCTAAAATATGGGGTTTTACCAAGTTTGAGCTCCATTGGCCAAGTTTAGCTTTGTAAACTTGAAAACACCACTATTGGACCAGATCCGTCCCTTTCAGAGAGAGTGTGGATAAACTAAGTCCCACAAATCTGATTTTTGGTGTGGAACCCTCATTTGAGGTATTAGGCACTCCTGCAAAGTTTCACCATCATAGGACAAACTTTGCTATGTAGAGTTGCTCCAACTCCAATCTGGACAAAAAGGGTTCTCGGGTTATTTGGGGTTCATAATCACCTTGGATCAAGTTGATACTTTATGTGGACACCAAATATGGCTTAGGGATACCACTGGAATTTTCTAGGATTTTATTGAGAATATTTCCTTTGGAAATATTTCAAAAGGTCAAAATAGACATAAATGGTTTTCAGGGTTTTACTCAAATAATTATAATAAAAATAGTGGTTTAAAATCCTATGTATGGAAAATATATGTCCTTCTGATCATCTCCAAATTTAATCAGTTTTTTCTAAGGCAAAAAAGTATTTTTCCATGTAGGAATACCAATTCTGGCCTCAGAAATGGACATGTAAATAAATTAGGAAAAAAGTTCTAAAATTAATTATTTTTGTGGTTTTGGGTTATAAAAATAAGTTAAAATGAGATCACCAATTTTGGGTAGAAACACTTCTTGCCATCAAGGGCATGTAGTGCAACTCAAAGTAGGGTTTTACCTTGATCAGAAACAAGTAAATGTTTTTTGAAATAAATCAATATTGTGAAATGGGGTTTTTATCATCACATGATTACACACACAAGCATACAATGACAATCATGGCACTCACATCATTAGTTTAAAAAAAAGTTTTAACAAGCTCAGATTTTTGCATTACAAAGAAAGTGGTAGCAAAAATAGGGTGTGACACAGCTTCATGAAGAACATTGAGGACTGGGACGAAGCAAGGTATTTCTTCCATATCACAGTGAGGAATGTGAGTGTGAAGAAATGTCTTCTTTCTTCCACAGAGCACAGAGGCATAGTAGTTAAGATGATTTCTTGTCCAGAATTTCCTGTGTCTGATGTGAAGCTTGTCATATGGATTCTCTCCCATGAAGTAATGACGTTCATCAAAGAAAGCTTCCTTCTGAAACTTTGGCCTCTTGGAGAAGGGTTGATTTGGCTTCGGCTGAAAATTGTGTTGTTGTGCATCTTGAGGCGTTGTGGCTACTACAATGGCAGTTTCAGGATTCACCACAACAAGTGCAGTTTCAGCATTTGGGGCAGAAGCATTTTCATCAGCTTGAGCATTTTCCTCAGTTTGAGGATTTTCTTCAGCATGAGGAATTTGCTGACTTGAGGAAGCAGTTGCAGTTTTTGATGCTGCATTTTCTTCAATTGATGCAGCTGATTCACGATCTTGTGTTGATTCCTCATGTATGCTCTTGTCATTACATCGAGTCAGAATTTCAGTATCAGCCGGAGTTGGAGGAACTTGGGTTGTTTGTGGTGAGTTAGGATTAGTCTATTCCCAGAACTCATCATGGATCACAGGAGTGTTGCATCCAATTTCTTCATCACCCTCCATTTCTTCAGTAGTCCTTGGAGGTGTAATGATGTGAGGAATGTCATCCATATGCATTTCCTCATCCATCGGCGTGGATGCACGCGAGCGAGTGTCTTCTATTTCATCATCTTCTTCGGGAATGACATAGTCCTCACATAAGTGAACAATCATGTACGATGGTGCTACACTGAGAGGAGTAGCATCCATTGGGGTTGATGAAGATTCTGAAGGCATGATCTTCACACATTTGGCTTGTGAGGATTCTGAAGCCATTGAAGCTTTTCTCTTTTTAGCTTATTTTTCAGCCGCTTTGGTTTTCTTCATGTTTGATGCAGACGGAGTCACTTTCTTCACCTGTGAGGATTTTGGTGAAGGAGCAATTTCATCAGGCACTCATTCATAAGTGTTAGGCCTGGCAGTTTCTTCAGCTGGAATATTCTGAGGAGTTTCTTCTGCAGCTTGTTCTTCATCTTCATCTTCCTCAGTCAGCTGAACGGTATAACTTGGCTGGGGGTTTGTCTGCTGCTTTGGAGCGGAAGCTCTGCTATTGTATTCATCAACTACATCAGTTGCAGCCTTGATGAATTTCACTTTGACCCCTTGACGATCAGCGTGAATACTTGTATACTTATCCATGAGGGTTTTGAGTTCAGCCTGAATTGAAACAAGTACTTCAGGCGACAAGTTGAGGAGATTCTGCTTGAGGAATTTTTCTCCTTTTTGACTTTGGCAGCTCTGGCTTGCTGCTCTTTCCATTTAGCTTCATTGATGAAAGTAGAAACCATATGGCTTACACCAGGGGAAGCTTCAAGTCCTCAATCGGTGTGTTTGGATCTTCATACCACAGGTTGATGAAGTCCAGCAATACCTTCAGATCCATTGCAAGAGGAATGGAGCTGCCATAGGCTTGTGCAACACGTTCCTGTTTGTTTCTGATAATGGCTTCGAGTGTTTCTTCATCAAATTCTTTACTTCCTTCTCATGCAGAAGGAATGTTGACAATTTTGCTAGGATTGGGTCTGGTGCCTCTACCAGCGGTCATCTTAGTCTTCAAAAGACTTGGTAAATATTTTGAGGCGGAGCCAGTAGCAGATGGCACACAGGAGCCAGGTTGATCAGATTGAATCTTATTGAGCTGCTTTTGTGGAGGCAGTGCGGACTGTTTTGCAGTTGAGGATTTTGTAGTCGTTGCAATTCTGTGAGGTAATTGCTCTTTTGACAGAGCAGTTGAAGCTTATGGTTTCTTTAGCAGAGTCTTCTTCTGAGGAATTGCAGTAGTAGAGGCCTCAACAGCTGAAGAAGTGGCAGCAGTGGCTGCAACGGCAGAATCCTCATTGAATTTCTTCACAACAGCTTTTGCCTTTTTCTGCAACTTAGACAAGTATTTGTCTTTCTCATCAGGATAATCCTCAATTGTGGCTACACTTGAGGGATGAGCTGCTTTTTGATCTCCCTGTGGCGGCCTTTTGCACGGAGGTTTGACAACAAACTTCTTTGCATATTCTGGAGTCACATATTTGTACTCCTTCCACTCTTTTGCCCACCTACGCTCAATCTTTTGAAGCCTAAGCTTGCGCTTCGACATGGTCTCTTTACCATGTATTTCTTCTTTAGGTGTACAGTAGTCAGCATACATTTCTTCAGGTATCTCAAAAGCAGTATTCTGCTCCAGTTTCTTGCCACCTTTCTGTTTCCGGTCTTCTTCAATTTTCTTCGGCCAAGGTTTTTGCTGAGGAATTTGAGTTCTTGATGATTCCGAAGACACAGGTAATGTTTCTTCGAGAAATGCTGCAAATGAGTTAAGTTGATGAGAACCTAGAGATTCATCAGCTGACATTTTGTACCTGTGAACAGAGTATAGGTGCAAAGAATTTGGAGAGGTCATATGCATTCTCATATTTGAGGAAATTGAAAAAATTAAAAGTTGAGGAATTAGACCAGTGAGTTGAGGAATTTGACTAAATATTCTGATCTTCGGTTCCAGAGTTGTGCATATTCAAAAATTTACACAATTGAGGAATCTTGTGAAAACTTTTAGTAACTTAGTGAAATTCATCAAGTGTCCTTGGCATGAGTGTGCACAGCTGAGGAAATTTCTGAGGAAAAACTGATTTCACGAATCTAACGTGAAATAAAAGATCAACAGGGGTAGTAAAATAAGATTTTATTTACCCTGTGCAAAGAACACGATGAACTGAGGAAGTAAAAAGAAGAAGTTCTTCGGTTCAGATCTTGAGTGCCCTAACTTGGCGACTAAAAACAGCAACAACGGCGGCACAGGAGGATATTCCGCTGTCGGCGTGAGTCCAATGACTGCGAAGGCAAGGCAGTGAAGCTCTTCTTCACCGGTGACAAAGATGTTATTGGCGGTGCTAGGGTTCGAGCTTGAGCGAAGAAGACGAGAGGAAGGGAGAGTTTTGACTCGGGGGTAAGGGGCTATTTATAGCTGAGGTGAAAAATTGTTCGGGCCGAAACTTTCGAACCGAATTACCCTTGCCCCTTCATCTCTGTTTGACACGTGGTGCTCACGATGGAAGCGGTGGAGACCGTGGTTATCCGAACGTGAGTAGTGGGTGCGGTTACCGTTGCAATGGTTAAAATTTTGAATTTTGAGGATTTCGTTACAAAGTCCTCACATGACAAGGATTCAGTGAGGATTTTGAACAAGTGTCAAACCAAACGCATATGAAGAATTGAGAAAAGACTGGGTTGAGCTCAGCATAGAGGGGAGTCGGGTCCGAGCACATTCACTTAGATGAAATATCAAATTGAAGACTGAGCTATAAGTGAATGTTGTTGATGTTGGGGAATGTTGCATGGGAAACAAAAAAATTCCTACGCACACGCAATACCTATCCATGGTGATGATCATCTACGAGAGGGGAGAGTGAATCTACATAACCTTGTAGATCACTAAGAGGAAGCGTATATAACACGGTTGATGTAGTGGAACATCTTCGTGATCCAAATTGCAGCCCGTCCCGCGATATCATCACGATCCGTCCCGCGATCCCATCATGATACATCCCGATCTAGTGCCGAACGGACGGCACCTCCGCGGTCAGCACACGTACATCTCAATGACGATCTCCGCCTTATTGATCCAGCAAGAGGGGCGAAGAGGTAGATGAGTTATCCAGCACGGCGGCATGGTGGTGGTGGTGGTGGAGCTATTCCAGCAGGGCTTCGCCTAAGCACCGCTGAAACTAGACTAGAGGAGAAATAGACCTAGAGAGAGGGCAGCACATGGCTATTTTTCTATGTCTCAAAACCCCTCAATACTTCTAGTATATATAGAAGGGAGGGAGGGGAGGAGGCAGCCTCAAATCCTCAAGGTTTGGCCAAAATTGGAGGTGGAGGAGTCCTACTCCAATCCTACTAGGAGTAGGATTCCTCCTTTCCACTTGGAAACCGTTTTCACCTTTTCCACCTTTGGGAGTTTTGCCTCTCAAACCTCATGGGACTTAGTGGGATCTTATGTCAGCCCACTAGGGGCTGGTTTGTATCCTCCCACAGCCCATAAGGCCCCTTTGGGCGTGACACCCCTCGCGATGGTCCCCGGTACCCTCTCGGCGCTCTCGGTACACTATCGATGAGCCCGAAACTTTTCCGGTGACCAAACCAAGACTTCCTATAAATCAAAATTTACCTCCGGACCATTCCAGAGCTCCTTGTGATGTCCTGGATCTCATACGGGACTCCAAACAACTTTCAGTTACCAACACCTATAACTGAACTATACTGAAACGTCACCGAACCTTAAGTGTGCAGACCCTGCGGGTTCGAGAACTATGCAGACATGACTGAGACACCTCTACAGTGAATAACCAATAGCGGGACCTGGATGCCCATATTGGCTCCTACATATTCTACGAATATATTCATCGGTTGAACCTCTATGTCAAGGATCCAGTAAATCCCGTATGATGTTCCCTTTGTCCTCCGGTATGTTACTTGCCCGAGATTCGATCGTCGGTATCTCTATACCTAGTTCAATCTCGTTGTAAGCAAGTCTCTTTACTCGTTCCATAATACAAGATCTCCTGGCTAACTCCTTAGTCAAATTTCTTGCAAGGCCTATTGTGATGTTACATTACCGAGTGGGCCCTGAGATACCTCTCCATCATACGGAGTGACAAATCCGAGTCTCGATTCACGCCAACCCAACAGACACCTTCGGAGATACCTGTAGAGCACATTTATAGTCACCCAGTTACATTGCAACATTTGATACACCCAAGGTATTCCTCCAGTGTCTGGGAGTTGCATGATCTCATGGTCATAGGAACAAATACATTGACATGCAGAAAACAGTAGCAATAAACTGACACGATCATATGTTATGTTTATAGTTTGGGTCTTGTCCATCACGTCATTCTCCTAATGATGTGATGCCATTATCAAGTGACAACACTTGTCTATGGCTAGGAAACCTAAACCATCTTTTATCAACGAGCTAGTCAACTAGAGGCTTACTAGGGACAGTGTTTTGTCTATGTATCCACACATGTATTTGAGTTTCCAATCAATACAATTATAGCATGGATAATAAACGATTATCATGACCAAGGAAATATAATATTAAACAATTTACTATTGCCTCTAGGGCATACTTCCAATAGTCTCCCACTTGCTCTAGAGTCAATAATCTAGTTCACATCACTATGTGATTTTGATGAAACTAACACCCATACAGTTCTAGGGTTTGATCATGTATTGCTTGTGAGAGGTTTTAGTCAACGGGTCTGAACCTTTCAGATCTGAGTGTGCTTTACAAGTCTCTATATCATCATATAGGTGTTGCTACCAATGTGCCATTTTGGAACTATTCCAAATGACTGCTCCACTATACGAATCCGGTTTACTACTCAGAGTTTTCCAGATTAGTGTCAAAGCTTGCATCGACGTTACCCTTTACGACGAACTCTTTTAACACCTCCATAATCAAGAAAAATTCCTTAGTCCACTAGTTACTAAGGATAATTTTGACCGATGTCTAGTAATCCATCCGTGGATCACTTTTGTTCCCTTTGACAAATTCATGGCAAGGCACCCATCAGGTGCAGTACACAACATAGCATACAATAGAGCCTATGGCTAATGCGTAGGAGACGACCTTCGTCCTTTCTCTTTCTTCTGCCATGGTCGGGCTTTGAGTCTTACTCAAATTCACACCTTACAAACAGCCAATAACTCCTTCTTTGCCGATCTATTTTGAACTCCTTCAAAAACTTGTCAAGGCATGCATTTCATTGAAAGTTTTATCAAGCGTCTTGATCTATCTCTATAGATCTTGATGCTCAATGGTAAAGTAGCTCAATCCAGGTTTTCCTGTGAAAACACCTTTTCAAACAACCCTATATGCTTTTCAGAAATTCTACATCATTTCCGATCAACAATATGTCAACGACATATACTCATCAAAAATTCTATAGTGCTCCCACTCACTTCCTTGGAAATACAAGTTTCCCACAAACTTTGTATAAACCCAAAAGCTTTGATCATCACATCAAAGCGCATATCCAACTCTGAGATGCTTACTCCAGTCCTTAGAAGGATCGCTAGAGCTTGCATACTTGTTAGCATCCTTAGGATCGACAAAAACTTCTGGTTGTATAACATACAACCTTTCCTCAAGGAACCGTCGAGGAAACAATGTTTTGACATCCATCTGCAAGATGCAGCAACTGCTAACATAATTCCAACAGACTTTTAGCATCGCTACGAGTGAGAAAGTCTCATCTTAGTCAACTCCTTGAACTTGTCGGAAACCTCTTTGCAACAAGTCGAGCTTTCTTAAATGGTAACTTTCATCATCATTGTCTATCTTCTTTTAAAGATCCATATGTACTTAATAGTCTTACGACCATCAAGTAGTTATTCCAAAGTCCACACTTTTTTTCATACATGGATCCTCTCTCATATTTCATGGCCGCCAACCATTTGTCAGAATTCGGGCCCACCATCGCTTCTCCATAGCTCGTAGGTTCATTGTTCTCCAGCAACATGACCACCCTCCAAGACAGGATTACCGCACCATTATGTAGTAGCGCGTACCCTTGTCAACCTATGAGGTTTGGTAGTAACTTGATCTGAAGCTTCATGATCACCATCATTGGCTTCCACTTCAACTGGTGTAGGCGCCACAGGAACAACTTCCTGCGCCCTTCTACTCTCTGGTTGAAGTGTTGGTTCAATAACCTCATCAAGTTCCTCCATCCTCCCACTCAATTCTTTCGAGAGAAACTCTTTCTCAAGAAAGGACCCGTTTTCTGAAACAAACACTTTGCTTCTGGATCTGAGATAGGAGGTATACCCAACTATTTTGGGTATCTTATGAAGATGTATTTATCCGCTTTGGGTTCGATCTTATCAGGCCGAAGCCTTTGGACATAAGCATCGTAGCCGCAAACTTTTAAGAAATGATAACTTAGGTTTCTCCAAACCATAGTTCATACGGTGTCATCTCAACGGTACTATGTGGTGCCCTATTAAAGTGAATGTTGTTGTCTCCAATGCATAACCCCAAAACGATAGTGGTAATTCGATAAGAGACATCATAATATGCACCATATCTAATAGGGTGCGGCTATGACGTTCGGACACACCATCACACTATGGTGTTCCAGGTGGCATTAGGTGTGAAATAATTTTCACATTGTCTTAAATGTATACCAAACTCGCAACTCAGATATTTACCTCCACGATCACATCGTAGACATATTATCCTCTTGTCACGACGATCTTCAACTTCACTCTGAAATTGCTTGAACCTTTCAATAATTCAGACTTGTGTTTCATCAAGTAAATATACCAGTATCTACTCAGATCATCTATGAAGTAAGAACATAATGGTATCCACTGCGTGCCTCAGCACTCATTGGACTGCATACATCAAAATGCATTACTTCCAAAAAGTTACTTTCTTGTTCCATCTCAATGGAAAACGAGGCCTTCAGTCATCTTGCCATGTGGCATGATTTGCATGTCTCAAGTGATTCAAAATCAAGTGAGTCCAAACGATCCATCTGCATGGAGTTTCTTCATGCGTTTACACCAATAGGGAGGGTTCATATGTCTCAAACGATTCAAAAACGAGTGAGTCCAAAGATCCATCAACATGGAGCTTCTTCATGCGTTTTACACTAATATGACTCAAGTGTTAGTGCCACAAGTAAGTGGTACTATCTTTACTACTTTGCATCTTTTGGCATCAATATTATGAACTTGTGTATCACTACGATCGAGATTCAATGAACCATTCATATTAGTGCATGACCAATGAAGGTATTATTCATGCAAACAGAATAACTTTTATTCTCTAACTTAAATGAATAACCGTATTGCAATAAACACAATACAATCATGTTCATGCTCAACGCAAACACCAAATAACATTTATTTAGGTTCAACACTAATCCCGATGGTAGAGGGAGCGTGCGATGTTGATCACATCAACCTAGGAAACAATTCCAACACATCGTCACCTCGCCTTTAGCTAGTATCTGTTTATTCCGTAGCTTTTATTTCGAGTTACTAACACTTAGCAACCTGAACCGGTATCTAATAAGCAGTGCTACTAGGAGTACTAATAAAGTACACATCAAAATCATGTGCATCCAATATAGTTTTGTCGACTTTGCGAGCCTTCTCATCTACCAAGTAACTAGGGTAGTTCCGCTTCAGTGATTGTTCCCCTCATAATAGAAGCACTTAGTCTCGGGTTTGGGTTCAACCTTGGGTTTCTTTACTAGAGTGGCAACTGGTTTGCCATTTCATAAAGCATCCCTTTTAACCCTTACCCTTCTCGAAACTAGTGGTTCTACTAACAATCAACACTTGATGCTCCTACTTGATTTCTACCTCCGCGATGTCAAACAACGCGAATAGCTCAAGGATCATCAATTCTATCCCTCGCATGTTATAGTTCATCACGAAGCTCTGTAGCTTGGTAGGAGTGACTTTGGAGAACTATGCCAATCACTATCTTATCTGCAAGATCAACTCCCACTCGATTCAAGCGATTGTAGCACCTAGACAATCTGAGCACATGCTCAACGATTGAGCTTTTTTCCCTTACTTTGTAGGCATAGAATCATGTCGAAGGTCTCATACCTCTCAACATAGGCACGAGCCTGAAATCCTAATTTCATCTCTTGGAACGTCTCATATGTCTTGTGACGTTCATAACATCTTTGGCGCCTTACTTCTAAGCCGTTTAAGCATTACACACTGAACTATCATGTAGTCATCAAAAACGTGTATCTCAGATGTTCGCAACATCTACATACGATGCTCTGGGTTTAGCACACTGAGTGGTGCATTAAGTACATAAGCCTTCTGTGCAGCAATGATGACAATCCTTAGTTTATGGACCTAGTCTGCATAATTGCTACTATCATTTTTCAACTAAATTTTCTCTAGGAACATATCAAAACAGTAGAGCTACAGTGCAAGCTACAACATAATTTGCAAAGACATTTGGACTATTTTCATGATAATTGAGTTTAGCTAATCATATTACTAATAAACTCCCACTCAAATAGACATCCCTCTAGTCATTCGAGTGGCGCATGATCCAAATCCACTAACTCAAGTCTGACCATCACGTGAGTTGAGTATAGTTTCAGTGGTGAACATCTCCATGTTGATCATATAAACTATATGATTCATGCTCGACCTTTTTCTCTCTTGTGTTCCGAGGCCATGTCTGTACTTTCTAGGCTTGTCAAGTTTAACCCGAGTGTTCTGCGTGTGCAACTATTTTGCACCTGTTGTATGTGAACGTTGAGTCTATCATACCCGATCATCACGTGGTGTCTCGAAACGACGAGCTGTCGTAATGGTGCAAAGTCGGGGTGAACAAAATTTTATCTTGAAACTTTAGTGAGGGATCACCTTATAATTCTACCGTCGTTATATGCAAAATAAGGTGCATAAAAATATTAACATCACATGCAAATCATAAGTGACATGATATGGCCATGAACTTGTGTTTCTTGATCCCCATCACCAAAGCACCGACATGATCTCCATCGTCACCGGAGCCACACTATGATCTCCATCATCATAATCTCCATCATCGTGTCGCCATTGAGGTTGTCGCGCTATCTATGCTATTACTACTAAAGCTACAACCTAGCGATATAGTAAAAGCATCTGCAAGCACAAACATTAGTTTAAAGACAACCCTATGGCTCCTGCCGGTTGCTATAGCATCAACGTGCAAGTCGATATTTAACTATTACAACATGATCATCTCATACATCCAATATATCATATCATGTCTTTGGCCATATCACATCACATGCATACCGTGCAAAAACAAGTTAGACGTCCTCTAATTTGTTGTTGCATGTTTTATGTGGCTGCTATGGGCATCTAGTATGATCGATTCTCACTTACGTAAAGCCACAACGGTGATATGCAAATTGCTATTTAACCTTCTCCAAGGACCACCTCGGTCAAATCCGATTCAACTAAAGTTGAAGAAACAGACACCCGTTAGTCATCTTTATGCAAGAAGTTGCATGTCAGTCGATGAAACCGGTCTTTCGTAAGCGTACGAGTAAAGTTGGTCCGGACCGCTTAAATCCAACAATACTGCCGAATCAACAAAAGACTAAGGAGGGCAGCAAATTGAACATCAACGCCCACAAAATCTTTCGTGTTCTACTCGAGATATCATCTACGCATGAACGTAGCACTGATACCACTGTTGGGGAACGTTGCATGGGAAACAAAATATTTCCTACGCACACGCAATACCTATCCATGGTGATGATCATCTACGAGAGGGGAGAGTGAATCTACATACCCTTGTAGATCGCTAAGCGGAAGCGTATATAACGCGGTTGATGTAGTGGAACATCTTCATGATCCAAATCGCATCCCGTCCTGGGATCTCATCACGATCCGTCCCGCGATCCCATCACGATCCATCCTGATCTAGTGTCGAACGGACGGCACCTCCGCGGTCAGCACACGTACAGCTCGAAGACGATCTCCACCTTCTTGATCCAGCAAGAGGGGCGAAGAGGTAGATGAGTTATCCAGCACGTCGGCATGGTGGTGGTGGTGGTGTAGCTATTCCAGCAGGGCTTCGCCTAAGCACCGCTGAAACTAGACTAGAGGAGAAACAGACCTAGAGAGAGGGCAGCACATGGCTGCTTTTCTGTGTCTCAAAAACCATCAATACTTCTAGTATATATAGGATGGAGGGAGGGGAGGAGGCAGCCTCAAACCCTCAAGGTTTGGCCAAAATTGGAGGTGGAGGAGTCCTACTCCAATCCTACTAGGAGTAGGATTCCTCCTTTCCACTTGGAAACCCTTTCCACCTTTTCCACCTTTGGGTTTTCTTGCGTCTCAAACCTCATGGGCCGTAGTGGGAGCTTATGTCAGCCCACTAGGGGCTGGTTTGTATCCTCCCACAGCCCATAAGGCCCCTCGGGGCGTGACACCCCTCCCGATGGTCCCCGGTACCCTCCCGGCGCTCCCGGTACACTACCGATGAGCCTGAAACTTTTCCGGTGACCAAACCAAGACTTCCTATATATCAATCTTTACCTCGGGACCATTCCAGAGCTCCTCGTGATGTCCGGGATCTCATTCGGGACTCCGAACAACTTTTAGTTACCAACACCTATAACTCAACTATACCGAAACGTCACCGAACCTTAAGTGTGCAGGCCGTGCGGGTTCGAGAACTATGCGGACATGATCGAGACACCTCTACAGTAAATAACCAATAGCGAGACCTGGATGCCCGTATTGGTTCCTACATATTCTTCGAAGATCTTCATCGGTTGAACCTCTATGTCAAGGATTGAGTTAATCCCGTATGATGTTCCCTTTGTCCTTCGGTATGTTACTTGCCCGAGATTCGATCGACGATATCTCTATACCTAGTTCAATCTCGTTATCGGCAAGTCTCTTTACTCGTTCAGTAATACAAGATCTCGTGGCTACCTCTTAGTCACATTTGTTGCAAGGCTTATTGTGATGTTGTATTACCGAGTGGGCCCCGAGATACCTCTCCGTCATACGGAGTGAGAAATCCCAGTCTTGATTCACGCCGACCCAACCAACACCTTCGGAGATACCTGTAGAGCAAATTTATAGTCACCCAGTTACATTGCAACGTTTGATACACACAAGGTATTCCTCCGGTGTTTGGGAGTTGCATGATCTCATGGTCATAGGAACAGATACATTGACATGCAGAAAACAGTAGCAATAAACTGACACAATCATACGCTATGTTTATAGTTTGGGTCTTGTCCATCACGTCATTCTCCTAATGATGTGATCTGGTTATCAAGTGAAAACACTTGTCTATGGCTAGGAAACCTTAACCATCTTTGATCAATGAGCTAGTCAACTAGAGGCTTACGAGGGACAGTGTTTTGTCTATGTATCCACACATGTATTTGAGTTTTCAATCAATACAATTATAGCATGGATAATAAACGATTATCATGACCAAGGAAATATAATAATAACCAATTTATTATTGCCTCTAGGGCATACTTCCAACAATTGAGGACATTGAAAGCTCATTATATATATATATATACTCAAATGAAAATCATCAATTTTTTTTGAAGAAATTGAAAATTTGAGGATTTTGTGACAAAGTCTCAGATTGATGAATTTCAACTTTGAAGAAAACCAACTTGAAGAATTTCAAAGTTGGGTGATGGTGTGACCCACCGTATAAGAATGATGAGTTCAGGCGCCACGTACAATTGTCGTAGGGCCCTGAGAACCAAGTTCTTCATTGATTTCTTCACACTTAGAGTGATTTTCTTCATTGCTTGAGGAAAATCGTTACTTTGTGTGTTGCACATCTAAGTCATCATTTTTTTATAAGTGTTAGGATGGGTGCAAGTTTACAAGACATTCGAAGATTCTAGGATATTTAGCTCACACCGCAACTTGCAAAATCTTCTCTCATCCAAGGACTTTGTGAAGGTATCTCCTAGTTAATCATCAGTCTTCACATGGTCGATGATGATATTGCCCTTGAGGATATGATCACGAAGAAAATGATGACAAATTTGGATGGGCTTGGTCTTCGAGTGTTGTAATAGGTTGTAGGCGATCTTGATTGCACTCTCATTGTCGCAGTAGAGTGGCACATTCTTCATGTTGATGTCGTAGTCTCTAAGGGTTTTCTTCATCCATAGCAGTTGAGCACAACAAGATCCAGCAGCAATGTACTCGGCTTCGGCTGTGGATAGTGATACACAGTTCTGCTTCTTTGAGGACCAGCAAACTAATGATCTTCCGAGGAAATGGCATGTGCCACATGTTGACTTGCGATCCACACGGTCACCAGCACAATCAGAATCAGAATATCCAACGAGGTGAATATTTGAGCCCTTGGGGTGCCATAATCCTAGTGTTGGTGTGTGAGCTAAGTATCAAAGAATGTGTTTCACAGCCTTATGGTGTGATTCCTTCGGTTTTGCTTGAAAACGAGAACACATGCAAACACTAACCATAATATCTATCCTAGATGCACATAAGTACAATAAAGAGCCAATCATAGAGCGATATACCTGCTGATCGAAATGTTTACCATTTTCATCAGTGCACAGGTGGTCATTGGTAGGCATAGGAGTCTTGACACCTTTGCATTCATGCATGTCGAATTTCCTCAGAACGTCCTTGAGGTATTTCTCCTGATATATGAAGATGCCATTGCGTTGTTGACGAATTTGCGGACATAAGAAGAATTTCAGCTCCCCCGGCATAGACATTTGATATTCTTCACTCATCATGTAGGCAAATTCATCACTTTAACGTTTGTCAGTATAACCAAAAATAATGTCGTCGACATATATTTGGCACACAAATAGTTCATTGTCATAGGATTTTTTGAAAAGAGTAGGATCAAGTGAACCAGGTTTGAAGCCTTTCTTCACGAGGAATTCTTTCAATGTATCATACCACGACCGAGGGGCTTGCTTGAGGCCATAGAGTGACTTTTTTAGTCCGAAGACTTTGTGTGGATGCTTCGGCTCTTCAAAACCTGGGGGCTGAGCAACAAATACTTCTTACTCAAGCTTACCATTGAGGAATAAACTTTTCACATCCATTTGATATAGAGTTCTATTGTGATGATTAGCATAGGCAAGTAATATTCCAATAGCTTCAAGTCTAGCAATAGGTGCAAAAGTTTCATCGAAGTCAACTCCTTCAATCTGTGTGTAGCCTTGGGCTACAAGCCGTGCCTTATTCCTCACAACCTGACCATCCTCATCTTGCTTGTTTCGGTATATCCACTTGGTGTCGATGATATTGTGCTTGCGAGGATCTGGTCGTTTGATGAGTTCCCACACATCATTTAGATTGAACTGAAGCAGTTCATCTTGCATGGCTTGAATCCACTCAGGTTCCATGAAGGCTTCATCAACTTTTGAGGGTTCTGTGATAGACACAAACAAGGAATGCCCACAAAAGTTAACTAAATGTGATGCTTTTGAGCGAGTGAGAGGACCTGTCGCATTGATGTCATCGAGGATTTTGTCAAGTTCCACTTCATTCGCAATCCTCGTATGAGCTGGTTGATGACTTTGGTTAGGCTGAGGAATTTGATCTGTAGCAGTTTCCTCAGGTGCACCAGTTTGAATTTCCTCAATGTTGGGGATGACATTTTTAACAAGGGGTTGTTCCTCACTAGGAATGATATCCTCAGTTGCCTTGAGCTTGATGGCTTCCTCCGGAGGTAATTTATCTGGCACAAGAGGCAGTTGCAACATCTACAGTTTGATCGAACCACACATCTACAGTTTCAACAACCTTGTCGTGATAGGTGTTGAAGACTCTGTAGGTGTGCGAGTCCTTTCTGTAACCAAGCATAAAATCCTCATGTGCTTTAGTTGCAAACTTTGAGCTATGGTGAGGACCTCTAATCCAGCATTTTGCACTGAAGACTTTGTAATAACTTACATTGGGTTTCTTGTCAATGAGGAGTTCATATGAGGATTTCTTGAGGAATTTGTGAAGATATAACCTGTTGATGATGTGGCAAGCAGTGTTGATTGCTTCAGGCCAGAAATGATGAGGAGTCTGATATTCTTCAAGCATAGTCTGTGCCATTTCAACCAGAGTCATGTTCTTGCGTTCAACAACGCCATTCAATTGAGTATAAGGAGCAGATAATTCGTGAGTAATACCAAGTTCATCAAGATAATCATCAAGACCAGTGTTTTTGAATTCTGTCCCATTATCACTCCTCATGTGTTTGATCTTGATGCCGAAGTTCGTCGAGGCCCTTGAGGAAAATCGGTTGAAGACTTCCTGCACTTCAGTTTTATACATAATGATGTGTACCCAAGTATAGCGAGAATAGTCATCAACGATGACAAAGCCATATAAGGATGTTGCATTGGTTAGAGTAGCATAATGAGTAGGTCCAAGTAGATCCATGTGAAGCAATTCAAACGGGCGAGTAGTAGTCATGATAGTCTTCGAGGGGTGTTTGGATCTGGTTATTTTCCCAGACTCACAAGCACCGCATCGATGGTCCTTGAGGAATTTGACTCATTCGATGCCAATGACATGCTTCTTCTTCGCCAGCGTGTGTAAATTCCTCATGCTTGCATGACCCAGACGTCGATGCCATAGCCAACCTTCTGAGGTTTTTGCTAACAAGCATGTGGCTGGTTGAGGACCGGTGGAAAAATCAAAATGTACAAATCTCCTCTTCTAAAGCCTTCGAAGACTTTGGATTTGTCAGATTCCATGATGACTACGCATCTGTTTTTTCCAAAGATAACAACCATATCAAGATCACAAAGCATTGAGACTGACATGAGGTTAAAACCAAGGGATTCGACAAGCATGACTTTGTCCATGTGTCTGTCCTTCGAGATAGCCACTTTGCCAAGTCCCAATACCTTGCTTTTACCTTTATCAGCGTAAGTGATTTGCTTCAGTGGTGATGGAGTCAGTGGCATATTCATCAACAAGCTTTTATCACCAGTCATGTGGTTTGTGCAACCACTGTCAAGAACCCACTCTGTATTCTTGGGTTTGTCATCCTCGAGATGAATTAGTACAACTTACCATCTCATATGCTTAGACTTGAAGAATATGATATCAATTTCATTAGATAGGAATTTCATCATAAACAGTAGATTTGAGGACGTGTGAAATGTTATCATTACATGAATTATAGCTTGCGTTCAATCAAGCATTTTCCTCAGGTCTCCAGCAAATTCTTCAGATGATGACTTTCATCTGGAGACCTGACCTGCAGAAGTGATTAGTTCAATTTCTTCACCACCCACATGTGAAGAGGTGGCAAAGAGTTCATGATCCTGCGAGCACCATATGAGAATGGAGGCATTGAAGCTAAAGAACTTCTTTTCACAGTAGGTGGTTTAAAGTACTCAAATGAATAGGCAGAGAAATTATGTGAGGACTTATGAACATAATGATTTGAGGAATAACGCTCATATTCATGTCTCCTGTAATTTCCCTGCATATCAGAAGCATTAGGACGAGTATGAGCATAATATTGACCATCTGAAGACCTTGGTCCACCTGAGGAGATTGATCTAGGCTTCTGGTTCTTCATGGGTGGTGTCATGAGGACATTCACCTGAAGATTTTCCAAGCTGCTTTTGGGGACCCAGTTTTTCCTCAGGGGTTGTCCATTCCTACAGTTAGTTCCAACATATCAAGAAAATACTTCACCGAAATTGATTTTTGAACAATTTATAGTTGGAGTCAGTTGACTCATCTGAGTGTTGGAATTATGAACTAGAGGCAATAATAAATATAGTTATTATTATAATTCCTGTATCAAGATAATCGTTTATTATCCATGCTATAATTGTATTGAATGAAGACTCATTTACATGTGTGGATACAAAGACAAAACATTGTCCCTAGCAAGCCTCTAGTTGGCTAGCCAGTTGATCAAAGATAGTCAGTGTCTTCTGATTATGAACAAGGTGTTGTTGCTTGATAACTGGATCACGTCATTAGGAGAATCACGTGATGGACTAGACCCAAACTAATAGACGTAGCATGTTGATCGTGTCATTTTGTTGCTACTGTTTTCTGCGTGTCAAGTATTTGTTCCTATGACCATGAGATCATTTGACTCACTAACACCGGAGGAATACTTTGTGTGTATCAAACGTCGCAGCGTAACTGGGTGACTATAAAGATGCTCTACAGGTATCTCCGAAGGTGTTCGTTGAGTTAGTATGGATCAAGACTGGGATTTGTCACTCCGTGTGACGGAGAGGTATCTCGGGGCCCACTCGGTAATACAACATCACACACAAGCCTTGCAAGCAATGTGACTTAGTGTAAGTTGCGGGATCTTGTATTACGGAACGAGTAAAGAGACTTGCCGGTAAACGAGATTGAAATAGGTATGCGGATACTAACGATCGAATCTCGAGCAAGTAACATACCGAAGGACAAAGGGAATGACATACGGGATTATATGAATCCTTGGCACTGAGGTTCAAACGATAAGATCTTCGTAGAATATGTAGGATCCAATATGGGCATCCAGGTCCCGCTATTGGATATTGACTGAGGAGTCTCTCGGGTCATGTCTACATAGTTCTCGAACCCGCAGGGTCTGCACACTTAAGGTTCGACGTTGTTTTATGCGTATTTGAGTTATATGGTTGGTTACCGAATGTTGTTCGGAGTCCCCGATGAGATCACGGACGTCATGAGGGTTTCGGGAATGGTCCGGAAACGAAGATTGATATATAGGATGACCTCATTTGATTACCGGAAGGTTTTCGGAGTTACCGGGAATGTACCGGGAATGACGAATGGGTTCCGGGAGTTCACCGGGGGGGCAACCCACCCCGGGGAAGCCCATAGGCCTTGGGGGTGGCACACCAGCCCTTAGTGGGCTGGTGAGACAGCCCAAGAAGGCCCTATGCGCCATAGGAAGAAAATCAAAGAGAAAAGAAAAAAAAAGAGGAGGTGGGAAAGGGAAGAAGGACTCCACCTTCCAAACCAAGTGGGACTCGGTTTGGGAAGGGAGACCTTCCCCCTTGGCTCGGCCGAAACCCTTAGGGGTCCTTGGACCCCAAGGCAAGGCTCCCGCTCTTCCCCCTATATATATAGAGGTTTTAGGGCTGATTTGAGACGACTTTTCCACGGCAGCCCGACCACATACCTCCACGGTTTTTCCTCTAGATCGCGTTTCTGCGGAGCTCGGGTGGAGCCCTGCTGAGACAAGATCAGCACCAACCTCCGGAGCGCCGTCACGCTGCCGGAGAACTCTTCTACCTCTCTGTCTCTCTTGCTGGATCAAGAAGGCCGAGATCATCGTCGAGCTGTACGTGTGCTGAACGCGGAGGTGCCGTCCGTTCGGCACTAGATCGTGGGACTGATCGCGGGACGGTTCGCGGGGCGGATCGAGGGACGTGAGGACATTCCACTACATCAACCGCGTTCACTAACGCTTCTGCTGTACGGTCTACAAGGGTACGTAGATCACACATCCCCTCTCGTAGATGGACATCACCATGATAGGTCTTCGTGCGCGTAGGAAATTTTTTATTTCCCATGCGACATTCCCCAACAGTGGTATCAGAGCTAGGTTCATGCGTAGATGTCTTCTCGAGTAGAACACAAAAGTTTTTGTTGGCGGTGATGTGCGTTTTGCTGCCCTCCTTAGTCTTTTCTTGATTCCGCGGTATTGTTGGATTGAAGCGGCTTGGACCGACATTACTCGTACGCTTACGAGAGACTGGTTTCATCGCTACGAGTAACCCCGTTGCTCAAAGATGACTCGCAAGTGTTAGTTTCTCCAACTTTAATTGAATCGGATTTGACCGAGGAGGTCCTTGGATGAGGTTAAATAGCAACTCATATATCTCCGTTGTGGTGTTTGCATAAGTAAGATGCGATCCTACTAGATACCCATGGTCACCACGTAAAACATGCAACAACAAAATTAGAGGACGTCTAACTTGTTTTTGCAGGGTATGCTTGTGATGTGATATGGCCAACGATGTGATGTGATATACTGGATGTATGAGATGATCATGTTGTAATAGATAATATCGACTTGCACGTCGATGGTACGGCAACCGGCAGGAGCCATAGGGTTGTCTTTATACTAATATTTGTGCTTGCAGATGCGTTTAGTATTTTGCTAGGATGTAGCTTTAGTAGTAATAGCATGAGTAGCACGACAACCCCGATGGCGACACGTTGATGGAGATCATGGTGTGGCGCCGGTGACAAGAAGATCGTGCCGGTGCTTTGGTGATGGAGATCAAGGAGCACGTGATGATGGCCATATCATGTCACTTATGAATTGCATGCGATGTTAATCCTTTTATGCACCTTATTTTGCTTAGAACGACGGTAGAATTATGAGATGATCTCTCACAAAAAATTTCAAGACGTAATTGTGTTCTCCCCGACCGTGCACCGTTGCTACAGTTCGTCGTTTCGAGACACCACGTGATGATCGGGTGTGATAGACTCAACGTTCACATACAACGGGTGCAAAACAGTTGCGCACGCGGAACACTCAGGTTAAGCTTGACGAGCCTAGCATGTGCAGACATGGCCTCGGAACACATGAGACCGAAAGGTCGATCATGAATCATATAGATGATATGATTAGCATAGGGATGCTTACCACTAAAACTATACTCAACTCACGTGATGATCAGACTTGAGCTAGCGTAAGTGGATCATGAACCACTCAAATGACTAGAGAGATGTACTTTTTGAGTGGGAGTTTAGCGAATAATTTGATTAAGTTGAACTCTAATTATCTTGAACATAGTCTAAGTCCACTTTGAATATATTTGTGTTGTAGATCATGGCTCACGCGACAGTCACCCTGAATTTTAATACGTTCCTAGAGAAAGCTAAGTTGAAAGATGATGGAAGCAACTTTGTTGACTGGGCTCGTAATCTTAAGCTAATCTTACAAGCTGGGAAGAAGGATTATGTCCTTAATGCTGCGCTAGGAGATGAACCACCCGCTACGGCTGATCAGGATGTTAAGAACGCTTGGTTAGCACGGAAGGAGGACTACTCAGTAGTTCAATGTGCAGTCTTGTATGGCTTAGAACCGGGACTTCAACGTCGCTTTGAGCGTCATGGAGCATTTGAGATGTTCCAGGAGTTGAAGTTTATCTTTCAGAAGAACACCCGGATCGAGAGGTATGAGACCTCTGATAAATTCTATGCTTGCAAGATGGAGGAGAACTCGTCTGTCAGTGAACATGTGCTCAAAATGTCTGGGTACTCAAACCGTCTAGCTGAGCTGGGGATTGAACTCCCGCAAGAGGCTATCACTGACAGAATCCTTCAGTCACTGCCGCCAAGCTATAAAGGCTTTGTGTTGAACTACAACATGCAAGGGATGAACAAGTCTCCCGGCGAGTTGTTTGAGATGTTGAAAGTCGCAGAGTCTGAACTCCGTAAAGAGCATCAAGTGTTGATGGTGAATAAGACCACTAGTTTCAAGAGAAATGGCAAAGGCAAGAAGGGTAATTCAAAGAAGAGCGGCAAGCCTGTTTCCTATCCGACATAGAAACCCAAAGCTGGACCTAAGCCTGAAACAGAGTGTTACTATTGCAAGGGTATGGGTCACTGGAAGCGCAATTGCCCCAAGTATCTGGCAGATAAGAAGGCGGCCAAAGAAAAATCAGGTATATTTGATATACATGTTATTGATGTGTACTTAACCGGCTCTCGTAGTAGTGCCTGGGTATTCGATACTGGTTCTGTTGCTCATATTTGCAACTCGAAACAGGAACTGCGGAATAGACGAAGGCTAGCGAAAGATGAAGTGACGATGCGCGTAGGAAATGGTTCCAAGGTTGATGCAATCACCGTCGGCACAGTTTCACTTCATTACCATCAGGATTAGTTATGAACTTGAATCGTTGTTATTTAGTGCCTGCGTTGAGCATGAACATTATATCTGGATCTTGTTTATTGCGAGACGGTTACTCTTTTAAGTCAGAGAATAATGGTTTTTCTATTTCTATGAGTAACATCTTTTATGGTCATGCACCCAATGTGAGAGGATTGTTCATATTGAATCTTGATAGCGATACACGCATACATAACATTGAGACCAAAAGAGTTAGAGTTAACAATGATAGCGCCATATTTTTGTGGCACTGCCGCTTAGGTCATATTGGTGTAAAGCGCATGAAGAAACTCCATGCCGATGGACTTTTGGAGTCACTTGACTTTGATTCACTTGACACGTGCGAACCATGCCTCATGGGCAAGATGACTAAAACTCCGTTCTCCGGAACAACGGAGCGTGCAAGTGACTTGTTGGAAATCATACATACCGATGTGTGTGGTCCGATGAGCATAGAGGCACGCGGCGGATATCGTTATTTTCTCACCTTCACTGACGATTTGAGTAGATATGGTTATTTCTACTTAATGAAGCACAAGTCTGAAACATTTGAAAAGTTCAAGCAATTTCAGAGTGAAGTTGAAAATCATCGTAACAAGAAGATCAAGTTCCTACGGTCTGATCATGGGGGTGAATATCTGAGTTTCGAGTTTGATGCTCACTTAAGGCAATGTGGAATTGTTTCACAGTTGACACCGCGTGGAACACCACAGCGTAATGGTGTATCTGAACATCGTAATCGTACTTTATTAGAGATGGTGCGATCTATGATGTCTCTTACTGATTTGCCGTTATCGTTTTGGGGTTATGCATTAGAAACAGCTGCATTCACTTTAAATAGGGCACCATCAATATCCGTTGAGACGACACCATACGAACTGTGGTATGGCAAAAGGCCAAAGTTGTCGTTTCTTAAAGTTTGGGGATGTGGTGCTTATGTCAAAAAGCTTCAGCCTGAAAAGCTGGAACCCAAAGCGGAAAAGTGCATCTTCATAGGTTACCCAAAAGAGACAGTTGGGTACACCTTCTATCTCAAATCCGAGGGCAAAGTGTTTGTTGCTAAAAATGGAGCTTTTCTCGAGAAGGAGTTTCTCTCGAGAGAATTGAGTGGGAGGAAGATAGAACTTGACGAGGTTGTCGAACCTCTCATCCCTCTGGATGGTGGCGCAGGGCAAGGGGAAACCTCTGTCGTTGCGACGCCGGTTGAGGAGGAAGTTAATGATGATGATCATGAAACTCCGGTTCAAGTTTCTGTCGAACCACGCAGGTCGACGAGACCACGTGCTGCTCCAGAGTGGTACGGTAATCCCGTCTTATCAATCATGTTGTTGGACAACAATGAACCTACAAATTATGAAGAAGCAATGGTGGGCCCAGATTCCAACAAATGGCTAGAAGCCATGAAGTCCGAGATAGGATCCATGTATGAGAACAAAGTGTGGACTTTGGAGGTACTGCCTGAGGGCCGCAAGGCTATTCAGAACAAATGGATCTTTAAGAGGAAGACGGACGCTGACGGCAATGTAACCGTTTATAAAGCTCGACTTGTGGCAAAGGGTTTTTTGCAAGTTCAAGGAGTTGACTACGATGAGACATTCTCACTCGTAGCGATGCTTAAGTCCGTCACAATCATGTTAGCAATAGCTGCATTTTTCGATTATGAAATCTGGCAGATGGATGTCAAAACGGCGTTCCTTAACGGTTTCCTTAAGGAAGAATTGTATATGATGCAACCCGAAGGTTTTGTCGATCCTAAGAATGCTAACAAGGTGTGCAAGCTCCAGCGATCCATTTATCTACTGGTGCAAGCATCTCGGAGTTGGAACAAACGCTTTGATGAGGTGATCAAAGCATTTGGGTTTATACAAGTGGTTGGAGAATCTTGTATTTACAAGAAAGTGAGTGGGAGCTCTGTGGCGTTTCTAATATTATATGTGGATGACATATTGTTGATTGGAAACAACGTAGAGTTTTTGGAGAGCATAAAGGATTACTTGAATAAAAGTTTCTCTATGAAGGACCTAGGAGAAGCTGCTTACATTCTAGGCATTAAGATCTATAGGGATAGATCAAAACGCCTGATAGGACTTTCACAAAGCACATACCTTGATAAAGTTTTGAAGAGGTTCAAAATGGAACAGTCCAAGAAGGGGTTCTTGCCAGTTTTACAAGGTACGAGATTGAGTAAGACTCAGTGCCCAGCAACTGATGAGGATAGAGAGCATATGCGCTCCGTCCCCTATGCTTCAGCCATAGGTTCTATCATGTATGCAATGTTGTGCACTAGACCGGACGTTAGCCTGGCCATAAGTATGGCAGTTAGGTTCCAGAGTAATCCAGGAGTGGATCACTGGACAGCGGTCAAGAATATCCTGAAGTACCTGAAAAGGACTAAGGAGATGTTTCTCGTGTATGGAGGTGACGAAGAGCTCGCCGTAAAAGGTTACGTCGATGCAAGCTTTGACACAGATCCGGATGACTCTAAGTCGCAAACCGGATACGTATTTATTCTTAATGGGGGTGCGGTAAGCTGGTGCAGTTCCAAGCAAAGCGTCGTAGCAGATTCTACATGTGAAGCGGAGTACATGGCTGCCTCGGAGGCGGCTAAGGAGGGTGTCTGGATGAAGCAGTTCATGACGGATCTTGGAGTGGTGCCAAGCGCACTGAATCCAATAACCTTGTTCTGTGACAACACGGGTGCCATTGCCTTAGCAAAGGAACCACGGTTTCACAAGAAGTCCAGACACATCAAACGACGCTTCAACCTCATCCGCGACTACGTCGAAGGGGAGGACGTAAATATATGCAAAGTGCACGCGGATCTGAATGTAGCAGACCCGCTGACTAAACCTCTTCCACGGGCAAAGCATGATCAACACCAGAACTGTATGGGTGTTAGATTTATTACAATGTAATTCGCATGATGATGTGAGGGCTAGATTATTGACTCTAGTGCAAGTGAGAGACTGTTGGAATTATGCCCTAGAGGCAATAATAAATATAGTTATTATTATAATTCCTGTATCGAGATAATCGTTTATTATCCATGCTATAATTGTATTGAATGAAGACTCATTTACATGTGTGGATACATAGACAAAACACTGTCCCTAGCAAGCCTCTAGTTCGCTAGCCAGTTGATCAAAGATAGTCAGTGTCTTCTGATTATGAACAAGGTGTTGTTGCTTGATAACTGGATCACGTCATTAGGAGAATCACGTGATGGACTAGACCCAAACTAATAGACGTAGCATGTTGATCGTGTCATTTTCTTGCTACTGTTTTCTGCGTGTCAAGTATTTGTTCCTATGACCATGAGATCATCTGACTCACTAACACCGAAGGAATACTTTGTGTGTATCAAACGTCGCAACGTAACTGGGTGACTATAAAGATGCTCTACAGGTATCTCCGAAGGTGTTCGTTGAGTTAGTATGGATCAAGACTGGGATTTGTCACTCCGTGTGACGGAGAGGTATCTCGGGGCCCACTCGGTAATACAACATCACACACAAGCCTTGCAAGCAATGTGACTTAGTGTAAGTTGCGGGATCTTGTATTACGGAACGAGTAAAGAGACTTGCCGGTAAACGAGATTGAAATAGGTATGCGGATACTAACGATCGAATCTCGAGCAAGTAACATACCGAAGGACAAAGGGAATGACATACGGGATTATATGAATCCTTGGCACTGAGGTACAAACGATAAGATCTTCGTAGAATATGTAGGATCCAATATGGGCATCCAGGTCCTGCTATTGGATATTGACCGAGGAGTCTCTCGGGTCATGTCTACATAGTTCTCGAACCCGCGGGGTCTGCACACTTAAGGTTCGACGTTGTTTTATGCGTATTTGAGTTATATGGTTGGTTACCGAATGTTGTTCGGAGTCCCAGATGAGATCACGGACGTCACGAGGGTTTCCGGAATGGTCCGGAAACGAAGATTGATATATAGGATGACCTCATTTGATTACCGGAAGGTTTTCGGAGTTACCGGGAATGACGAATGGGTTCCGGGAGTTCACCGGGGGGGCAACCCACCCCGGGGAAGCCCATAGGCCTTGTGGGTGTCACACCAGCCCTTAGTGGGCTGGTGAGACATCCCAAGAAGGCCCTATGCGCCATAGGAAGAAAATCAAAGAGAAAAAAAAAAGAGGAGGTGGGAAAGGGAAGAAGGACTCCACCTTCCAAACCAAGTGGGGCTCGGTTTGGGGGGGGAGACCTTCCCCCTTGGCTCAGCCGAAACCCTTAGGGTCCTTGGACCCCAAGGCAAGGCTCCCCCTCTTCCCCCTATATATACGGAGGTTTTAGGGCTGATTTGAGACGACTTTTCCACGGCAGCCCGACCACATACCTCCACGGTTTTTCCTCTAGATCGCGTTTCTGCGGAGCTCGGGCGGAGCCCTGCTGAGACAAGATCATCACCAACCTCCGGAGCACCGTCACGCTGCCGGAGAACTCTTCTACCTCTCCGTCTCTCTTGCTGGATCAAGAAGGCTGAGATCATCGTCGAGTTGTACGTGTGCTGAACGCGGATGTGCCGTCCGTTCGGCACTAGATCGTGGGACTGATCGCGGGACGGTTCGCGGCGCGGTTCAGGGACGTGAGGATGTTCCACTACATCAACCGCGTTCACTAACGCTTCTGTTGTACGGTCTACAAGGGTACGTAGATCACACATCCCCTCTCGTAGATGGACATCACCATGATAGGTCTTCGTGCGCATAGGAAATTTTTTGTTTCCCATGCGACGTTCCCCAACACTGAGCAATAGGATAATTCACATGCAAAGCATGTTAGAGTGGATGGATCGACGGGAGGACCTTTAGCAGCAACCCATGAGGTTTTGGGGTATTGCTTAGGTTTCCAGTATGATCCATCATCATTCAGTTTCCTCTCGAAGGCAATTCCCTCTTTCCTTGGGTTCCTGTTCAAAATCTACTTTTTGAGCACATCGCAGAGGGTTTGATGCCCTTTGAGACTTTTGTATATGCTTGTCACATACAACTCCTTCAGCCCTGCATTTTCTTCAGTAGCATTTGTGGTTTCTTCAAGTGAAGAATTTGGTACCACAAGGACAGTTGAAGAGTTTGTAGCAATAGAAGCATTTGATGATTCCGGTGAGGAATTAGCAGTTTCACGCTCGATGCATTTCAAACATGGTGGAATGAAGTCAACCTGAGTGATACTGATCTGTTGAGCAAGCAATGAATCATTTTCCATTCGCAGATCATCATGAGACATTTTCAACTTCTCAAGATCAAGCTTCCTTTGAAGAAATTCATAGGAAAGTTTCTCATGATCAGCCAAAAGTGTGCCATAACGATCTTGAAGACTATCAAACCTAGACTGTAGACTTTTCACGTCTTAAGTGAGGACTTGAGTATGATTCATTTCATCATTCAACAGATCATCGCTTTTGTCTAGCAGTTTTTGAAGCTTTTCAATGGCACTTTGTTGCTTAGTGGCAATGTTGGCAAGTTTATAGTAACTGGGTTTTTGATAATCATCGGGTTCACAGTCACTATAATCACAGGAGGAAGTATGGTTTGGTACCTTTGAACCTTTTGCCATGAATCAATAGGTTGGAGCAAGTCATCTGCATTTTCATCATTGTAGATAGCGTTGTCATTTTCTTCAAGGTTAAAGATTGACTTGCTGATGAATGTGGTAGGCAGTGCAAGACTTGCCACACCTGACTCTGAATCCTCTTCAGAACCTTCCTCTTCATCATATTCCTTAGATTCTTCTTCAGAATCCATTTCCTTGCCAATGAGTGCCCAAGCCTTTCTGAAACTGGTCGTCTTGTGCGATGAGGACTTTGAGGATGAGGACTTTGAAGATTTCTTATTTTTCTTCGAGTCATCAGAACTTTCATCCTTTTATTTCTTCTTCTTTGTTTCCTTCACCCAGCGAGGACAGTCAGCAATGTAGTGACCAGATTTCTTGCATTTGTGGTAGGTTCTTTTCTTGTAATCCTCAGATGAAGATTCTGATTTCCTCATATCTCTTCTTGAAGATTTAATGAACTGGCAACGCCTTGTGAACTTCTGGAATTTCCTCACGAGCATAGCAAGTTCCTGTCCCAGTTCTTCACGGTCACCAATGCTGCAATCTGAGTCTTCTTCTTCAGATGTGGAAATAGCCTTAGCCTTCAGCGCACGAGGTCTTGAGTAGCTTGGTACATACAGTTCTCTCTTTTATTCTTGTTAGAATTCATGAGTATTGAGTCTCTCAAGTATATCAGCAGGATCAAGCATTTTATAGTATCTTCGTTCTTGAATCATCAGAACCAGTGTGTCAAATGATGGATCAAGAGATCTTAGCAGTTTCTTCACAACTTCATGGTCAGTGATGTCTCTAGCTCCCACTGCTTGCATTTCATTTGAGATGTCAGTGAGGTGATCAAAGGTGTCTTGGCAGCTTTCATTGTCAAGCCTCTTGAAGCAATTGAAGAGATTGCGAAGAACATCAACACGAGAGTCACGCTGCCTTGAGACTCCCTCATTGACTTTGGACAGCCTATCCCAGATAATCTTTGATGTGCCCAAAGCACTCACTCTTCCATACTGACCTTTGCTCAGATGGCCACACATGATATTGTTTGCTTGTGAGTCAAGTTGCTTGAACTTATTCACATCAGCAGCAGAGAGAGTAGCAGTGATAGAGGGAATACCATTTTCCACAATATAACACAGATCATAGTCAATAGCGTGAAGATGCATCTGCATCTTGGTCTTCCAGTAGGGAAAGTCCTTTCGTTTGTAGGTAGGACATCCTACAGTAAACTTGATCATACCTGCAGTCGACATAACTAAAACTCCAGGTGGTTAAACCAAAATCACACAGAACAAGGGAGTACCTTGCTCTGATACTAATTGAAAGTGCGTTATATCGACTAGAGGGGGCTGAATAGGCGATTTTTAGAATTTCATCGCTGAGGAAATTCCTTGTGAGGAAAGTCCTCAATGATGAATTAAGTGCAGAAAAAATAGCGCAGGATCAGGAGTGCCAAAATGACTACAGCAGAATACACGATGAAGTTTACGAGATTTGGTTTGCACAGTTCGCAAGTACAGAGTACGCAGGTGAAGATTAACTCAAGTGAAGAAATGAGGTTGAGTAAATTTAGAGAAAATCAGACAAATTCTTCGAACAGCACAAATGAAAGTCTTCAACATACAATTTGAGGAAATGAAAGGGTTGAAGAAATAGAACCCGTAGCTCGATGAAGACAGTTGTTGATGACCCAGTCCCAACTGTTGTGACAGTTGTACGTCTGGTTCGGAGCGGCTTGGTATTGAAACCAAAAGGACACACAGTCCCGGGACACACAGTCCCTACCGTATTATCCTTGAGCTAAGAACACACAGTCCTTGCCCAACACTTGTGGTAAGTCTTCAGGGCAGACTTCCAAACCCTCACAAAATTGGTCACCCGATGATCCACAATTGACTGCTGGATGCTCTAGACCATGACGCTTAACCGTCTGGAGGATGCACAATCCTCAAAGGTAATAGGCTTCAGTTCCACACAGGAACAACTTCTTCAGTGATGCTTAATCACTTGGTTTTTGGTTTGGGGTTTGGTGTTTGGGGTATTTCCTCACTTGATGATTTTCACTCGAGGACTCTGAGGAATTTGGGTTGCTCTAAATGAAAAGTGTCAGTTTCTCTCGGAGCAGCCAACTAGCTAGTGGCTGTGGGGGCGACTATTTATAGCCTGGGAGCATCCCGACATGATTTGACATAAATGCCCTTAAATAATGTGATTGTTGGGTGGATAAGTTCAGTGAGGTGTCGCGTGACGCGGCAACGGTCGAAACGTTCAACTGAAAGTCCTCATGTCTCTCATATTCCTCACCTTGAGGCTTTGGTAGATTTAGGCTTGGGTTGAGAATCATGAGGAAATTCATTATGTAGTTTTCCCTCGACCCCCTTTAACAGTACGGTGTTCCTATGACTCAAGAGTAAAGAAAATAAAATAGAGAGAGTAAATCTTCACGCTTCAAAGTCTTCAGACTATTTTCTTCAGGACACACCAAATTCCTCATCTTCAATATCTTCATCAGGAATATCGATTTCTTCGCGATCAAAGTCTTCAAGGAAGGACCAAAGTCTTCACCCGAAGACATTCATTCTTAGGGGTCGATATTTATCGGATAACTCAAACTCCTCAGCGACTTATAGAGCATGTGTACACTCACAAACATATTAGTCCCTTAACCTATAAGTCTTCAAACCACCAAAATCACTAAGGGTCACTAGATGCAGTTACAATGTTTCACAACCTTGTGGTGTGGTTCCTTCGGTTTTGCTTGGAAACATGCACACATGCAAACACTAAGCATAATTTCTCGCCTAGATGCACATAGGTACAATAAAGAGCCAATCATAGAGCGATATACGTGTTGATCGAAATCTATACCATTTTCGTCAGTGCAGAGGTGGTCGTAGGTAGGCATAGGAATCTTGACGCGTTTGCACTCATGCATGTCGAATTTCCTCAGGACATCCTTGAGGTATTTCTCTTGAGATATGAAGATGCCATTGCATTGTTGACGAATTTGCAGACCTAAGAAGAATTTTAGATCCCCCATCATGGACATTTGATATTCTTCACCCATCATGTAGGCATATTCATCACTGTAACGTTTGTCAGTACAACCAAAAATAATGTTGTCGATATATATTTGGCACACGAATAGTTCATTGTCATAGGATTTTGTAAAAAGAGTAGGATCAAGTGAACCGGGTTTGAAGCCTTTCTTCATGAGGAATTCCTTCAATGTATCATACCACGCCTGAGGGGCTTGCTTGAGGCCATAGAGTGCCTTTTTGAGTCTGAAGACTTTGTCAGGATGCTTTGGGTCTTCAAAATCTAGGGGGTGAGCAACATATACTTCTTCCTCAAGCTTACCATTGAGGAATGCACTTTTCACATCCATTTGAAATAGAGTAATATTGTAATGGTTAGCATAAGCAAGCAATATTCGAATAACTTCAAGTCTGGCAACAAGTGCAAAAGTTTCATCAAAGTCAATTCCTTCAACCTTTGTGTAGACTTTTGCTACAAGCTCTGCCTTGTTTCTCACAACTTGACCATCCTCATCTTGCTTGTTTCAGTAGATCCACTTGGTGCCGATGATATTGTGCTTGCGAGGATCTGGTCTTTGATGAGTTCCCATATGTCATTTAGCTTGAACTGAAGAAGTTCATCTTGCATGGCTTGAATCCACTCAGGTTCCATGAAGGATTCAACAACTTTTGACGGTTCTATGATAGACACAAAAGAGGAATGCCCACAAAGTTTAACTAAATGTGAAGCTTTTGAGCGAGTGAGAGGACCTGGCGCATTGATGTCATCGATGATTTTGTCAATGCCCACTTCATTTGCAGCCCTTGGATGTGCTGGTTGAAGACTTTGGTTGGGCTAAGGAATTTGGCCTGTAGCATTTTCTTCAGGTGCACCTGCTTGAATTTCATCATTGTTGGGGATGATTTCTTCAACAAGGGGTTGTTCCTCAATAGGAATGATATCTTCAGTAGCCTTATGCTTTATAGCTTCCCCGGGAGTCAAATTATATGGCACGGGAGGCCGTTGCTCTCTTTGCGAGCCATTAGTTTCATCGAACCGCACATCTACAGTTTCAACAACCTTATTGTGATAGGTGTTGAAGACTCTGTAGGTGTGCAAGTCTTTCGGTAACCAAGCATAAAACCCTGATGTGCTTTAGGTGCAAACTTTGAGCTATGGTGAGGATCTCTAATCCAGCATTTTGCACCAAAGACTTTGAAATAACTTACATTGGGTTTCTTATTAGTGAGGAGTTCGTATGAGGTTTTCTTGAGGAATTTGTGAAGATATACCCTGTTGATGATGTGGCAAGCCGTGTTGATTGCTTCAGGCCAAAAGCTGCTAGGAGTCTGATATTCTTCAACCATAGTCCATGTCATCTCAACCAGAGTCCTGTTCTTGCATTCCACGACGCCATTTTGTTGAGAATTATAAGGAGCAGACAATTCATGAATAATAGCAAGTTCATCAAGATAATCATCAAGACCAGTATTTTTGAATTATGTCCCATTATCACTCCTAATGTGTTTGATCTTGACGTCAAAGTTCGTTGAGGCCCTTACGGAAAATCGTTTAAAGACTTCCTGCACTTCATTCTTGTAAGCAATGATGTGTACCCAAGTTTAACGAGAATAGTCATCAACGATGACAAAGCCATATAGAGATGTTGCATTGGTTAGAGTGGCATAATGAGTTGGTCCAAAGAGATCCATATGAAGAAATTCAAACGGTCGAGTAGTAGTCATGATAGTCTTCAAGGGGTGTGTAGATCTGGTCATTTTTTTAGACTCACAAGCACTTCAGAGATGGTCCTTGAGGAATTTGAAAGTTTCGATGCCAATGACATGCTTATTCTTCGCCAGTGTGTGCAAATTCCTCATGCCTGCATAACCAAGTCATCGATGCCATAGTCAGCCTGCTGATGTTTTTCTAGTAAACACGTGGCTGGTTGAGTTGTGACAGCCCGAGACCGACGCTCCAGAAGATTGCCCCCTTTATTCCTTTTCCGTCGTGTGGCTATTTTATTTTGCTGGTTGCATCATCATTTAGTTTGCATCATGGCATCATGCATGGCATCATGTCAACTATGTTTTGTCGTTGTTGCTTGTTGGTCAGTGTTGTTGCTTGTGAGTGCCTGGGAGTGTGGCGTTGTTCGTTGGCATGACGCGAGTGGGTGCAACAGAGCCGCTTCAAACCCTGTTGCACCGAGGACCTAAAACCTTCACTCCCCTCCTCTCCTCTTTTATCTGTTTTTGCGGTTCTAATTTTTAATTCTTCAAAAGATTTTATTTTATTCGTTTGAGAAAAATTCCCAAGCTATTTTATAGTTGGGGTATAAATTTTCAAAGGAGCAAAGGCATTATTTTTTATTTTTTTATCTTTGTTAAAAGCCTTTATTTGTTTAAAAGTTTCTGATTTAAAAGTTAAAAAAAACAAAAGAGTGAAGGAGGAGCCGGCCCAGGCCCAGCCGGCTCCCCCCAACCCTAGCGAGCCGGCTCGTGCCTGCGCGGCATCCCCCTCGCGCAGCCTGATCCCCTCGTCCTCCCCTCGTCCTCCTGCCGCAGCCTCCTCCTCCCGATTCCCCATGGCCTCGCTCTCCCTCTCCTCCCGGTTCCCCCTCTCCTGCCCGCCTCGCAGCTCGCCAGCCCCGCCGCCGTGCTCGCCCGCCGCCGCGGCCTCCCTGCTCCTCCTCGACTTAACCGGATCACAGGGGTAGCTGGTCCCCGCCGCCAAGCTCCCGGCCGGCCCGAGGCCCTCCGCTGGCGTCGCGCCGCCGGATACCCGCCCGCGCGCCAACAGCCCTCCAGGGCCCGACCCCCTCCATCCCCGTGCTCGCCCTGCCGCCGTCCCCGCGCAGCCGCCGCCATGGCGGTTCGCCCCTGGCCTCCCTCGTCCTCTCCATGGCCTCGACGTCGCCTTGGCCTCCCGTGCCCCGCCGTCGTCCCTGCCGGATGTCGCCGAGCTCCTCCTGCCTGCTGCCCCATGCCGAGGTCCCGGTAGCCGCACTGAAGTCATTCCTTTGCTGCTAGAGTGTTGATGCTAGATGCTAGCCGCTGCCGCGAGCTGATGTAGCTTGCTGCCGCGTTGTTGCTGTTGTGTTGACTATCGTCGCCGCTTGCTGTTGTCGTGCCCGGCTGCCTGTTGGAACGTCTCCTCTTAGACCATCCCCGCCACCATGGTTCATTGACGAGAATGTCGTGTACAACTGCGTCCTCGACGTCTTCGGAAAACGAGTTTGACTACCGTCGCCGAAGACCGTGAACCACGACGCCGAGCGAACGACTTCCGTCGACGAGGCCGAGTACCATGACTTCCTCTACTTCCACTACGACCACGACGACCGTTATTCTCCTTCACCGAACCGAACCCCTCCGTTTGCATGCTTCGAAGGTATACCCGTGGGATGTGTCGTGAACGAATGCATGTGTTGTATGAGTTGAATGTATGTTTGCCTCGTATGTTGCCCATTGCACGTGTACCTCTTCCGTTGAGCCCCGACACATGGGAACCTAGTAACGGGATCACCCCATCTAAATTTAACGTTCCCGCACACGCTTCCTATACGTTGACACGTTATCTCGATGAGTTATCGGGATAGGAACGTTGCCGTGGCATCGTTTCTGTTTTGCTGCCATGGTTCCCTCTCGCCTGCCGTGGCGACATCTGTTTCTTTCTCTTCTTGCCGTGGTGTTGATGAACTCGCATGCATGACGCATTCATGGCATATACATCTTGTGTAGCATGTTCTTGTGCCGTAGCTCCGTTCTATGTTCCGTTAGTTAAACCGTCTAGGATGCCTTGTAGAATCACCCGCTTCACCCCTTGCCATGTTAACAACAATTTAATATTACCGTGTAAATAAACAGGAGTGAACTAAATAATTAAACATGGAGTTTCGTCGATATGCAACTCGTTGCATATCGAGCTTCACTTAATGTGTAATGTTTGCATGAGGTGATTTGCCATGCCATCTCTTGCATTTTAACCTGATCATGCATCATAGTAGGTTGTGCATCATGTGGTGCATCGTGTGGTGAATATCTGTGTTGATGTTTGTTTCCGGTTTGCTCCGTCTCGATAGAGTTCCGCAAGCGTGTCGGAATCTGAGGACCGTTTGACTATGTGGGTTCGCCGACTTCATGGAGTTGTACTTCTTCCAAGTGGGATCTCAGGCAAGATGACCATTTCCCCAGATACCATTACTATCATTGCCATGCTAGTTTTATCGCTTCTAACGTTATGTCTCGTTGCCTACCACATGTTTACATATTAGTCTCTCAACAATGCCATGATAACCTTCAACCTGTTCGACCTAGCAAACCACTGATTGGCTATGTTGCCGCTTGCTTATCCATGTTGTTAGCGTTGCTAGTTGAAGGTGTAGTTGCTTCCATGTGATAACATGGGTTCCTTGTTATATCAACCTATTTAATGCTATTTAAATTTAACGCACCTATATACTTGGTAAAAGGTGGAAGGCTCGGCATTTCTAGCCTGGTGTTTTGTTCCACCTTTGCCCCCTTAGTTTCGGCTACCGGTGTTATGTTCCATAAATGAGCGCTCCTAACACGATCAGGGTTGTTATGGGGACCCCCTTGATAATTCGTTTTAGATTAAAGCTGGTCTGGCAAGGCCCAACTTTGGTACTACATTTGCCTAATAACTAATGAACTGCATATGGAGTAATTAACCCGAGGATAATTTAATCAACCCCCGGGCCAGTGCTCCTCATGAGTGTTAGGTCCAAATTGGCAGACTACGGGGCCACCGCGGGGCAACCCGAGGTTTGGTATCTCCTAGTGTGACCCATCCGTCGTGTCCTGAGAACGAGGTACGCGACTCCTATCGGGATCGTCGACACGTCGGGCGGCCTTGCTAGATTAGTTTTACCTTTGACGAAATATCTTGTGCATTGGGATTCTGGTGATGCTTTGGGTAATCTTAGAGTTGAGGTTTTCCACTAGGGAATCCGACGAGATCGCGAGCTTCATGATTGAGGATTTCTATGCGGCTTGTGGTAATTTGTGATGGACTAGTTGGAGCACCCCTGCAGGGTTAAATATTTTCGGAAAGTCGTGCCCGCGGTTATGTGGCAACGTGCAAACTTTGTTTAACACTGGTTCTAGATAACTTGAAGCTAACTTAAATAAAACTTGCCAACTGTGTGCGTAACCGTGACTATCTCGTTCGTGAGTTCTTTCTCCGATCGAGGACACGGTGGGGTTATGTCTAACGTAGGTAGGTGTTCAGTATCATTCATTTGATCGTCAGTAGTCACGTCCGTTGTGCGTAGATCTTCCCCCTCTTATTTCTTGTACTCGTAAGTTAGCCACCAAATATATGCTTAGTCGCTGTTGCAACCTCACCACTTAACCATGCGTCACCCATTAAGCTTTGCTAGCCTTGATACCTTTGGAAATGAGATTGCTGAGTCCCCTGTGGCTCACAGATTACTACAACACCAGTTGCAGGTACAGGTAAAGGTTACTCGACGCGAGCACGTTGATTGTTCATTTGGAATTGCTTCTTCTTCTTCTTCTTCTTCTTCGATCTAGGATGGGTTCCAGGCCGACAGCCTGGGATAGCAAGGATGGACGTCGTTCTTCTTTTCTCGTTTGTTTTTGTCCGTAGTCGGATCCTGCTCTTACTCTTGATGATTATGTAATGTACTGATGTGACTCTGATGTAGCTTGTGGCGAGTGTAAGCCAATTCTATATATATATATATATATATATATATCTTCTTTTCAGTACATGTACTTGTAACGATATCCATTCTTGCGACACGACGAGATGCGCTTCTATCCCTGACGAGACCTTCGTGCCAAATTGAGGATAGGGTCGCATCTTGGGCGTGACATTGAGGACCTGTGGAAAAATAAACAATATACGAGTCTCCTCTCCTAAAGCCTTCAAATACTTTGGATTTGTCAGATTCCATGATGACTACACATCTATCTTTTCCAAAGATGACAATCATATCAAGATCACAAAGCATTGAGACTCACATGAGATTAAACCCAAGCGATTCAACAAGCATTACTTTGTCCATGTGCCGATCCTTAGAGATAGCCACTTTACCAAGTCCCAATACCTTGCTTTTACCTTTATCACGGTAAGTGATTTGCTTCAGTGGTGATGGAGTTAATGGGATATTCATCAATAAGCTTTTATCACCAGTCATGTGATTTGTACATCCACTGTCAAGAACCCACTCTATGTTCTTGGGTTGATCATCCTTCACATGAATTAGTACAGCTTACCATCTCATATGCTTCAGATTTGAAGAATATGATATCAATTTCATCAGACTTGAATTTCATCACAAACAGTAAATTTGAGGACGAGTGAAATAATAAATTATTTCATCATGTTTTAGCTTGCGTCCAATCAAGCAATTTCCTCAGTTCTCCAGCAAATTCTTCAGGTGATGACTTTCATTTGGAGACCTGGCCTGCAGAAGTGATTAGTTCGATTTCTTCACCACCCATATCTGAAGGGGTGGCAAAGAGTTCATCATCATGCGAGCACCATATGAGAATGGAGGCATTGAAGCTAATGCACTTCTTTTCACGGTAGGGAGGTAGAGGAGTCAAATGAATCGACAAAGAAGTTCTTTGAGGACTTATGAACATAATGATTTGAGGAATAGTGCTCATATTCATGTACCTTGTAGTTTCCCTGCATATCAGAAGCATTAGTGCGAGTACGAACATAATTTTGACCATTTGAGGAATTTGATCCTCGTGAAGACTTTGGTACACCCGAGGAATTTGATCTGGGGTTCTGGTTCTTCACTGGTGGTGACATGAGGACATTCACTTGAAGACTTTCCAAGTAACTTTTGGGAACCCAGATTTTCCTCAGGGGAGGTTCATTCGTCCTGTTAGTTCCAACATATTGAGCAAATACTTCACCAGGTTGATTTTTTAATACTTTATAGTTGGAATCAAATGACTCATGAGAGGAATAGGACATTTCACATGCAAAGCCTGTTAGAGGGGCTGGATCAATGGGAGGTCCTTTAGCAGCAACCCATGAGGTTTTGGGGTACTGCTCAGGTCTCTAGTATGATCCATCAACATTCAGTTTCCTCTCGAAAGCAATGCCCTCTTTCCTCGGGTTCCGGTTCAAAATCTACCTTTTGAGCACATCGCAAAGGGTTTGATGCCCTTTGAAACTTTTGTATATGCCTCGCACATACAATTCCTTCAATCCTGCGTTTTCATTCGTACCATTTGTGGTTTCCTAAAGTGAAGAATTTGATACCACATGAATAGTTGAAGAATTTGTAGTGATAGAAGCATGTCAACGATGCTAGGTCGACACCAATGGGAATCGACATGATACCCTTGTGATTGTAGGGCGGGAAAGACGATGTTAAGAGAAGAGCTAACGATCGACACCCGGCAAACCTTTTTACCCAGGTTCGGGCCGCTTATGCGTAAAACCCTATGTCCTGCTCGTCTAATCGTATTAAGCGTTTCGTTGTTCGTTACAGTGACTGATGATAATCGTCTTCTGGCCAATGTACAAAGAGTCTAACCCCTTGTGAATGAGGTAAGGGCCTCCTTTTATAGGCAAAGGGGTCACCTACAGTGCTCGGTGGTAGGTTCACGAGAAGTTACAGTGAACCTAGAGTGGTGCTTATCCATCTACCGTTGTGAGGTGCATTAAATGCACGTCTTGTCCTTGTCAGCGACGTGTTGGCGAAGACATGTGTCCAGGCGTTTCAACACCTGGATACCGCGCTAGCGCATGCGGAATGCACTGGAACTCGGGGGGGCGGTGGCATTGTGGAGAGAGCGGTTTCCCTCGAGTGCCTAGCCCGTCATCCCGGCAAGGGAGCTTGTCGGGGCCTTGGGTCTTCATCCCGGCAAGGAGGCTTGCTGGGGGCTTCGGTTGTCATCCTGGCAATGGAGGTTTGTTGAGGCCTCGTGCCTGGTGATTTCATCACGCCCACTAAACGGGCGTGGCCTTGGTTATCCTCCTGGCAAGGCAGGCTCGAAGGGCCTTGGTAATCTTGGGGGCACATCTTGTCTGGACTCTGCCACGCCCTGCCGTCAGGGTCCCTTTGCGCCCGTGCACAAGTCCGGGGCACTAGGGACCCCAGTCTTTAGTGCACTGACATGAGCCCCCGGGCCTGGGCCACACACGCGCGTGGAGCGTTGTTGGGCCAGGCCCAAAGAGGTGCACGGGCCTTCGTGGCTGGATCTGGTGGCGGTTGCCTTTCCCCACGTCGCGCATCTGATGCATGGAGTGGGAGGTCGTGCGCGGAGTGGCCTCTCCGCCTCGTGAAACGCCTCTGCCACACACGTGGCATGCATAGTCATGGATGGACAGGTGGCAGACGAGGCCTTGAAAGGCGCAGTAGTGGTTGGGCCCGCCCATGCATGCATTGGCGCATCATGGCGGTTCTCTGTTTGCCCATGAGCTGGAGCGATTGGGCGTGGGGGTGGTGGCTTCTGGAGCAAGGGAGGCTAGCCCCCACGCCCCATCCTATAAATTGGGAGAATTTGCAAGGGGTTTTTCTCACCCAACTTCTTCTGAATCCACCAACTCCTTGATCTTGGCCTTCAGAATCTTCTCCCGTTTGTAGGTGGCTCTCGCCCCTAACCATGGTTAGGGGACGAGGTCGTCCACCTTCGGCCGCCAGGGAGACAAGGGAATCCCGTTCGGATCATGCCACAAATTCTGGGGGTGTCGCGGCGGAAGATGGCTCGAACGCCCGTGGTGGAGGAAGGGCGAGGGGCTGAGGTCGCCGTGGAGGTCGAGGCCGGGGGAGGCAGAGCGCTACTCCAACGCCTCCGCCTTCCCCGGGGCTTGCTCCTGTGGTGGCCCTCCATGTTGCTTTAGGGGCCCCCACGTGTGCTTCTCGACTACTGCGAAGGTTTCTCGAGTGACATTGGGAGCCCCGCTTCGAGCGACGGTGATGAGGGGGTGGCGACGATGAGGGTGCCGGGCCTAGTCACAAGCCCGGGGGAATTGAATGGGATGGCGATTCCCCCGGCTGGGACTGATTGCTTCCTGCACTGACGTGGCCCGACCATGCCCCTTCCTCGCCTCGAAGGGGGGATCTCAACCGGATCCGTCGCCCCCTTCTCGTGGCTTGACGAGGCCGAACCCGCTTCCGTCAATACAGCGCTGGGGGAGCCAGCGTGGATGTACCGCGGGCCTTGCCGTGTCCTGTCTTCATGAACTCCAATTCCTCCGCGTAGGTTAATCCTCGTCAAAAGACAGAGTCTTTAGGTTAGGATAACAACGCTTTGTAAGTGGAGTCAAATGTATTCATTCAAATGAATGAAAAAGACTGTTTTTCCCTTTTTCCGATTCCGTTCTTTGTATGATTCGTTTTTGCATAATCTGGGAGATCGCCGGCAACTACCGGCAAGGCTCCTTGCCGCTTCAGTGCAACCATGGAAATCGCCAAGTGCAGTTTGAGATAAAATCGGGTGCTACGTAGCCGCTTGCTTTGTTGATCAGGCTCGCAACTGTTTGAAGGCACTTTGTGGCCATTCAGGTCGTTTGAACGAGTTCTAAACAGAGACAAGGTGCACCGAACTTTGGTCCTAGTACACGCAAACTCCACACACAAAGATTGGAAGCCTTCGAAGGGAAAAAGCAAAGGATCTATCTACTTCAGGTCTGAATCTTAAACTTAAAAACGTATCTGCTCACGCCGTGGTTGCATGGCGTTTGAGTCTTTTGCCAGGGTGTCGGAGCCCTCGGCAAGTAGGGAATCACCGCTCCCGGCGACTTTTTCCTCCAGCAAAGTCTTCTTGCTAGGCTGGAGAAAAAGCCGGCCGGGGTGTAACCCCTTCTCTTTTCTCTTGCTAGGCTGTGCTTGCGGAGCTCCCGAGTGCGTCTTTGGGCGATGATGCGACGCTCTCATGGGTGCAACACTCGCACTAGAGCGCACGACAGGGCTTCAGGACCGTGTGGCGCATCCTCAACGACTATGCATCACTCCGCGGAGGTGCGTCCGCTGGAGTATGCGTCGAGGCCTCTATGAAGTGCCCAGGAACGCCCCCGACAGTTGTGCGTTGGCCCCCAAGCGACGCATCGGCCTGACGACGCTTCTCTTGGAGCTTCCGCCTCCATGCCCCGCGCGCGTGTGTAGCAGCGTGCTCCCGTAGGCCTTCAGAAGTTGTAGCAGAACAGGGTGCCCACCGCGGTACCTCGTCTCCGGGAGAACGCGGCATAGCGCCCAAACTTCGATGGAGCCGGTGCCGAGCTTTCTCTAATTCACGCGTCTCTCCGCCACCCCCTACCTGGCGCGCCGAAGATGTCAGCGATGCTAGGTCGACACCTATGGGAATCAACGTGATACCCTTGTGATTGTAGGGCGGGGAAAGATGATGTTAAGAGTAGAGCTAAGGATCGACACCCGGCAAGCCTTTTTACCCAGGTTCGGGCCACTTACTTGTAAAACCGTACGTCCTTCTCGTCTGATCGTATTAAGCATTTCGTTGTTCGTTATAGTGACTGATGATAATCGTCTTCTGGCCAATGTCCAAAGAGTCTAACCCCTTGTGAATGAGCTAAGGGGCTCCTTTTATAGGCAAAGGGGTCACCTACAGTGCTCGGTGGTAGGTTCACGAGAAGTTACAGTGAACCTAAAGCGGTGCTTATCCATCTACCGCTGTCAGGTGCATTAAATGCACGGCTTGTCCTTGTCAGCGACGTGCTGGCGAAGACATGTGTCCAGGCATTTCGACACCTGGACGCCGCACTGGCGCATGCAGAATGCGCTGGAACTTGGGGGCGGTGGCACTGTGGCAAGGGCGATTTCCCTCTAGTGCCTAGCCCGTCATCCCGGCAAGGGAGCTTGTCGGGGCCTTGGGTCTTCGTCCCGGCAAGGAGGCTTGTTGGGGGCTTCGGTTGTCGTCACGGCAAAGGAGGTTTGCCGAGGCCTCGTGCCTGGTGAGTTCATCACGCCCACTAAACGGGTGTGGCCTTGGTTATCCTCCCGGCAAGGCAGGCTCGCCGGGGCCTTGGTAATCTTGGAGGATGCACAGTCCTCAAAGATAACAATCGTCGGTTCCACATGAATAACTTCTTTAGTGATGCTCAATCACTTGAGTTTTGGTTTGGGTTTGGGTGTTTGGGATATTTCCTCACTTGATGATTTTCGCTCAAAGGCTTTGAGTAATTTGGGTTGCTCTAAATGACAATTGTCAGTTTCTCTCGGAGCAGCCAACCAGCTAGTGGTTGTGGGGCGGCTATTTATAGCGGGGGGCATCCCGACGTGATTTGACATAAATGCCCTTAACGATATGACTGTTGGGTGGATAAGATTTGGGATAGGTGGCGTCTGGCGCGGCAACGGACGGAAATTTCAACTGTGAAAGTCCCCATGTCTCTCATGTTCCTCACTTTTAGGATTTAGTAGGTGTAGATTTTGGGTTGAGTGTCGTGAGGAAATTATTTCCATAGTTTAACCTCGACCCACTTTAACAGTACAGTGTTCCTATGACTCAAGAGTAAAGAAAATGAAACATAAAGAGTAAGTCTTCAAGCTTCAAAGTCTTTACAGTATTTTCTTCGGGACACACCGAATTCCTCATCTTCAATATCTTCATGAAGAATGTCAATTTATTCGCAATTTCTTCATGATCGAAGTCTTCAAGGAATGACCGAAGTCTTCACCCGAAGACATACATTTTTAGGGGTCGATATTTTACGAATAACTCAAACTCTCAGTGACTTATAGAGCATGTGCACACTTACAAACATATCAGTCTCTTAACCTATAAGTATTCAAACCATCAAAATTACTAAGGGACACTAGATGCACTTACACCTGTTTTATGAAATACCTTATTTAATGATTTATAAGTACTTGAGAAAACTTAGAGAAAATGAGTGGACATATATTTTCCATATATAAGAGGTTCAACACATGGTCATGTTCAAAGTATTGAACAAAACCCTTCAAAAACTTTCTTGCTTATTTCAAGCTCTTGAAATATTTCCATAGGAAATATTCTCAGATAATTCCAGGAAAATTATAGCAAGTCAAACATGATATATGTGATGATTTTACCAAGTTATAGACTGAGGGTTGACCTTGCGCCCTGCGCATGCCCCTAGCCACCTCGAGCCCCTCCCTTGTGCCAGTCGAGGTGGCTCGGCGTCCGCGACATTTCGCCCTGTCGGGTGCCACCTCTCGCTCTCTTTCTCACCCTCTGCGGCACGCGCCCGACGCCGCCCTTCTCGGCCGATGCACGAGCTCGCACGCGTGCACCCACCATCTCTCTCTTCTCTCCCCTCGGTCGTAGACGATCCCCAAGTGCACCCCCGACATGAAGCCGAGCCCTCCCGTGGCCTCTAGCTTCAGCTACGACCCCGCCGGTGCACGGGTCCATGGTGCACCCGTCGTTCCCTATATAAAGCCCTCCTCGAGCTCTGTCTCTCCCCTCTGGATCCTCTATCTACCCCCTAATCGAACACTAGAACTCCCCCTAGCAATCCCAAGTGCCCGAGTGCTCGGCATCGAGCCGAGCGCCGCCTTCTCGGGATACGGGCGCTTGCACAGTAGGGTGCTCTTCCATCCCTCTTCTCGCTCGATCTGGAACTGCAAGAGCCCCCTGATCGTTTCTCCTCTCCCCCCGTGCGTTTGCAGCTTGGGATCATCGGCGGTGACCTCTTCCCATAGCTCTCTGCCGCGACCTCCTCGTCGTCAGCGACCCAGGATTCTCCGGCGACCTTCTCGACCACCACCCGAAAGGCGGGAGCATGAGGAATCCATTCCCGCCCTCCTCTTCCCTCGTCGTGGACGGAGCTCACGCCGGTGAGCTCGCCGGACCTCTGGACAGAGGTTGACGATGACCTTGACAAGGGGGGGGGGCTCGTCAGCCTCTACCCCGGTCTCGCCCCCTCTCCCTCTCGCTGACGCCTGGGGCCGGCCCAACTCGGCTCGGTTGGGCTGTTTTCGCTCTCGGCCAGCCCAACTATTGGCCAGCTCTGCACATGGTACAATAGCGTTTTATTTTTCCTTTCTCACATTATTTCAAAAATTCGTGTAGGTAAAATAATTATCGAAATTTGATGATTCCAATTTCTAAAAATGTGTAATACTACACACTATTTATTGATGCCACTTATGCATCATTTTGGAAACATTTTATGTGCTACTATTATTTAAAACATTATTTTAAATAATAGTGACCTCTATTAAAATACTTTTTGTTACTTTTAGCACTTCAAAACCAAAACCTAATAAATTTAACAAAACTAATATTCACCCTAGTATGTTACAAAAATGGTTTGACATTTTTTTTGATTGTTATATTTTCCCTGTTTTGTCGTGGTCTTATTTTTTCCCATTATTATTGCGATAAAAGATTGCACTTTTGACGAAGGAGTGTGGCCAAAAGACTTTTAGGACCCCGGAGACTTTGTTGAGCGAGGCAAGCAGCCCTTGACGATGACTTGAAACCATTTTTATGCCTGACATAAGGCACTTGTCTTCGTTGCATTTGAGTCATGTTGAATCGGTGACCACCTTGGTGGGTTGTTTCTGATAACTCCTCGTTGATACTTAAATGACTCTACCTTCCTATGAGGGTTGTGCGGGTGGGAAGTGGTTAGGATGCTATGTAGTTTCTACTTAAATGGGATGGGAGTATGCATGGTGTTGGAAACATCGGTGTTTTCAAAGACTTCTCGAAAACACGGTCGGGTGCCACCAATGCCCGAGGGAGATGGTGTTGAGCTAGGTAACCAGTTGAGTAAGAAGTGATGTACCGAGGCAAGTGAGTGTGTTATTTTCAAAAATGGATTGATTTAAGTTGCGACCGTTACTCCAACCTTACATGTACGACCACGATACCCCTTATGGGACGGTGCTTTGTTGATTACTATGGTTGGTACTAGCTGAGAGCCTGCATTACTCGGGAGTGACATGGTCACTCTTGATACGAGGTCGTGCTGGAAAGGACGACCATGGGCTATTTTCACAGACATCGGGCACACCATTGCGTGCCCTCGTGGATGATACTTGTGATGTACATCACAAGGGATGGCACCAACGAGTGGACTCTTTGTTAGTATCAACATGGGAAAGGAATTGTTTGGGCACTTACCTCGGATATGGAAAAAATATCACGAGTCGTGGATTGGCACAAAAGTTTCCCGAGTCTTGTGGGTGAAGTGTGCAACCTCTGTAGAGTGTAAAACTATTCGAATGGCCATGTCCACGGTCAAAGAAAGTTGGATGACCGCTCTTGGGCTACGTCCATTATTACAAAACTGTGTTTTTGAGTGTGGGTGTGAGAACGAGGATATTTGAACTAAGTCGAATGACTTGACATGATGATGGAACATGAGATATTCTACCCCTGTTTATATCGATATTTTTAACTTGTTCATATGGATATCGACTACCTCATGATGCATGCCTTCCTAAGATATTGATAATATCATTGCACTTAAAATTAGATTTCTGCAACCTACCTATTAGTGTTATATCATGCATTGTTATTACCTTGTTCCAAACATGAGTTGCTTGCGAGTACATTCAAAGTACTCATTGGCTTGCCACTGGTTATTTAATTGGCGAGGCATGGAAGAACAAGAATATGGTGAAGAGTTCATTCGTGACGGACAAGCGAACTAGGACGCTTCCTAGTCAGAATGCCTGTAGGGTTAAGGCTGATGACATGGGTTCACGCTTTCGTTCAAGATTTCCGTTGCTAGCTATGTTTGGTGTGTTGGCCTTCGAGGCCCTATCTATGTATAACTTGACCTTAATGGTACTTATTTGTATCAGACGGTATGTTTGGATGTAAGACTCTTGTTATTCAGCTTATGTGTGTTCGATGAGCATTGATATCTAGGATCATTGTACACGTGCATTCAGTGATCACAACTTATGAGTCGGGGTCCCCATAGAGCTGGTATCAAAGCCAGCATGACTGTAGGAAGCCTTAGTTAGCATGGACGTTAGTTAGGATAAAACCCCTTTCAAAAACTACACCTAGCATCTATACTAGGAGTTTCAACATTTGTTATCTCCTCTAGTCTCATTTCAAACTTTGCTAACACCCTCCCCTTAAACCTTGTAGATGGTCGCTATACCTGAAGACCTCCTAGCATTCGGCTTTCCCTTACTCCTTGAGGATAGCCTGGAGAAGTGCCAGTTTCATCAACAAACCATTTTCCTCTACCACGAGCATTGGGTCGATGCCACCACAAAGGAGTACCACGTTGATGTGGTTGTGAAGGCAAATGAATCCCCGACAAGCTGGTTCTTTGAAGGACCATAAATGGAAACACTAGCGTTAGTAGTCGAGACAGCTGCACGGAAGGCACTCATCCACCTTCGAGACCTCATCCTAGAGATGGCTGCTGAGCCGGCTACTTGCCACGTTCCTTTCAGGAAGGATGATATTGGCAAAAGTTGAATGTTGGTCCCATCCAATGAGGATGGAACACCACTCAGGTTCCCAACCTACTTCAGCCTCTCCATCAACAGTTTGGCTCACAACCTGATTAAGGAGTCCGTGAAGCTCCACAAGGAAATTCACCACACCAGCAAGCTACTTCGGCAAGCCAAGACGATGCCAGATGGGATCAAGAAGGATGAAGCTCCCAAGGGATTACCAACTATCGCTTACAGAGGAGGAGTACCCCCATCTAGATATGCACCCACACGTCATCGGCGCATGAGTGCAAAGGTGTTCTGTGCGCTCTTCAACGACCCACTGGTAAAGCGTCGTCAGGATGGACCTCCTCGTTCTCTGATCCCCTTGACCTGGGACGATGCTTGTATGGATGATGACTATGAGGAAGACCCAGAGGAGCGTGAGTACTAACCGAGCACTCCACCACTTGAGTTCGAGAACCCCTAGGGTAGGGTAAGTCATGTATCCCTCATATGAGGTCGAGTCCTGTAATGGTTCATATGAAACCATGAGTGTTTTTTGCTTGTTTTGTTGTTTGTGTTTCGATGCAAGTAACGTGTTTTCCTTAGGCAACACCTAAGTGACTACATCGCCTATCTTATGTAATGTTATATGTTTGGTCTTTTGACCTTTGTTTTATTTCACTTCCACTATACCAACTCCCTTAGGCGCATTTTCCTCTTGTTTCTATTCCATCTTCCCTATTCTAGTTGTTTGACTTAGCTGCTCCAAACAGGATGGTGACTGCAACCCGCACCAACACTTTTGGCAACCCTAGTGGTGACAACTCTAGCCAGCAGTCGGGGGCTGGTGGGTCTACTCAGGCTGGAGATCACCACAAGCAGCCACAAGGCAACATTCCCCCAACACCACCTCTACCGAAGAACATGACCATAGCTCTATTTATCCAAGTTCTCTGGGAGGAACGACAAGCCAACTCTGCTACTATGCAAAAGATGGCTCAAGTCCTTGTGAACAACGAGCAGCAAGAAAGGAACGGTAATGGCCGCTCCACTCTGTCGGAGTTCATGAGGAATTCGCCCCAATCTTCACTGAGACTGTTGAACCTCTGGATGCTCATGACTGGATCCACACCATCCAGGACCTCCTTGCACTGGTCAACTGCAATGAGGACCATGAGAAGGTTCTTTATGCCTCTCACTACCTCGGAGGTACCGCCAGATCTTGGTGGGATGGATTCAAGATCATGCAAGGCGACCATGTGATCACCTGGGCTGATTTCAAGGAAGGTGTTCGCACGACCCAAATTTATTCGGGAATCATGGCTATTAAGAAGCGGGAATTCAGAGCGCTGAAGCAAGGAAGTGGATCTATCAAGGAGTACATGCAGAAGTTCAACCTCCTATCGAGGTATGCACCTGAATATGTCACCACTGAGGCAGCCAAGATAGAATGCTTCATTGAAGGACTCGAGCAAACCATGGAGTATCAGCTCGTTGTGTGTAACTGACGGGCTTTCTTCAAGGTGGTTAACAAGGCCCTCATGCTTGAAGACAACTGCGTGCTATGGAAGACACTCACAAGCGCAAGATGGTCAGGAAGGGCAGTTCCAGCAACCAGAAGCCTCACCCCCTCGCAACGAGCCCCAACAAAGCCAAACTATCAGCCTTAGCAGGCTAGGACTCCTGCACCTTGTCCGAGCTACCAGCATCAGCAGTATCCCAACCCCAGGCCAGCATACAATAACCTAATAACAACATCGGTGGCAATACCATGAACTTCAGGAAGGTCAAGTTCTTTGAGTGCGGTCAGCCTGGACACATCTCAAAGCAGAGCCCAAACTCGCCAAATCAAGGACAAGGAGATGGACCGCCGCCCAGCAACCCAGCTCCCCACAACCATACCAACAATGGCAAAGGTCATGTGAATCACGTCATCGCTGAGGAAGCCCATGAGGGCCCAAATGTCACACTGGGTACATTCCTTGTCAACTGAACCCCAACAATAGTTATGTTTGATTGTGGTGCTTCGCATTCTTTCGTTACCCAAAAGTTTGCACTAGAGAGGGGTATGAAGCGTACACCCCTAGGGTTCGGTTATGAGGACCAAGATAGGATGTAAGGGAGTTAGGATTAACATCAACAGGGTAGACTTCCTAACAGATCTTATCATTCTCAAGTCGCAAGGCTTGAATATAACCCTTGGCATGGATTGGTTGACCAAGCACCGAGGCTAGCTAGACTGTGCCAAGCAGACTGTTACCATGACCAATAGCCAAGGGGTTAAAGTCAAGTATGTGCCCAACCCTACCTCCGCTCAAGCCTCTCAGGTCAATTATTTGTCGGGAATTGAGTTGAATCAAGTGCCACTGGTATGTGAATACCTGAAAGTGCGTTATATTGACTAGAGGGGGGTGAATAGGTGATTTTTATGAATTCGATAGTGAGGAATTTTCCTGTGAGGAAATTGCTAAGTAACGAACAAGTTGCACCGGAATAAGTAATCAGGTGTAAGTGTAACATGCCAAAGGCATGGTCATCATGAAGGAATCAAACAAACACTTAGTGTGAGTACCATGACCAGGATAAGCACGTGAAGAACAAGTGGGGTGAAGAATTTGAGATGAGGAAATTGAGAAAGTCTTCAGTCAAATTCTTCAAACAGTAACGATCAATTTCATCAACACATAAATGAGGAAATAGAAGGGAATCCCGGCATGACAAGTGTCAAGTTCTCCCTTAGAGTATCCAACCAGCTAGTGGTTATGGGGCCGGCTATTTATAGCCGGAGAGCAATCCTGGCATTACTTTGCATAAATGCCCAATGATATGACCGTTATGTGGATAAGGTTTGGGGACAGCTGGCGTGTGGCACAACAACGGTCGAAACTTTCAAGCTGTGGAAGTCCTCATGTCTCTCATGTTCCTCACTTGCAGGCAATTCACACTAGAGAAATCCTAACTTCTTAGTTAGAGCAATTTCCCCAGAGACCATAAGATCTTCGTCTTTGTCACTGAAGAAATTGACTAAACTGTAAAAGATTTAAAAAGGCTTCACTCAAAGGATTGGGTATGTGTAGGCTTTGAGATGAGCATCACTTGGAAACGTTTCCTTAGTATTACCTCAACCCCATTTAATAGTATGGTGTTCCTATGACTCAAGAGAAGGAAATGAAACTACAAAAAGAAAACTCTTCACGCTTCAATATCCTCAAGGACACACCAATTTCCTCACTTTCAAAATCTTCATTTGAAGACATTCATTTTTAGGGGTCGTTATTCTTTGAATAACTCAAACTCCTCAGCAACTTATAGAGCCTCTGTACACTCACAAATACATTAGTCTCTTAACCTATAAGTCTTCTATGCACCAAAATCTCCAAGGGGCACTAGACGCACTTACAATCTCCCCCTTTTGGTGATTGATGATAACTAGGTTAAGTTTTCAACGGGGATAAATATATGAAGTGTAAGTATAAAGTTTGAGGAATTTTGTTCCAAGATATAGAGAAACTCCCCCTGAAGATGTGCATTTGAAGATTTTGCTTTGGAATGCAAATGCACATTGTGGGTTTATACCATGGAGGTCTCCCCCTCTATCTTGTAATCCATACATGCATTTAAAATATATCATGAGGAAATTGAAATGCATGATGAAAAGTGGTGTCTGACGAAATTCAGCATGCGTGCTTTAATCAACATGATGAATAAGCATGCGAAGAAAAAGGTAAAAAGTGTCAGACCACCACCGAACATAAGTTTACAACTCATACAGCCAAACAATTTAGAAGAACGAGAGTTGTAACTTAATAAAATGTAGCCATTATAGGTAAACCCGCTTGAAGACTAACTCAAATTTCTCCCCCTTTGTCATCATGTGACAAAAAAGGATGAAACTAAGGACTAACACCCCTGAAGAATTTTATCTTGTTAGTGGAGGAGGAGCGCTAGCGTTGTCTGGGGCGTTTGTTGATGAAGGCCCGGCCGTAGTGTCGTCGAGATCCTCAGCTTCATGTGTCGAGACGATGAAAAAAATGAACTAGTCACGAACTTGAACCTTCTTGAATTTTTTCTTAGGTGGCCACGACCAAATGAAGTCCTGCTAAAATTCCATCTCCTTAAGATCTTCAGGAATCTTGAGGTGATACAGAATGGCCCATGTGTGGTCGAAGATTTCATGAAGATAATAGTGATTCTTCTACACATCATTATGTGTCACAGTTAGATCACGCACAATTTCACCAAAGTAATGCTTTACCCACTTGTGATTGCAATCGACCTTCTGATGAAGACGTAGTAGAAGTTCACGGTCAGTCATCACACGTGGGGGCAGTTTCACAAGGAACTTGAGTTGAGGCTTTTGCAGCAAAGTCTTGTGATGCAGTGTCATCATTCTTGGAGTAGGATGATGGTTGGTGAAATTGTCCATCAAGGGGACGAGATCCTAAATCAATAATAGTTTTGCCCTTACCTTCAATTTGATCAAAGGTTTTCTTGATGACTTCGAGTGGGGGCAGGTAACTGAAGTGATTTTGGAAATCATTATCGGAATCAGGGCTCCGCAGACCCAGAAAAGGTTTGGACTCTGGGGTGCGCTCGCTCTCCAACCCTGTTCTACCTCTCAACTTCAGTGCGACTCTCCGGTGGCTCGGTCTAAGGAAAGCAAGAAAGAACATGTTAGCAGTTTACCCAGGTTCGGTCCACTCAGTGGTGTAAAACCCTACTCCTCCTTGTATAGATTGCTTGAGGTGGCAGACGAGTACAAAGGTGGGTTCTTTCGCTAGTCGAACACCATGAGCCTCCCTGCTACGGGTGCTAGGCCTCTCTTTTATATTGTCCTTGGTCCTCTTCCCCGAAAACAAAATTGGCGGGAAGGATAGCCACAATGGCCATTTTGAAAGGGGACATGACTGCAGCCCGCCCCGACAAAGGTGGTCTTCGCCTACAAAAGCCCTTCTCCATGACGCGCTGGTGGGCACAGGAGTGACCTCTGTCATGTCGAGCCCCCAGTCTTAGTCCTCTTGCACCGATTGGGAAACCTTTGGGGGTTACTTTGGGAACCCGGAGGTGGCTGGGCTCCCTTAAAACCAAAGGGGAAAGCTTCTCTGTCCGTGTCCGCTGGCACCAACCCTCACACCGCACAACGCAGCCCAAGTCATCCACATGAGGAGTTTGGACGAGCGACCTCAGCAGGCCGCCCTTGGTAAGTCCGCTCCTTGGGTGAGGAGCATCAGGAGGCGCCTCTTTCCCACGAGACACGCCGGAAATGTCCTCGGGATAATTCCACGATCGGCCCCTCGTGAGGACGGGCTCTTACGAGGGCCGAACCCCTGGGCCTTAACGGGGGGAACCTCGAGGCCCATAGCATGCACTAGGTTGTTGGCCATAGGTACACGGGCCTAGGTACCCCCGATCCCAGAGCCCCAACAATAGCGCATGATCCCGTGGCGTTTCTGGTCCAGAAGTCTTGGGAAAGATGGTGTGGGCTCTTACCGCCCGCGGGCCGGTCGAGACACATGGCGCGCGATGGGACGCAAGGCACCCAACCTTTTCACGGTGCTCTGGCATCCGCTCGGGCTGACATAAAACAATCACGTGGGGTGGATATGTCATTACTCACCTCCACGCCATTCCCACCTTTGTACATCTTCTTCGTCCGTGCAAGGACGCGCTAGATCCAATCTCTGAGCGGGTCACCTTCTCGTCCCCTTTGCGGCTCCGAACGACGGATCGTGCCTGCCGGCAAGAAAGGGAAGGCCGCAGCGTCCACCGCGAGCGCCATTGCTATCGGTTCTACTCTCATGCCTTCCCGCATCTCCAAGGTGGAGGACGTGGGTCCGGTGCTCCCACTAGTGGCCGGTGACATGAACGAGGGGAGAGCGACCGCCATTTGGACGGCCTCAGCAGCGCCGAGAATACTGATGAAGACTTTGTACCCCTTCTTCCTCCACAACATTTACGTCGGGTTGGTCCCGCCGTTCTCCGACTTCTTCTACGCCATCATTTCCCATTACCAGATTCGGGCTCTACACCTTCAGCCCAACTCCATCCTCCTCTAGGACATCTTTGATTTTTACTGCGAGGCCTTCGTGGGCGTGAGGCCCTCGGTGGCGCTCTTCCGCCACTTCTTCAGCTTGCGGTTCACCGCCTAGGGCCAGTGCTCTACATGCGTCTCCTACATTGACGTCGCGGGCGCGGGCACCCACCTGAAGGCTGGAAAGAAGGTTGAGGTCTACCGGAACCACTTGGTCTGCATGTGCACCCACTGGTAGAGCTCGCTCCTAGCAACTCCCTTGGGTCCACCCGAGCAAACCTCGAAGTGGAGCCACAAGAAGCTTACCAATCCAAGGGCGGGGCCCGTCCTGGAGCTAATAGCCTCCCTCGCAGAGGCCCGCCTGACGGGGGCGATGATTATCAAGGCGTTCTTGGGGCATTGCATCATGCCGCTCCAGGCGCGCTCGCGCCCTTGTGGGAGCTTGCTGACGGTGGAGATTTGATGCATGTGCACATCAGTGGTCTGAAGTTCAACGAGCTAGACGGAACCGTGGGGGCTCTGCTAGGTCCTTGGGAAGAGGACCTCCTGAGGGCCATGCTGCCATTGTACGCCTGTGACAAAATGGAGGGAATGGTCACGGAGATGCCCGCCTTCGACGAATGGGGGCTCGTCGGGCCGCACAAGGGCTCCCCCATCACAGTGTCGTCCTCGGGCAAAGATGGTAGCGACCAGGACTTGGAGCCGGCGGAAGGGGAGGAGGACGTTGGTCGGGTTCCACCGCCCGACCTCCATCCTTCCTACGCAACCATGTGGATGATGCTGCCGCGGATGAGCCGCGCCAGGTGACCCCCCTTAAGCATGTGGCTTGAGGAGATGGAGCGGGGTTGGGCCCCACGGAGGCCGCTCACGGTGGGGATCCACGATTATGGTGCAGTGTCCCCCTCGGCGACGGCCGCACCTCTCCGAGGGACCCCTCAGGCCCCCAGGGAGGAGGGAAGCTAGGACGAGCTCGTTAGAGACCGTGCAGAGTGCCCCTCTGGTGGCAGCGGGGCGGTGCATGAGGGTGGTGAGGACGCGCCACCCGCTGTCGAGAAGAAGAGGAAGTGGGCCGTCGGGGACGAGTAAGTACCCTAGCCCATCCTCATGCTATTTTCCTGCGATCGGTTTACCCAGGCAAACTCTTTTCCAGCACAGGCTCTCTGGTGGCAGCGTGGAGAGGAAGAAGCGGGCCATCCCTAGGGTAAATATGACTAGGTCTTGAGGGCGCCTTCGTCCCTCGATCGGGTTATCGACAGGCGCAGAGGCAGCTTACGCAAGCCGGATACCGTGCTTGGGCGCACAAGCGGCACCACATCTTCAAGCGTCCCCCCATACTACGGGGAGATGCGAGCGTCGAGGCCACGGTGGCCCAGCTGCCAATGCCACCGACCAAGGCTGAGGCGGTCCAACCCTCGGTGCCAACTATCGAGGCCGCAGCCACCGCTAGGGCCGTGGAGGCAGGGGTGATGGCCTTCATGAGCGCACTGCAGACGCCCGATGTGGGGGAGGATCGAGAACCCCGTCGCCCTAAGCAGAGGGCGTCGAGGCCATTCTGGTTGTGGCAGTGGGTAGTGCCGGGGCAGAAGCACCTCCAAAGGCCCTCCCGCTGATGGGACCGGATGCATTTTTCCGGCATATGGCCCTGACCAACGCCCTGAGCGTGCTCCTCGGCTCGAGGCTGACTTCTGGGACGTCGAGGTGCGTCTGGCCGCGGAGCGCACGAGGTTTTCCGCATGGTGGCGCCAACTTGATGCCTCCGCCAAGAAGGTTAGAGGCAAGGCCGAGGCCATTCACGCGGAGGGCCGATGGGATGCCGCCGAGGCAAAGCCCGCCTGCGCAGGTACCCTTGCCGAGAAGGAGGTGCTCACCAAGCGCCACGAAGAAGCGGAGGCCAGCCTCAAGGCGCTTCACAAGGATGTCGCTAACCGCTAAGCAAAGCTCGTCCACCGCAACTCCGAGCTAGTGAGGGCAGCAGCCGAGCAGGTCGCGGAGCGTGGGTGCTTGGAGGCACTTTAGCGCGAGGTGGCCGAGGCTCGGGACGCCCATGCGAAGCAAGTCTCCAAGGCCAACACCAAGCTGACCACTTGGGAAGAGGAGGCCCGGCCCACCGCCGATGCGGAGGCGGCAGCGGACCATGCTGCGCTCTCCTCTCTGGAACTTAGGGCCCGCTAGGCTCTGAGCTCCATCTCCAGGCTAGGGCTTGAGTCTCTCCTTGTTCCTCGGGGCGCCGGCTACGCCAAGTTTTCTTCCGACCTTGTGAAGGAGCTCGAGGGAGCGGCCAAGAAGGTGGAGTGAATCCTGGAGGAGGAGTTCCGCGACCTTTTCTCAGTGGCCGCGGCCCGGGTCTTCAGACATCTCCTCCTTCATGATCCCCTCTTCGAGTTCGAAGGGGTGATGGGCCCTATGCCTGAGGAGTTTCGCGACAACTTGTCAACCGTCGTGGAGGGCCACATGCGTACGCTTGTCAGGAAGATCTCATGAGATGATGACGAGGAGTCCGACAAGGAGCCCCCTGCCTTGCCCTGAAACAAATCATCCTTGACTCGGGGAGGCGTCAGATAACTTCTTTATTGTGTGGAAAAATTTGAATTATGTAATAACTGCTCATGATTTGTAATGTCTATCTACGCGCTTGGTTTTCCTCTTGCTTGCCTTTGTGCTTGGCCCAACCTTGTGCATATCTCAGGTGCCACTGGATTACCACGAGGTGAGAGGCTACATGGCTAGTGAAGGTCCTGAGTTGCAATGGTCAAGAACCCACCCCCCCCTTGATGCGCAAGCGACTCGCTTGAGGTCCTTCACGTTCCCCTTTGTAAGCCTTGGCGCTCTGCATCGGCACGGCCCAACCTTGCACATATCTCAGCCGCCACTGGATTACCACGGGGTGAGAGGATACAGGGCTAGTGAAGGTCTCGAGTCGCGATGCTCAAGTACCCCCCTTGATGCGCAAGCGACTCCCTTGAGAGCCCTAGTTCTTACCGTTAGGAGCATTTGCACTCTGCGTCGGGAGGGCCCAACCTTGCACGTATCTCAGCTGCCACTGGATTACGAGGAGGGAGAGTCTACATGGCCAGTGAAGGTCCTAAATTGCGATGCTCAGGCACCCCCCCTAGACCCGCAAGCAACTCCCGCTCCGTGATGAAGGCCTTGAACTCTATGTCGGCAGGGCCAAACCCTGTGCTTATCTCAACCACCACTAGATTACCAGAAGGTGAGATGCTACAGGGCCAGCGAAGGTCCTGAGTCGTGATGCTCAGGCACCCCCTTGACGTGTAAGCGGCTCTCATACGGGTGAATTGGTCAGAGCTCCGTGCGCTCGCCTGCTTGCGCTTGGGTGTCGTGCGGGAACTAGACACCAAGGACCTCAGAAGGTGACATTCACGGGGGTGAGCCCGCGAGACAGAGCCCTATCGCTTGGATTTTTCAGCTTTGCAGGGACAAACCTGAGCATACGCACCGTGTCCTAGCCCTCGCTCATGCAAGGTACAAGGGGAAGCTGGCGAGCGTGGAGCTCCGACGATCCTCCCTGACGCGATGCATGGGGCTTCCACTTGGGCATGAGCATAGTCGCGGTTCGACAGTAATTCCGTCAGCATGGAGCATGGGGACTTCCACTTGGGCATGGGTGGGAGTCCCCTCTCGAGGCCATGATGCGGCCCGTCGTGGGCTTCCACTTCGAGAGGCTCCGGAGCATGTACAACGCCAAACTCATTATCACATGAGAGTGTCACGGGCGGGGATTTACTAAGGTGTCAGACACCCCCACACACAAGTCTTAGGAGCTCCTAGCCTTAGCCTTCAGGCGGGTTGCGCCTCATTCTTTACGCATCAGCACGCTCACCGAACCTATGACATGGAAGGGGGTGACAGGCGTCGGGTGATCGTCGCGAGGCCACTTCACGAAGATGTTTGGCACCGAGGACCCCAGGAGGTGACGTATACGAGCGTAAGCCCTTCATTCAGAGCTCAACCACTTGGATTTACCGACGTTGTAGGGACGAACCTGAGCATAGACACGTGTCAGGTTCCTGTTGGAAATATGCCCTAGAGGCAATAATAAATTGGTTATTATTATATTTCCTTGTTCATGATAATCGTTTAGTATCCATGCTAGAATTGTATTGATTGGAAACTCAAATACATGTGTGGATACATAGACAACACACTGTCCCTAGTGAGCCTCTAGTTGACTAGCTCGTTGATCAAAGAAGGTCAAGGTTTCCTGGCCATAGGCAAGTGTTGTCACTTGATAACGTGATCACATAATTAGGAGAATGATGTGATGGACAAGACCCAAACTATAAACGTAGCATATGATCGTGTAAGTTTATTGTTACTGTTTTTCTGCATGTCGATGTATCTATTCCTATGACCATGAGATCATGCAACTCTCAGACACCGGAGGAATACCTTATGTGTATCAAATGTTGCAACGTTACTGGGTGACTATAAAGGTGCTCTACAGGTATCTCCAAAGGTGTCTATTGGGTTGGCATGGATCAAGACTGGGATTTGTCACTCCGTGTGACTGAGAGGTATTTCGGGCCCCACTCGGTAATGCACCATCAAAACAAGCCTTGCAAGCAATGTAACTAAGGACTTAGTTACGGGGTCTTGTATTACGGAACGAGTAAAGAGACTTGCCGGTAACGAGATTGAACTAGGCATGGAGATACCGACGAACGAATCTCGGGCAAGTAACATACCGAAGGACAAAGGGAACATCATACGGGATTAACTAAATCCTTGACATAGAGGTTCAACCGATAGAGATCTTCGTAGAATATGTAGGAGCCAATATGGACATCCAGGTCCTGTTGTTGGTTATTGACCGGAGAATGTCTCAGGTCATGTCTGCATAGTTCTCGAACCCACAGGGTCTGCACACTTAAGGTTCGGTGACGTTTCGGTATAGTTGAGTTATAGGTGTTGGTGTCCAAAAGTTGTTTGGAGTTCTGGATGAGATCCCAGACGCCACGAGGAGCTCCAGAATGGTCCGTAGGTAAAGATTGATATATAGGAAGTCCTGTTTTGGTCACCGGAAAAGTTTCGGACTCATCTGTAGTGTACCTGGAGTGTCGGGAGGGCATCGGGGACCATCGGGAGCGGTGTCACACCCCGACGGGCCTTATGGTCTATGGGAGGATACAAACCAGCTCCTAGTGGGCTGACATAATCTCCCACTAAGGCCTATGAGGTTTGAGAGGCAAAAACCCAAAGGTGGAAAAGGTGGAAAGGGTTTCCAAGTGGAAAGGAGGAATCCTACTCCTAGTAGGATTGGAGTAGGACTCCTCCACCTCCAATTTCGGCCAAACCTTGAGGGTTTGGGGCTGCCTCCTCCCCTCCCTCCCTCATATATATACTAGAGGTATTGAGGGTTTTTGAGACACATAATTTCAGCCACGTGCTACCCTCTCCTCTAGTTTGTAGTTCTTCCTCTAGATCGGATTTCTGTGGTTCTTAGGCGAAGCCCTGCAGGAATAGATCACCACCATCACCGGCGCGCCATCACGCTGTCAGAGAACTCATCTACTTCCCCATCTCTCTTGATGGATCGAGAAGACGGGGTCGTCATCGAGTTGTACGTGTGCTGAACGTGGAGGTGTCGTCTGTTCGGCACTAGATCGGGATGGATCGTGATGGGATCGAGGGACGGATCGCGATGAGATTGTGGGACGGGCTGCGATTTGAATTGCGAAGATGTTCCACTACATCAACCGCGTTATATACGCTTCCTCTTAGCGATCTACATGGGTATGTAGATTCACTCTCCCCTGTCGTAGATGATCATCACCATGGATAGCTATTGCGTGTGCGTAGGAAAAAATTTGTTTCCCATGCGACATTCCCCAACAGTGGCATCATGAGCTAGGTTCATGCGTAGATGATATCTCGAGTAGAACACAAAAGAGTTTGTGGGCGTTGATGTTCGATTTGCTACCCTCCTTAGTCTTTTCTCGATTCGGCGGAATTGTTGGATTGAAGCGACCCGGACCAACCTTACTCGTACGCTTACGAGAGACCGGTTTCATCGACTAACATGCACTTGTTGCAGAAAGATGACACGCGGGTGTCTGTTTCTTCAACTTTAGTTGAATCGGATTTGACTGAGGCGGTCCTTGGAGAAGGTTAAATAGCAAATTGTATATCACCGTTGTGGCTTTGCGTAAGTAAGATGCGATCATACTAGATACCCATAGCAGCCACGTAAAACATGCAACAACAAATTAGAGGATGTCTAACTTGTTTTTGCAGGGTATGCATGTGATGCGATATGGCCAAAGAAATGATATGATATATCGGATGTATGAGATGATCATGTTGTAATAGTTAAATATCGACTTGCACGTCGATGCTACGGCAACCGGCAGGAGTCATAGGGTTGTCCTTAAACTAACGTTTGTGCTTGCAGATGCGTTTACTATATTGCTAGGTAGTAGCTTTAGTAGTAATAGCATAGATAGCACGACAACCTCGATGGCGGCACAATGATGGAGATCATGATGATGGAGATCATGGTGTGGCGCCGGTGACGATGAAGATCATGTCGGTGCTTTGGTGATGGAGATCAAGAAGCACAAGATCATGGCCATATCATGTCACTGATGATTTGCATGTGATGTTAATGCTTTTATGCACCTTATTTTGCTTAGAATGACGGTAGCATTATAAGGTGATCCCTCACTAAAATTTCAAGATAAAATTGTGTTCTCCCCGACTGTGCACTGTTGCAACAGTTCGTCGTTTCGAGACACCACGTGATGATCGGGTGTGATAGACTCATCGTTCACATACAACGGGTGCAAAACAGTTGCACACGCGGAACACTCGGGTTAAACTTGACGAGCCTAGCATGTACAGACATGGCCTCGGAACACAAGAGACCGAAAGTTCGAGCATGAATCATATAGTTGATATGATCAACATGGAGATGTTCACCACTGAAACTATACTCAACTCACGTGATGATCGGACTTGAGTTAGTGGATTTGGATCATGCGCCACTCGAATAACTAGAGGGATGTCTATTTTGAGTGGGAGTTATAAGTAATATGATTATCTAAACTCAATTATTATGAACATAGTCAAAAGGTCTTTGCAAATTATGTTGTAGCTTGCGTTGTAGCTCTACTGTTTTTGATATGTTCCTAGAGAAAATTTAGTTGAAAGATGATAGTAGAAATTGTGCATTCTGGGTCCGTAAACTGAGGATTGTCCACATTGCTACACAGAAGGCTTATGTCCTTAATGCACCGCTCGGTGTGTTGAACCTCGAGCGTCGTCTGTGGATGTTGCGAACATCTGACATACATGTTTTTTGATCACTACATGATAGTTCAGTGTGTAATGCTTAAACGGCTTAGAACTGAGACACCGAAGATGTTTTGAACGTCATGGAACATGCAAGATGTTCCAAGAGATGAAATTGGGATTTCATGCTCGTGCCCTAGTTGAGAGGTATGAGACCTCCGACAAGATTCTTTGTCTACAAAGTAAGGGAGAAAAGCTAAATCTTTGAGCATGTGCTCAGATGGTCTGAGTGCTACAATCGCTTGAATCGAGTGGGAGTTAATCTTCCAGATGAGATAGTGATGGTTCTCCAAAGTCACTGCCACCAAGCTACTAGAGCTTCATGGTGAACTATAACATATCAAGGATAGATATGATTATCCTTAAGCTATTCACGATGTTTTACATCGTGAAAGCAGAAATCAAATAGGAGCATCAATTGTTGATGGTTGTAAAACCACTAGTTTCAAGAAGGGCAAGGGCAAGAAGGGATACTTCATGAAACGGCAAACCAGTTGTTGCTCTAGGGAAGAAACCCAAGGTTGAACCTAAACCCGAGACTAAGTGCTTCTGTTATGAGGGGAACGGTCACCGAGGCGCAACTACCCTAGATACTTGGTAGATGAGAAGGCTAGCAAAGTCGACAAAAGTATATTGGATATACCTGATATTGATGTGTACCTTACTAGTACTCCTAGTAGCACCAGGGTGTTAGATACAGGTTCAGTTGCTAAGTGTTAGCAACTCGAAATTACAGCTACGGATTAAATGGATACTAGCAAGGGTGAGGTGACGATATGTGTTGGAAGTAATTCTAAGGTTGATGTGATCAAACATCGCACACTCCCTCTACCATCGGAATTAGTGTTAAACCTAAATAATTGTTATTTGGTGTTTGCGTTGAGCATGAACATGATTAGATCGTGTTTATTGCAATACTATTATGCATTTAAAGAGAATAATGGTTATTCTATTTGCTTGAATAAATACCTTCCATGGTTTATTGAATCTCGATCGTAGTGCTACACATGTTCATAATATTGATGCAAAAAGATACAAAGTAGTAATGATAGTACCACTTACTTGTGGCACTGCCGCTTGAGTCATGTTGGTATAAAATGCATGAAGAAGCTCCATGTTGATGGATCTTTGTACTTACTCATTTTTGAAACGTTTGAGACATGCAAACCATACCTATTGGTATAAACGCATGAAGAAACTCCATGCAGATGGATCGTTTGGACTCACTTGATTTTGAATCACTTGAGACATGCAAATCATACCACATGGGCAAGATGATTGAACGCCTCGTTTTCCAGTGAGATGGAACTAGAAAGTAACTTATTGGAAGTAATACATCTGGATGTATGCAGTCCAATGAGTGTTGAGGCACGCAGTGGATATCGTTATGTTCTTACTTCACAGATGATTTGAGTAGATACTAGTGTATTTGCTTGATGAAACACAAGTGTGAATTATTGAAAGGTTCAAGTAGTTTCAGAGTGAAGTTGAAGATCATCATGACAAGAAGGTAACATGTCTACGATATGATCATAGAGATGAATATCTGAGTTGCGAGTTTGGTACACAATTAATACAAATGTGAAAATTGTTTCACATCTCATGCCACCTAGAACACCATAGTGTGATGGTGTGTCCGAACGTCATAGTCGCGCCCTATTTGATATGGTGCATACTATGATGTCTCTTATCGAATTACCACTATCGTTTATGGGTTATGCATTAGAGACAACCGCATTCACTTTAAATAAGGCACCACATATTTTCGTTGAGATGACACCATATGAACTATCATTTGGAGAAACCTAAGCTGTCGTTTCTTAAAAGTTTGGGGCTGCGATGCTTATGTGGAAAAATTTCAACATGATAAGCTTGAACCCAAAGCGGATAAATGCATCTTCGTAGAACACCCAAAACAGTTGGGTATACCTTCAATCTCAGATCCGGAAGCAAAGTGTTTGTTTCTAGAAACGGGTCCTTTCTCGAGGAAAAGTTTCTCTCGGAAGAATTGAGTGGGAGTGTGGTGGAACTTGATGAGGTTATTGAATCTTCACTTCAACCAGTGTGTAGCAGGGCGCATGAAGTTGTTCATGTGGCGCCTACGTCAATTGAAGTGTAAACTGATGATAGTGATCATAAAACTTCGGATCAAGTTACTACAAACGTCGTAGGTCGACAAGGTCATGTACTGCTACAGAGTGGTACATTAACCCTGTCTTGGAGGTCATGTTGTTGAAGAACAATGAACCTACGAGCTATGGAGAAGCGATGGTGGGCCCAGATTCCGGTAAATGGCTGGAGGCCATGAAATCCGAGAGCGGATCTGCGTATAAAAACAAAGTGTAGTCTTTGGAAGAACTACTTGATGGTCATAAGACTATTAAGTACATATGTATCTTTAAAAGGAAGGCAGACGATGATGGTGAAAAGTCACCATTAAGAAAAGCTCCACTTGTCGCAAAGATGTTTCCGACAAGTTCAAAGAGTTGACTATGATGAGACTTTCTCACTCATAGCGATGCTAAAAGTCTGTTGGAATTATGTTAGAAGTTGCTGCATTATTTATGAAATATTGCACATAGGATGTCAAAATATGTTTCCTCGACGGTTTCCTTGAGGAAAGGTTGTATGTGATACAACCAGAAGGTTTTGTCGATCCTAAGGATGCTAACAAGTATGCAAGCTTCGGCGATCCTTCTATGGACCGGTGCAAGCATCTCGGAGTTGGAATATACGCTTTGATGAGATGATCAAAGCTTTTGGGTTTATACAAGGTTTATGAGAAACTTGTATTTCCAAAGAAGTGAGTGGGAGCACTATAGAATTTCTGATAACTATATGTGGTTGACATATTGTTGATCGGAAGTAATGTAGAATTTCTAGAAAGCATAACGGGTTGTTTGAAAGGAGTTTTTCAAAGGAAAACCTGGATATAGCTACTTGAACATTGAGAATCAAGATCTATAGAGATAGATCAAAACGCTAAATAGAACTTTCAATTAAATGCATGCCTTGACAAGTTTTTGAAGGAGTTCAAAATAGATCAGCAAAGGAGTTCTTGGTTGTGTTGTAATGTGTGAATTTGAGTAAGACTCAAAGCCCGACCATGGAAGAAGAAAGAGAAAGGACGAAGGTCGTCCCCTATGCCTTAGACGTAGGATCTAAAGTATGCCATGCTGTGTACCACACCTGATGTGTGCCTTGCCATGAGTCTGTCAAGGGGTACAAAGAGTGATCCAGGATTGAATCACTGAACAGCGGTCAAAGTTATCCTTAGTAACTAGTGGACTAAGGAATTTTATCGATTATGGAGGTGATTAAAGAGTTCGTTGTAAAGGGTTACGTCGATGCAAGCTTTGACACTAATCCGAATAACTCTGAGTAGTAAACCGGATTCGTATAGTGGAGCAGTCATTTGTAATAGTTCCAAATGGCACGTAGTAGCAACATCTATTGGATGACACAGAGATTTTTAAAGCACACACAGATCAGAAACGTTCAGATCCGTTGACTAAAAACCTCTCTCACAAGCAAGACATGATCGAACCCCGGAACTGTATGGGTGTTAGATTCATTACAATCACACAGTGATGTGAACTAGATTATTGACTCTAGTGCAAGTGGGAGACTATTGAAATATGCCCTAGAGGCAATAATAAATTGGTTATTATTATATATCCTTGTTCATGATAATCGTTTATTATCCATGCTAGAATTGTATTGATTGGAAACTCAAATACAAATGTGGATACATACACAACACATTGTCCCTAGTGAGCCTCTAGTTGACTAGCTCGTTGATCAAAGATGGTCAAGGTTTCCTGGCCATAGGCAAGTGTTGTCACTTGATAACGGGATCACATCATTAGGAGAATTATGTGATGGACAAGATCCAAACTATAAATGTAACATATGATCGTGTCAGTTTATTGCTATTGTTTTTCTGCATGTCAGTGTATCTGTTCCTATGACCATGAGATCATGCAACTCCCGGACGCCAAAGGAATACCTTGTGTGTATGAAACATCGCAACGTTACTGGGTGAATATAAAGTTGCTCTACAGGTATCTCCAAAGGTGTCTCTTTGATTGGCATGGATCAAGACTGGGATTTGTCACTCCGTCTGACGGAGAGGTATCTCGGGGCCCACTCGGTAATACAACATCACAACAAGCCTTGCAAGCAATGTGACTAAGGAGTTAGTTATGGGATCTTGTATTACGGAACGAGTAAAGAGACTTGTCGGTAACGATATTGAACTAGGTATGGAGATACCAACGATCGAACCTTGGGCAAGTAACATACCGAAAGACAAAGGGAACAGCATACGAGATTAACTGAATCCTTGACACAGAGGTTCAACCAATAGAGATCTTCGTAGAATATGTATGAGCCAATATGGACATCCAGGTCCCGCTATTGGTTATTGACAGGGGAATGTCTCAGGTCATGTCTGCATAGTTCTCGAACCCGCAGGGTCTGCACACTTAAGGTTCGGTGACGTTTCGGTATAGTTGACTTATAGGTGTTGGTAACCGAAAGTTGTTCGGAGTCCCGGATGAGATCCCGGGCGTCACGAGAAGCTACGGAATGGTCCGAAGGTAAAGATTCATATATAGGAAATCATGTTTTGTTCACCGGAAAAGTTTTGGGCTCATCGATAGTGTACCGGGAGTGTCGGGAGGGCACCCGGGACCATCGGGAGGGGTGTCACGCCCCGAGGGGCCTTATGGGCTGTAGGAGGATACAAACAAGCCCTTAGTGGGCTTACATAAGCTCCCACTAAGGCCCATGAGGTTTGAGAGGCAAAAACCCAAAGGTGGAAAGGGTTTCCAAGTGGAAAGGAGGAATCCTACTCCTAGTAGGATTCGAGTAGGACTCCTCCACCTCCAATTCCGGCCAAACCTTGAGGGTTTGAGGCTGCCTCCTCCCCTCCCTCCCTCCTATATATACTAGAGGTATTGAGGGTTTTTGAGACACACAATTTCAGCCACGTGCTACCCTCTCCTCTAGTTTGTAGTTCTTCCTCTAGATCGGATTTCTATGGTGCTTAGGCGAAGCCCTGCAGGAATAGATCACCATCATCACCGGTGCACTGTCACGCTGCCGGAGAACTCATCTACTTCCTCGTATCTCTTGTTGGATCGAGAAGGCGGGGGTCGTCATCGATCTGTACGTGTGCTGAACGTGGAGGTGTCGTCCGTTCGGCACTAGATCGGTATGGATCGTGATGGGATCGCGGGACGGATCGTGATGAGATCGCGGGATGGGCTGCGATTTGAGTCATGAAGATGTTCCACTACATCAACCGCTTTATATACGCTTCTGCTTACCAATCTACAAGGGTATGTAGATTCACTCTCCCCTCTCGTAGATGATCATCACCATGGATAGGCATTGCTTGTGCGTAGGAATTTTTTTGTTTCTCATGCGATTTTCCCCAACAGTTCCTTCATGGAATGATCAAGCAAAAATCATCTGATGCATAGTGCCCGAGGCGACGAAGCACCAAACCAGGGTGCTGCATTTAAAGCGAACAACATAATTTTTTAAGGGAAATAACAAGGTTTACCACACAACCAAAATGCAAGAAGTTCGCGAGGGCGGGTCCTAACGCTCGAGGGAAGTGTAGCTTGAAGGGTGCCCTCGATGTCGTGGGAGCTCCGGGTCGATGGACGAAGCTCGATGTGAAGGCCGATCTTCTCAGGTATCGACTGCCTCCCGGAGTCGTGGGGGCTTGCGAGGCACCAGCACGAGCCGCGCCAGCGTTTGGAAGTCAGCCGCGACGTTCTCTGGGTCAAGGGGTAGGTGAGCGCAGCCAGCATGGGCGCCTTGGCCTAGCCCTGCTCGTGTAGGCCAGAAGGAGCAACGAGAAGTGACTCCGTCAAGGCCTGTGAAGTCAACGCACATGCGCGTCGCCATGGCCCACTCGGGAGCAATGAGCCTCGTGATGAAGCGCTCCATGCAGCGCCCGCCGCGCATGTCGTGCGCCTCCCACAACCTATCGATCTCCTCGGCGATGAACTCATGTGCCCCTGGCGCTCGATGTTGTACTACATGCTCACTAGGGCACGTGTTGAGGCACTCCTCCACGTGGTGCCCGAGCACCTCTCTTGGTGTAGCGGCCAGGTCGGATGCCTTCCACGTGGAAGCCCTCGAGCCCGACCCGAGGGAGGCACCAGGCGCGTGATGACGAGTTGATGGTTATACTTCTTGCCCCTCGTTGGTTACCCCAAGTGGAAGGTGGAGATGTAGTTAGCAGCAAATTTCCCTCACATGGAGAGTGTAAGATTTATTGAACCAGGAGGACTCCTAGGCTCAACAAGTAGTTGTCTTCCACCCTGGCGCTAGCAGAAGACGTGGACATGTACACACAACAAATAACTTAACTCCCAACGAGTACAGAGAGGTTTTCAATCTCTCCGGCCTTGTAGTTTGCAAAGGATCAAAACACAAGTGGGAAAGTAATAGTGTCGGGACCCCGATCCTAAGCCATAGGAATCCAGCCTGTAACACATCGCATACCTTTGTGGTCTCACGCACGGTTAACTCCACGGTTGCAGCCTTACCTTAGCCGGGACCGTTTGCGTCTTTTGACTCACGTATGCGATAGTGTCGCTAGCAATCCAATGTCAAAGAACCCGGATCGACATGTCTATGTTGGGGAACGTCGCATGGGAAACAAAAAATTTCCTACGCGCACGAAGACCTATCATGGTGATGTCCATCTATGAGAGGGGATGAGCGATCTACGTACCCTTGTAGACCGTACAGCAGAAGCGTTAGAGAACGCGGTTGATGTAGTGGAACGTCCTCACGTCCCTCGATCCGCCCCGCGAACAATCCCGCGATCAGTCCCACGATCTAGTACCGAACGGACGGCACCTCCGCGTTCAGCACACGTACAGCTCGACGATGATCTCAGCCTTCTTGATCCAGCAAGAGAGACGGAGAGGTAGAAGAGTTCTCCGGCAGCGTGACGGCGCTCCGGAGGTTGGTGATTACCTTGTCTCAGCAGGGATCCGCCCGACCTCCGCAGAAACGCGATCTAGAGGAAAAACCGTGGAGGTATGTGGTCGGGCTGCCGTGGAAAAGTCGTCTCAAATCAGCCCTAAAACCTCGTATATATAGGTGGGAGGGAGGGGGCCTTGCCTTGGGGCTCAAGGAGCCCCAAGGGGGTCGGCCGAGTCCAAGGGGGAGGACTCTCCCCCCCAAACCGAGTTGGACTAGGTTTGGTGGGAGGGAGTCCCCCTTCCTTCCCACCTCCTCCCCTTTTTTTTCTTTCTCTCTTGATTTTCTTCTCCTTGGCGCATAGGGCACTTGTGGGCTGTCCCACCAGCCCACTAAGGGCTGGTGTGTCTCCCCCAAGGCCTATGGGCTTCCCCGGGGTGGGTTGCCCCCCCCCCCCCCCCCGGTGAACTCCCGGAACCCATTCGTCATTCCCGGTACATTCCCGGTAACTCCGAAAACCTTCCGGTAATCAAATGAGGTCATCCTATATATCAATCTTCGTTTCCGGACCATTCCGGAAACCCTCGTGACGTCCGTGATCTCATCCGGGACTCCGAACAACATTTATTAACCAACCATATAACTCAAATACGCATAAAACAACGTCGAACCTTAAGTGTGCAGACCCTGCGGGTTCGAGAACTATGTAGACATGACCCGAGAGACTCCTCGGTCAATATCCAATAGCGGGACCTGGATGCCCATATTGGATCCTACATATTCTACGAAGATCTTATCGTTTGAACCTCAGTGCCCAGGATTCGTATAATCCCGTATGTCATTCCCTTTGTCCTTCGGTATGTTACTTGCCCGAGATTCGATCGTCAGTATCCGCATGCCTATTTCAATCTCGTTTACTGGCAAGTCTCTTTACTCGTTCCATAATACAAGATCCCGCAACTTACACTAAGTTACATTGCTTGCAAGGCTTGTGTGTGATGTTGTATTACCGAGTGGGCCCCGAGATACCTCTCCGTCACACGGAGTGACAAATCCCAGTCTTGATCCATACTAACTCAACCAACACCTTCGGAGATACCTGTAGAGCATCTTTATAGTCACCCAGTTACGTTGCGACGTTTGATACACACAAAGCATTCCTCCGGTGTCAGTGAGTTATATGATCTCATGGTCATAGGAATAAATACTTGACACGCAGAAAACAGTAGCAACAAAATGACACGATCAACATGCTACGTCTATTAGTTTGGGTCTAGTCCATCACATGATTCTCCCAATGACGTGATCCAGTTATCAAGTAACAACACCTTGTTCATAATCAGAAGACACTGACTATCATCGATCAACTGGCTAGCCAACTAGAGGCATGCTAGGGATGGTGTTTTGTCTAGTTATCCACACATGTAAATGAGTCTTCATTCAATACAATTATAGCATGGATAATAAACTATTATCTTGATACAGGAATTATAATAATAACTATATTTATTATTGCCTCTAGGGCATAATTCCAACAGTCTAGTCATAAACCAAAGTGGTAGTACCGCACAAGGACAGGCATACATGACCCAACAAAGCAGGTGTCGGTCATCAGCGAATGTAGACGAGTCGTAGCAAGCTACAAGGACTCCATTACATCGTGTGACATTTCCCCAAAGGGGACAGACACAGCAGCTAAGAAGGACACATGCCGGTCAACCAATGTGTCCGGAGCAGTAGCGAACTACCAAGGCTCGTTGAATCACAAAGGGGCATTTCCTTGTAAGGAGTGCTACTAAAGTTCACGACTAGGTAATCGAACCCCATACATATCAAGTACGACACACGTACGCATGGCATACCGATATGTATAGATACATCGATGGCATCACAACATAACCATAAACATACAACCTTTATTTAAGAGGCTCGGAAGAGCCACACACATAATATTACACATCAAGGGTCTCACGACCCATAATGGCAGTCATTCAGTTACAAGCCAGCGGAAGAGTTTAAACTGTCTGAGTACAGACAGGGCAACTAGAAGGCACATGGCCTGACTATACTACATATCCAACGTAGGGCCAGATCATAGCTGGGACACCAGCTACTCGTCGTCGTCGATGTCTATGAAGAACCCTCCATTAGGGTCATTAGCAACCTCTGCAACATTTATTAAGCAAACATGAGTACGAAGGTACTCAGCAAGACTTTAGGACAACTAACTACTCATGCAAGGTATCAAAAGGTATTGTGGGGCTTCATGCGGAAAGCCAGCATTTGACTCGTGGCTAGACAACTTGCAATTTTAAAATAATTTTGACAACTTGATTTCTCGCACGCGAGTCCACTAACACCACAACAATACACTATCGTGGAATCATTCCGTCTCCATACGGAAATGCCGTCCACGACACTCACGCTTATCTTGGCAATTTTATGAGTAGCCATTCAAATTATCTATGAACAACATATGTCTCCAAGTAGTCCATATCCACGGACGCGGCTATTCGAATAGATCATAACCCTGCAGGGGTGTACTTCGTCACACACGCTCTCGCCACTTATCGCCATGTGCACTTCATGCACCTCGGCAACCTTCAAGCGGAAGCCCAGCGAGGGAGTCGGCCACGACCGTTAACCACACTAGTACCTAGTCCAGGTTTATCGCCTATCTGAGAGTAACCCGTACGGAAATCCGGCCGAGGTTTCCGCCACGGCCTCAAACGATGTGCGCAGGGTTCCCAAGCCCACCATCCGGGTGCCACTTGGTACACCGTGCCACTGCCTACCGCATCACGGCCCACCTCTCAGGTCAGCACCATGCACGGCCTCCAGCATTACTATAAACACCAGAAACTACTTGCAACTCCTGGACCGAGTACTACGCGATTAATAGGCCAAGCGGGGTCATATTTCAGGGCCCAGCATGTGGTAGTATCTAGTCTTGGATTACATACACGGAACTCAGTTCCTATGGACGGTTCCAATGAAACAACCCGCCATGTACTCCTACACAGCCTTTCACCGGTACCTTTACCAAATCAAGTTCAACACACAACCTTTGCTCACCGAACACATTCCACAATTCTGTTCATCTCCCGGATGACAGACCATACACAACTCTAAGCATAGCATGCATAGCAGGATAAGGCACATCATAGCTCAAGCAACTACCAGGTACGCTAGGTTGCAAGGTTCGGCTATTTACTGTGACAAGGTTAGGTCATGCAAAGGAAGTGGGTTCAACTAACGTGGCAAAAGCAGTTGAAGCATTTGATCCTAATGCAATAAATAAGTGCAGAGCAAGAACATGGGAATTATCGGAATGATCAAAAGGGTTGCTTGCCTTGTTGCTCAGAGGAGGGACGATATCCATCAGACGGATATTCGGTGGAATCCGAGGGTGCGGAGCCTACCAGAATGAATGGCAACAATCAATAACAATCATATGCAAACAAGATGATGCATGAGCATGGCATGAGAATGCAAGGTGACAAACTATTATAATCAGCATGTGTTAGGTTTGAAATTGATTTGAATCACATTCGAATATCAATTCAAACGGGGTATTCTCATATACCGTTTTAATTGATTCGACCTGATGTTCAGATCAACTTGATGCTAGCATGCATGAAATGTCATGTTATGGTACTGATTTGTGATTAGGACAGTGTGTGATCATTGCAATCATATTGAAATTTGAATATTTTCCAAATTCCATTTTAAAAGTAATTATAAGAATTGAATTATTCCTTATTCCACATTTTAGGGTTCTGTAACTTTTTCAAACATGGTTGAAAATAGCATAATCAGAATCCTTGAATTTTTCTGATACTTTTTCATATATAAATTATTTTCATTGGAGTTACAGATTAATTTCTATGAATTTTACAAGTTTTAGCAATTTCCTGGAATTATCTCTATACTGGAAATTCTATTTATTGCATCAGACTGACGTCAGCAGGTCAGCCGACCTGTTCAGGTCAAACCTGACAGGGGGGACCCACTGGTCAGCCTCTCTGGGACTAATCCCGCGCTGACCAGTCCTAATTGGGGTTTGACTTGGCCTTGGGCCCACTGTCAGCGAGTGATTAAGCCCCTAAGCTGCTGGGTTAGCTTTGCCACGTCGGCCCCCACCGGAGCATGGCCGGCGGCGACCACGGGCGCGGCGGAGGGCTCGCCGGAGAGAGCTAGACAGCGCATCGGCCGTCGGTTTTGGGCGCAGAAAGGAGATACGGGTAGCTGGAGCAACGCCGCATCTAGTAGGGGCATCAGGGGAAACTAGGGTCGCCGGGAGAGGCGCCGGCGACGAGCCGAAGCGGCGGCCGAAACTCGGCCTTCTACGAGCGATGGCTCTAGGGCACGGGGAGGACAGCTGATGGGCTCATCACACTCCTGGAGGCTCCAGGAGCTCGAACCCTAGCTCGAGCGCGTGGATCAGACACCACAGCGACGGCGACGACATGACCGGCGGCGAGGAGCTCTCGGCCTTGGTGGGGAACGGGGCTACGATGCACGGAAGAGCGTGGGGAGAGAGGGGAAACGACGACGAGCTCACGGCGGTTCCGATGGTGTTGTTGAAGGGCTCAGGGGTGCGCCGGAGGGAGCGAATCGACGGGAGAGGTCCGGCGGCCGGAGGTGGAAGACGACGGCGTTGGGGGCGATGCAGAGCTTGGGGAGACTTCGGCTTCTGCAGGGAGGACCGGCTCGACGAGGCGGAGCTAACGAACTACTCGGAGGAATGTTCCCGTGGCTAGAAGCGCTGCGGCTCGAGCTCGAGCTCGGCTCTAATGGCGGCAGCAGGAGGGAGGGCAAGATCCGAGAGGAGAGGGAAAACGGTGCTGGGGAATGGATAGAGGAGACCCTGGGGAGCTTATCCCCGTCGTCGCGCTGGCACGGAGGCTCTGGAGCTCGCCACGGCGAAGCAGGAGGTGGAGGGGGCCGCCGTGGTCGATCTCCCCTCTGCCAGAAGGCAGAGGAAGAAGACGACCCTGCCCCTGGTGGGCTGGGCCTCCTCAGGCGTCAGGTAAGGTTTTCTTCCTCCTTTTTCTTTTCTGTTTTGTTCTGTTTTGTTAACTAATGTTTTTCTATTTATTTCAGCTCCAAAAAGGTGGTAAAAATTATTTTAGACACACCTGATTATTTGTTATAATATTCCCATCCATTTCCAAAGTTTTCAACATTTTTGAAAATTTATAGTTTGTGATTTCAAATTTAAAGTTTGAAACCAGTGGCTTTTGCATTAATTTAAAATGCTTAAAGTGTCAAGAAAATAGTTTTCTCCAATGCTCATTTACTTTCATGATTTATCAAAAAGTTTGAACATTTCTTGAGGCCATTTTGGGTTCATTGATTTTAACTAGTTTGAGAAATCCTTTATTTGAAATAGTGGCTAGGGTTTTGAGTTTTTCCTTTGCCACTTTCTTGTTCTTGTTGAAAATTCTTAGATGCAAATGCAAAGAAGACATGAGCACAAGGCTAACTTGCTTAAGGGTTAGGGATGTGACAAATAGTGATTGCAACGGAAAAGTAAATGAAAGCGGTAAATGATGGAGTTGTAAACAATGATGGTGATATGGACCGGAGTCACGTGATCGATGTTCACTAGTGATGTCTCTCTCCCAAAAGATGATAAACAACTATGCTTGGGTAAACAAATCATAGTTGGGCAATTGACAGAATTATGATCGCACCGCAATGCTAATTATGGTCCTTGATAGTTAGAGGTTCAATAGTAATGGGCAGTACGCCAAGACAAGTAGATCGTTTATTCATCAGCATCTACTTACTAATCATCCACCTTGAGATATCTATCCAGAACATCTCTCCGGTATTAAGTTGCGAGCCCCACCCAAAGTGTAAACTCAAATCAACGGACAACTACAGTAACGAACTATGCGTAAGGTAAACAATCCTTGCAACCATGGTCACAAGCACCGTTGTTTTCTCCCTGGTGGCAACAAGCACATCCCCTAGTCTCATGTTTATGTCACTCAAGCTAGACATCGAGGGGCCCGAACCCACAATCATGCATAACGCTCCCTCTTGGAGTTACAATCTACTACTTGGCCAAAGCAATAAAAAGCAACGGAGAACATGCATGAATCACTAAGGAATATAATATAAAAGGATAATCAAATATATAACTCATAACAATCTGGACATAATCTCATAATCCATCGGATCCCAACAAACCGAGCATAGCAATAGCAAGAGAATTACATATATGCCTTGATCATGTAGGGCAGCTCACAAGGACTAGCCATTGAAGCACAAGATTGGAGAGAAGACATCACATAACTACTGGTCATGAACTCATGGTCCAAGGAGGACTACTCACGGCACGTCCGGGAAGCGTCCATGGCGGTGGAGAAGCTCCCGGAGGTCAATCTTCCCTCCGGTAGGGTGCCGGGAAGAGGTCTCCTTACGCTCGCAATCTAGGAATCATTGCGGCGGCGAAACGATGGAGAAATTCGTGATTCCCGAAAGTCTGCGAGGGTTTCCTCTCTGGAACCTAAACATAGGCCAAAGGAGGGCACTGGAGGAGGTGGGACCCACCCAGGCGACCTCCTAACGCGGCCTAGGGCCTGGTCGCACCAGCAGGCCGCCTGCGAGGCCCCTGGCCCCCCTCTGGCCCTCCTCCGGTGATCCCGAATCTTCTGTTTCTCTCATTTTTTATATATTTTTCTGGATTTGTTCGGGCTTCGGAAAATTGGGTAAAAGCCCCTGCAAAATAGACATCAGCAGACAGAAACTGGCACTGGGTGCACTGAGTTAGTAGGTTAGTCCAAATATGTGTAAAATGATATAAAAGTGTAGCAAAACATATAACAATGCCACCCAAAAGATCATGGGAAAAGCAGAAATTATAGATACGTTTGGGATGTATCAACATCCCCAAGCTTAATTTCTTCTCGTCCTCGAGTAGATAAATGATAACACAATAATTTCTGTGGTGACATGCTAACACACATATAAGAACTTGAAAGTAAAGCAAGTGATATATGCAATTCAAGTCAAGACAATAACAAGCAAGAGTCTATATCTTGTATTGAATTTAACAAAGTAAGAACATAAAGGTGCAAGAGCTCTCGCTGTCCGTGACTCGAATGTCTCCAAATGGTGTTTGTGTGCAAGAAGTGGGAGATGGGTTGAGATTGTAAAATATTTTCTTAATTGAGAACTCAATCTACTAAAATTTCACACTTGGTATCCTTTGGAATCTTATTTTGACTCATCCCCAGACCACTAGTCACGCACAAGTCAAAATGATCCTCTCCCTTTCGATTTTGAGCACTCATGCAATGGATGAGTGTAAGCAAGATATCTTGGCACTTAGGATGGCAAATATAATAATGATGGGGAAGGAAGAGAAAAAGGGTGTGAAAGGCTCACATCAATGAGGACAACCATAGGCGAGAGAAATTCAAATGATAGATATGATGTGAGGAGTAGGGATTGCCATGTAACGGATGCACATGTGAGCTAAGGTAAGCTCTTCAATGGAACTAGTGGGGTGCATCCAACTTGTTTTCTCATCAAGACCTAGAGCTCATTTGAGGAGGCTCGCCATTGGAATATTCAAACCAAGTTCTATAGTGTAAGGGTCCCCACATAGTTATGCATGAATGATAATCTCTATGTAGTACCAATATAATAATGGAGTACGAGTGTGGATCTTTCAAAAGAAATAGTAGTGTTGCCCCTTTCTCTCTTTTTATTTTTTTTCTCTTTTTTTGGTGGCCTCTTTGTATCTTTCTTGTTATCTCTTATTTGTCCTCTTTGGGATCTTTTGTTTTGTCCACTTTGGGATATTTTCCTCACTTAAGCACAACACTCTATGTTTTACATGAATAAAAAGAAAAATCATCACACTCTATAAGGAGTACTCAACATAAAGACAAGTGAAAACTATCATGATGTATGCAAATGTATGCATCTGCCAGTGTAGCAGGATATGCAATGATACTAGCGCGTCATGTAGCAGTAATAAGGGCAAGGCCCAACTAGCATGCAGCTCTATGATCAATAAAAAGTTTGTATGACATGAAGATCAAGTCATGAGATGGTGGATGTTGCATGGCAATGTATCTCGGAAAGGCTATGGAAATGCCTTAATAGGTAGGTATGGTGGTTGTTTTGAGGAAAGATATAATGAGGCTTATGTATGACAGAGTGTATCATGTCATGGGTTTGGATGCACGGGCGGAGTTTGCACCAACTCTCAATGTGAGAAAGGGCAATGCACGGTACCGAAGAGGCTAGCAAAATATGGATGGTGGAAATGCCAATAATCGAATACTCACATTAGTCCGAAGAACTCATACACTTATTATCGGTAACTCTCTATATAGTTAGGAGATTCACAAAGATACAAGTACCCCGATGAAGAGTGTTTGGGGGTTTGGTTATCCTTGCGCATCCTCGACTCATGGTAATGTGAGGGTACTCTATATATTCCAACCCCTCCACAGGTTAGCGATCAATTTAGTAGCTAGAGTTCTCAACTATTTTTTTAGTTTTTGAAAAACACACGGATTTCCCAAAATACGACACCTACCACTAACAGGCTCAAGCTCTTGGCACCAATGGTCCAAACATTACTCAAATCAATACCTCAAAACTATTGCAAATTACTACTATACTTAAATAGCAACCTCTCATGCAAGACACACAACTCAATGCAACGAGTCAACTCTCTAAACAAGATAAGCATGAAAACTCAAGAGAGTTCCAAAATCAACCTAAATAATAGCTCTTAAATATAAGCATGAAAACTAAGAGCTAAGCATGACAGTAGCTACGAAAGGATGGAGAACACACGAAAAAGATAAGCATGAAAACTTATGTTGTGTTCTAGAGTGGAATGGAGCGTGTATCTCTCCCAAACAAGGTAGGCTAGGTTCCAACTTGTTATGAACAGCAAGAAATTTTAAAACAAACTAAAAATAAAATAGTGGGACGCTCCAAGCATAGCATATATCATATGAAGTGATAAAATTATAGCATGGAGATGGACGAACTAATGATTGTTGATAGAGAAGGGGGTGCACGGGGGACATCCCCAAGCTTAGACGCTTGAGTTTCCTTGAATATTTCTTGGGGTGCCCCAAGCTTGAGCGCTTGACACTCCTGTATCTTCTTTCATCATCTTTCCCATCGCATACTTGAAAACTCCCTTCATACGAAACTCATCATAAGCTGATTAGAGTGGTTAGTTCCCTTAATAAAATAATTCATTACCTACTGGAAATAAAGATTTTCATGAAAAGCTACTGCTTATTATGAACGCCAAAAGGTTTTTGCAAATAAAAAGTAAGATTAGGATTTGCAAAACAATGAAAACGCAGAACATGGAAGAATCTGTGAAAAACAGAACAGAAGGTAGTAAATAATTTATTCGGGGCACTTCTGCAACTCAAATCAAAAAACTCAGAACATATTACAGAAAGACAATTATATAGAGCATGTTGTTAAAACAATTCAGATCAAAAGTATGGTCAGGTGATTTTTGGAGATTTTTTCCGTCAGGTAGACATAATCTATTTCTGGACAGCATGTCACAACTTTTGAACTTTCTTGCAATCGGAGGCTATAACTTGACACAAAGCTTAAAAATAAAGATACAATGATGTTGCTACAGTAATAACATACATCAAGACCATTAAAACAGAAAGTAAAAAACAAATTGGTTGCCTCCCAACAAGCGCTTTCTTTTATACCTTTGAGCTAGGCATAATGCAAGAAGGAGGATCAAGATTCTCCGAAGACATCGGAATTATAAAAACCTTCAAACGGATCCTCAACAAGTTCATCCTTATTTTTCCTAGGGAACGGGTACGTACCTTTCACTTTCCCATGTAAGCGTATGTGTCCTTTACCTATATCAATGAAGCCTCTCATGGCTCGGAGGAAGTCCCTTCCAAGCACTATATTCCCTTTGTTGGGCTCCATGATGAAGAAATAAACCGTTGCATTCCTTTTAGAGAATGTAACCTAGACATCTTTTACCTTTCCCTAGATTTCAGAAATATCACCATTAGCGTGTTCATGATAAGATGAAAAAATGTCCATATCTAACCAGAGAGAATCATAAACAACTTTTGGCATAGTAGAAACCATGGATCCAATATCACAATAAGCAAGGAAGTCTTGGTTAGAGATGCTAATTATAAAAAAAGGTTCCGAGTCATCGTCTATTTTCAAAATATGTTCCTTATCAACCATGGGTTTCTCTTTTTCTCTTAAGTCTAGAGCATCTATTTTCCCTTCAATAGTAGCAAGTCTATCTATAATAGTGTCATAACCATGATTATAAACAAGATTATTAGATAGACCATGTATAATATCAAGAGATCTTGCCTCATCACACTCAAGAAATCTCCTTTAGCTATAATATCAAGAGAGTGTTTGCACCATATAAAGAGGCCATGATAAAAATTTGTAAGCACAATTTTAATAGGTATACAAGGCATAATTCCTTTGTGTGCTTCAGAAATTCTATCCCATGCTTACTTCATATTTTCTCCATTCCTTTGATGGAAATCTAGGACCTCAGATTCCTTCCAAGCATCAAACCTTAACATGCTTGACAACTAAAAGCAAAGTAACTAATTTTGTTGTGGTTTTTGGTATAGGACTCTAAAGCAAGAACTAAAAAGCAAACTAACAAGACTAAAAAGCAAAGGTAAAAGATAGTCTGCAACTCTCCTATCTTGAAGACTGGAGTCCCCGGCAACGGCGCCAGAAATTCACTTGATGATGATTTGGTGGATATACTTCCCGCCACTCGTTGGTTACCCCAAGTGGAAGGTGGAGATGTAGTGAGCAGCAAATTTCCCTCACACGGAGACTGTAAGGTTTATCGAACCAGGAGGACTCCTAGGCTCAACAAGTAGGTGTCTTCCACCCTGGCGCTAGCAGAAGACGTGGACCTACACACACAATAAATAAGTTTTCTCCCAACGAGTACAAAGAGGTTGTCAATCTCTCTGGCCTTGTAGTTTGCAAAGGATGAAAACACAAGCGGAAAGGTAATAGTGATTGCAAGGGAAAAGTAAATGAAAGCGGTAAATGATGGAGGTGTAAACAATGATGGTGATATAGACCGGAGTCAGATGATGTTCACTAGTGATGTCTCTCTCCCAAAAGATGATAAAAAACTATGCTTGGGTAAACAAATCACAGTTGGGCAATTGACAGAATTATGATCGCACCGCAATGCTAATTATGCTCCTTGATAGTTTGAAGTTCAATAGTAATGGGCGGTACGCCAAGACAAGTAGATGTTTATGCATCAGCATCTACTTACTAATCATCCACCTTGAGATATCTATCCAGAACATCTCTCCGGTATTAAGTGGTGAGCCCCACCCAAAGTGTAGACTCAAATCAATGGACAACTGCATTAACGGACTATGCGTAAGGTAAACAATCCTTGCAACCGTGGTCACAAGCACCGTTGTTTTCTCCCTGGTGGCAACAAGCACATCCCCTAGTATCATGTTTTTGTCACTCAAGCTAGACATCGAGGGGCCCTAACCCACAATCATGCATAACGCTCCCTCTTGGAGTTACAATCTACTACTTGGCCAAAGCAATAAAAAGCAACGGAGAACATGCATGAATCACTAAGGAACATAATATAAAAGGGTAATCAAATATATATATAACTCATAACAATCTGAACATGATCTCATAATCCATCGGATCCCAACAAACCGAGCATAGCAATAGCAAGAGAATTACATAGATGTCTTGATCATGTAGGGCAGCTCACAAGGACTAACCATTGAAGCACAAGATTGGAGAGAAGACATCACATAGCTACTGGTCATGGACTCATGGTCCAAGGAGGACTACTCACGGCACGTCCGGGAAGTGTCCATGGCGGTGGAGAAGCTCCCAGAGGTCAATCCTCCCTCCGACAGGGTGTCGGGAAGAGGTCTCCTGACGCTCCCGATCTTGGAAGCGCTGCCGCGCCGGAACGATGGAGAAATTGGCGATTCCCGAAAGTCTGCAAGGGTTTCCTCTCAGGACCCTAAATATAGGCCAAAGGAGGGCACCGGAGGAGGTGGGACCCACCCAGGCGACCTCCTGGCACGGCCTAGGGCCTGGTCGCGCCAGCAGGCTGCCTGGGAGGCCCCTGGCCCCCCTCTGGCACTCCTTCGGTGATCCCGAAGCTTCTATTTCGCTGATTTTCATATATTTTTCTGGATTTTTTCAGGCTTCGGAAAATTGGGTAAAAGCCCCTGCAAAATAGACATCAACAGACAGGAACTGGCACTGGGTGCACTGAGTTAGTAGGTTAGTCCAAATATGTGTAAAATGATATAAAAGTGTAGCAAAACATATAATAATGTCACCCAAAAGATCATGGAACAAGCAGAAATTATAGATACATTTGGGACGTATCAGCACGCCTTCCTATGCCGGGAGAGGGAAAACGCTCAAAGCACGCGCGGGGCTTGCAACCTTGGCCTCGACCTCCGGACCCTTCGCCTTGGCAGAGCCAGAGGCGGGCAATGACTGCTTCTTCCTCGGATATGCGACCTCGCAAGGCACATCGCCTCTAGCATCGTTTGAGCGCTCTGCGGCAGCGGCCCTGTAAGCGCGCTCGAGGGAGCACACCGCTTCCCTCTCATTGCAGACGACAGTGATGATGCCACTGCAACCCGACATCTTGAGGACGGTGTAGCCATGGTGGGTCGCCGTCATGAACTTGGCCAGCGCCGGGTATCGCAAGATGGCGTTGTACGGGAGCCTGATGTGCGCCACGTCGAATTCGATGTGTTCGGTGTGATAGTTGTCGCGCGTGCCGAAGGTGACCAGAAGGCATACCTACCCCAGCGGGATGGTGGAGCCGTTGGTCACCCTCGAGAACGGCATGGTCGTCAGCAGCTGGTCATAAGGCACCTGGAGCATGTCAAAGGTTTCGACAGAGAGCACAATGAGGCCTGCGCCCCCGTCGATGAGGGTCTTGGTGACTGCCACGTTGTTGATGGTGGGAGTGCACATCATGGGAAGCGTGCTCGCGACGGCCAGATACGTCAGGCTGTCCTTGGCGTCAAAGGTGATGGCGTATTGGGACCACATGAGGGGCTTCGCAGCCCCTGGTTTCGAGAGAGTTGCTTGAACTGGCAGTTCGACAAGGGGGTGTGGCGTCGCCGAGATTGCAGGCCACCCTGCGAGGCTCCTGATAGGCCCGACCTCCTCATCATGTTGGTTGTCCTCTTTCCTTCTCGGTGGCGGCGGAGGGAGTGGGGGAAGCAGCACATTGTCCCCAAGGTGCATCTCGCGAGGCTGGTCACGCTACCCGTTGTCGCGAGGCTGCTCGTACCAGCCCCGGTAGGGATTGCCGTTGAGGCCATCCCACGTGTCGCCGCCGTGGCCACCGCCGTGACCAGCACCACGGTCATTGTGCTCCAGGCGCCAGCCAACCCGCTCGGCCCGGAGGGCCCTGAGCTCCTGGCAATCTTCAGTGTTGTGGGTGTGCACCTCGTGGTAGATGCAGAACGAGCAATGTTCCTTCTCGGGCACGCTTCGCTTGCAGCCGCGCTTCTCCTCAGGCTTAGCCGCAAGCATGGAGGGTCCCTTGCGCTTGACTTCCTTGGCCTTGGCCTTGGCGTCTTCGGGTGCGACGTCTGGATTTACACGGGCAAACAAACGACCTTCTTCAGTCTTGGCGCACTTGTCGGCCAGGTTGAACAGTTCCATGGCCGTGCTCAGGGTGTCGTTGACGGTGAGCTTTTCGCACATCTTTAGGTCCTTGACACCATTGGTGAATTCCATGATGACGGCCTTGTCCGTGGCGCCGGGATCTTGTTACGCACATGGCTGAACCTCTGGATATACTTGCGGAGGGTCTCTCCACGGCGCTGCTTTACGCGGCGAAGGTCGTTGACGGAGAGGAGGAGGTCGTGCATGCCCTTGAAGTTGGCAACAAACAGCTCACAGAGGTCGCTCTATGAAGAAACCGAACCCTCGGGCAGGTTCAGGAGCCACGATCGTGCGCCGTCTTTGAGCGCCATCGGAAGCCAGTTCGCCATGACCTTGTCGTCGCCACCCGTCGCTTCGACGCTCAGGGTGTAGAGATGGAGGAACTCTATAGGGTCAAGGGAGCCGTCGTAGCACGGGGGCAGGTCAGGCTTGAACTTAGCCAGCCAAGCCATCCTGCACAGTTCACAAGTGAAGGTCTGGCAACCCACGGTGCTTGAGTGGCCACCGTGCGCGAGGGCAGCCCGGTTCTGGCGCTCGGCCGCTGCAACATCCTGGATGACCCGGTCGAGGCGCTCACGCAACTGCTCGAGGGCTCCACAAGCATCTAGCAGAGCCTCGCACTGAACGATTTGGCATTTGTCCCCTTCTTCTTGGGCGTGCGGTGGTGGTTCGCGAGGTGGGTTCCCGAGGCGCGCGCCGTACATGGGCTCGGCCTGGTCGCTGTGCGCGGGAGGAGGCGGCAACGCCCCTTGAACCCCCGCTTCATCACAGTATGGAGGGGGCGAAGCGAGCGGGAGGGCGTCTGTGCCTCTGCGGCGACGGTGACGAGTTGCATGATGCGGGCCAGCCATGCGTTGTAGCCGGCGTCCGCCGGGCGGTAGCAAAGCAGCTCGCGCGCCATGAGCGGTGCAGCCTGCGTGGTCACCTGCTCAAGGTGGTCATGGGAGGAAGAAGTTGTGGCGGTGAAGCCTTCCCGCTGCACGGAAGGATGCACAGACGAGGCCTGCTGCTCGCGGGCTGCAGGGTCGATGGACGCGGCCTCGGCCCCGACGGAGTGATGGCAGGTGCGAGGGCCTCTGGGCGCAGTCACCACGACCCACGCAGTTGTGCGCTCAGCGCACACAGCGAGTGTCGGCCATGGGGTCGGTGAAGCCGGGAGCAAAATTGGAGCTGAAGAGCGCCTACGCACTCCCTATGTGGCACGCCAAATGTCGGGATCGGGGCTCCGCAGACCCAAAAAAAGGTTCAAACTCTGGGGTGCGCTAGCTCTCCAACCGTGTTCTACCTCTTAACTTCACTCTGACTCTCCGACGGCTCAATCTAAGGAAAGCAAGCAAGAACATGCTAGCAGTTTACCCAGGTTCACGCATTTTTTGGTGTAAAACCCTACTCCTGCTTGTATAGATTGCTTGAGGTGGAAGGCGAGTACAAAGCCGGGTTCTTGGCCTAGTCGAACACCATGAGCCTCCCTACTATGGAGGTCGGGCCTCTTTTTATACTAGCCTTGGTCCTCTTCCCCGAAAACACAATTGGTGGGAAGGGTAGCCACAACGGCCATTTTGAAAGGGGACAGGACAGCGGCCCGCCCTGACAAAGGTGGTCTTCGCGTGCAAAAGCCCTTCTCTGGTGGGCTCGGGGGTGACTTCCGTCTTACCGAGCCCCCAGCCTTAGTCCTCTTGCACTGATTGGGAAACCTTTGGGGCTGCTTTGGGAACCCGCAGCTGGCTTGGCTCCCTTAGCACCAAAGAGGGAAGCTTCTCTGTTCGTGCCCGCTGGCACCGACCTGGTGCCGCGCAGCGCGACCTACGTCATCTACGTGAGGAGGTTGGACAACGCGACCATAGCAGGCCACCCTCGGTAAGTCTGCTCCTCGGGTGAGGAGCACCGGGAGGCGCCTCTTTCCCGCGAGCCACGTGGGAAATGGCGTGGGGAGAACTCCATGATCGGTCCCTCATGAGGAAGGACCCTCACGAGGGTCGAATCCTTGGGCTTTAACGGGGGGCACCCTGGGGCCCCCAGCAGGCACTGGGCCATGAGCCACACGCACGTGGGTCTGGGTACCCCCGATCCCAGAGCCCCGACAATAATCTTTGTAAGGAATTGAGGATCTGGCCCTGATGAATTTCATGATCCACGATGCATAAGGCTTCAGTTCAAAAGGTGACATTGCAATGTTGGCCAAAGTCCTCGTGAAGAAATCGTGAAGATTTATGGGAATCCCATGAATGATGTTGAACAGCAAATTCTTCATGATTCCCACCACATCTTTTTATTCAGAGTAGTGGCCCTTGATATGACTAAGGGTTTTGGTCAAGATGTGATAGACTGTCCTTGGCACATACAGCAGGTCCTTAACTAGGAATGTGGTTCTTCATGGTTTGCGAGGAGCCAAAGGATTCATCGGCACTTGCATCATGTGATTTGGCAGTTCAGGTTCATCATAGATGCACCTAACTCCTTCTAAGGGGATTCCAACTGAGACCACATGAAGCAATTCCGTTGCAGGAGAAGTGTAGTGTGTGTATTTGGTCAGTCAAGAACTGCTTCATGCTATCCCTCGCAACGGCGCCAGAAATCCTTCGGCTACGGCGACAGAAACCTTCTGTCGTCTCTTGAGCTTGCGTTGGTTTTTTCCCTTGAAGAGGAAAGGGTGATGCAGCACAGGAGCAGTAAGTATTTCCCTCAGTTTGAGAACCAAGGTATCAATCCAGTAGGAGAATCTCGTCAAGTCCAGAGTACCTGCGCAAACACAAAAGAGCTTGCACCCAACGCTATAAAGGGGTTGTCAATCCCTTCAAGATTGATTGCAAAGTGAGATCTGTAGGTGGAAAGTGCAACGAAGTAAAAGTGTAAGGCTGAAAATATGGTGTGGAGTAGACCCGGGGGCCATAGTGTTCACTAGAGGCTTCTCTCAAAATAGCAAGTATTACGGTGGGTGAACAAATTGTTGTAAATATGCCCTACAGGCAATAACAAAATGGTTATTATCATATTTCATTGTTCATGATAATCGTCTATTGTTCATGCTATAATTTTATTAACAGGAAACAGTAATACATGTGTGAATAAATAGATCACAACATGTCCCTAGCAAGCCTCTAGTTGGCTAGCTCGTTAGTCAATAGATGATCATGGCTTCCTGGTCATGGGAATTAGATGTCATTGATAACGGGATCACATCATTGGGAGAATGATGTGATGGACAAGACCCAATCCTAAGCGTAGCACTAGATCGTATTGTTCGTATGCTAAAGCTTTCTAATGTCAAGTGTCTTTTCCTTCGACCGTGAGATTGTGCAACTCCCGGATACCGTAGGAGTGCTTTGGTTGTATCAAACGTCACAACGTAACTGGGTGACTATAACGGTGCACTACGGGTACCTTTGAAAGTGTTTGTTGGGTTGGTACGAATCGAGATCGGGATTTGTCACTCCGTGTGGCGGAGAGGTATCTGAGGGCCCACTCGGTAGAACATCATCATGAGCTCAATGTGACTAAAGGCATTAGTCACACGATGACGTGCTACGGAACGAGTAAAGAGACTTACCGGTAACGTGATTGAACAAGGTATAGGTATACCGACGATCGAATCTCGGGCAAGTTCTATACCGACAGACAAAGGGAATTGTATACGGGATTGATTGAATCCTTGACATCGTGGTTCATCCGATGAGATCATCGTGGAGCAAGTGGGAGCCACCATGGGTATCCAGACCCCGCTGATGGTTATTGGCCAGAGAGGTGTCTCGGTCATGTCTACCTATCTCCTGAACCCGTAGGGTCTACACACTTAAGGTTCGATGACGCTAGGGTTATAGGGAATTGTTATACGAGGTTATCGAAAGTTGTTCGGAGTCCCGGATGAGATCCCAGACGTCACGAGGAGCTCTGGAATGGTCCGGAGGTAAAGATTGATATATAGGACGGATGGTTTTGGACACCGGAAGTGTTTCAGGCGTCACCGGTAACGTACCGGGACCACCGGGACCACCGGAGGTGGCCCCGGGGGTCCACCGGAAGGGGGCAACGACCCCGAGAGGCTAGATGGGCCATGTGCGGGAGGGAACCAGCCCCTAGGTGGGCTGGTGCGCCCCCCACACTCAGCCCAAGGCGCGGGAGGTGGAGAGGGGGGAAACCCTAGGCGCTGGTGGGCCTAAGGCCCACCTACGGGTGCGCCACCCCCTCCCCTTGCCCTGGCCGCTGCACCTCCCATCTCGGGGGCTGCCGCACCACCTAGGGTGGGAACCCTAGGGGTGGCACCCCCCCTCTCCTCCTCCTATATATAGTGGGCACTTTTGGGCTTTTGGAGACACCGTTTTCTCTCTCTCTCGGCGCAGCCCTGCCCTTCTTTCTCCTCCTCTGTGTCGGTGCTTGGCGAAGCCCTGCCGGGAGACCTCGTCTCTCCATCGACACCATGCCGTCGTGCTGCCGGAGATCTTCCCCAACCTCTCCCTCCTCCTTGCTGGATCAAGGTGCGGGAGACGTCACCGGGCTGCACGTGTGTTGAACGCGGAGGTGTCGTGGTTCAGCACTAGATCGGAATCACACCGTGATCTGAATCGCCGCGAGTACGACTCCATCAACCGCGTTCTAGCAACGCTTCCGCTTAGCGATCTTCAAAGGTATGAAGATGCTCTCACCCCTCTCTCGTTGCTGGTCTCTACATAGGAAGATCTGAATATGCGTAGGAATTTTTTTGAATTTATGCTACGTTACCCAACACAAATTACTGTCGAGCAATTGATAGAACCGCGCAAATTCATGACGATATCTAAGGCAATGATCATACATATAGGCATCACATCCAAGACAAGTAGACCGATACTTTCTGCATCTACTACTATTACTCCACACATCGACCGCTATCCAGCATGCATCTAGTGTATTGAGTTCATGACGAACACAGTAACGCCTTAAGCAAGATGACATGATGTAGAGGGATAATCTCAAACCAATGATGAAACCCCCATCTTTTTACCCTTGATGGCAACAACACGATGCGTGTCTCGCTACCCCTTCTGTCACTGGGTCAGGTCACCGCACGGTATGAACTCAAAACCAAGCACTTCTCCCATTGCAAGAATCATAGATCTAGTTGGCCAAACAAAACCCACAACTCGAAGAGAATTACAAGGATATGAAATCATGCATAAGAGAGATCAGAAGAAACTCAAATAAGATTCATAGATAATTTGATCATAAATCCACAATTCATCGGATCTCGACAAAAACACCGTAAAAGAAGATTACATCGGATAGATCTCCATGAAGATCATGGAGAACTTTGTATTGAAGATCCAAGAGAGAGAAGAAGCCATCTAGCTACTAGCTATGGACCCATAGGTCTATGGTGAACTACTCACGCATCATCGGAGAGGTCATGGTGTTGATGAAGAAGCCCTACGTATCGGAATTCCCCCTCCGACAGGGCACCAGAACGTGCCCCGGATGGGATCTTGCGGAGACAGAAGCTTGCGGCGGCGGAAAAGTATTTTCGATGATCTCCTGATTTTTTTTCTGGGATTTTAGGGAATATATAGGTGCAAAACCTAGGGCAGAGGAGGTCCAGGGGGCCACAAGCCTGGGAGGCCCGGCCTCCCCCCTGGCCGGGGCTAGAGGGCTTGTGGGGTCCCTGGGGACCCCCTGCCTTGGTTCTCAAGTCTCCCGATCTTCTTCTGTTTCAGAAAAAATCTTTTCGGGGAGTTTATTCCATTTGGACTCCGTTTCAAATCTTTCTCTGAAAAGGGTCAAAAACACGGAAAAAACAGGAACTGGTACTTGGCACTGAGTTAATAAGTTAGTCCCAAAAAAGATATAAAAGGCATACAAAACATCCAAAGTTAGCATGAAACAATCAAAAATTATAGATACGTTGGAGACGTACCACTTCACCAGAAATATGAAAGGTTCCATAGAATTGAAGAATTAGCTCTTCATTCCAGTCACAAATATCCATGCAGAACAGCAAGAGACCAGCATCCTGAAGAACACTAAGGACTGGAGTAAAACAAGGGATGAATTTGATGTCTGCATGAGGAATTTGACAATGCTTGAGCCAGATGTTCCCTCATGCGATGACGATGTTCAACACCTGGTTCTCCATAAACGAAAGTAGACCGCCATGCTTTTCCAGAACCTTGATCAACAATACTTACATCAATAAATCTTCTACAGGAGTCCATTACCTTCAGCTGGAGGGACTCGTCCAAGAACATAGCTAGTCCCCCGCCACGACCATCACAATCCACGCCATAAGAACCTTTCGGTCCTAATTTCCACTTCAGTCTTTAAATTTTTGCACCGGTCTGTCTTGTTTCGGCAAGAAATACCAGCCTTGGGGAATGGGCTTTTACAAGAGCCCCAATTTCATGAACTATCCGGTAGTTCCCGCCCCCCGGCAGTTCCAAAATAGGTGACTCATTGGATTTGGCAGCGCTCCTCCAGGCAGCCCGTCGAAACATTTTCATAGTTTGAGTTTTCACTATCCATCTTAACACGTTTGCTACCCGTACTGTTGCTGGGAGAGGCCGAATGAACCACCACCTTCCCATCTGTGAGAAGAAGCACATCCCCAGCCGGGGTAGATGGTCAAGCAGCAGGAGGTGCCAAGACACCATCCATGTTCAGACGCTTACGTGAAGACTTACCCAGGTCCATGCCCAGAGAGGTAGGAGGTTTAAGCGGACTAGAAGCAATGTCCTTGATTTCTCCATCATCCATATCCTCCCCTTTACCTCCGACCGACTTGGGAGTCGATATATCATTGTTGATCTTCCTCCCACTCCGGTTATGTTCCCAGTATGAACGGACACGCATCGGCGGATCTGCATACATGAAGTAGCCAAACTTGAGGTCCTTCTGTGCAAACACCCCATTGCCACACTCCTTGTGCTCGTGGCCAATGATACCACAAGCGCTACAAAACCTTGCCAACTTCCCATACCTTACTGCATAGATATTGCGACTCTTTCCCTTTACAATGCTAACGAACTTGGTGAGAGGTTTCCTGATGTCATGTTTCACACGAACACGAACACAGTCTCCTCTAGAGTTTCCTGTAATTCTAGTCTCAAGAACCTCCCCCGTAGACCGAAGCAATTTTACAATCAGATCCTGCATGCAATGTCCGTCCGGAAGTTTATGGATCTGTAGCCAGATTGGCATGTGAACTATCGACACCTCCTCGGCATTGGAAAAACCATCATAGGGCGCCAACAGGGAAGCCATATTGCGGAAGATCCATGGCCCCTCAGACATGATATGGTCCCAATCAATAAGGGAGTAGACTTGAACGACAAACAGATTTGGGCCAATTGGCCGAAAACGAACTGCATGGGCACAATTCCATGTTGCCCTCATATCCTTGTAGAAATCTGCAAGGCTAAAGCTTTTACTAGTATGAACCCTAGCTAGGGCTATCCAACGAATCTCCTCCAACAGCTCTGGGCTTCCTCTTCAACCACAACATCCTTAAACTCCTCCTCATGGAGGTCCACCTTGTCGAAGAAATCACGAAGGTCGTTATCCACCCTTCCTTGGGAGCCATGGCCCGTAGATGAGAACGCAATCGATGTCGCCGCCATGGAAAACCAAGGGGATGACTGCAAAACGCAACATGTACCAATGGAGGGGGTGGGGGAACGCCGACAGTAGCAGCCTAGGTGCGATCTCCCGAGAAGAACGGCGGGGCACGCCGGCTATGGTGGACTTACGACACGAGTCGCCGCAAGGAGATAAAACCCTAGCCGCCGCTAGGGGAATTTTTTTTATTACCATCAATCACATGTATTTTGTCAGTGTAGTTGATGATTAAGGTTTGACACATAATACAAGATGTCCTTATATATAAACAAGGAGGAATAAGTAAGAATATCATCGCATCTCTAACCGATCCCCTAAAAAGTTACAACTCCTTATTTTTCTTCTCTATCCACACGTGACCGAGCTCTCACATGGCTCGAAAAGTGAGGTCAATTCTCTCAAATCAAATATACCGGCTCGGCGCCTCACAAAATTAAAGTTTTAGCCTACTTTCTCTCAGCCGAGCGGCCACAACTTTCTGTCGTCGCGAGCCATACTCGCCACCACCACCACCGAAGTCCCCGATTTCGGACAGAATGGGCAGGCAAGACCCTTCCTCCATCTTGCCGACAAACGCCACCAGCCCGGCGGCACCGAAAATGACCCCATCGTCGTTGCCTGCACCAAGGAAGAGGTTGGGTACCAAAAACCTGCTTCATGCCACAACACCGACAACCACCACCGGCACCAAGGGCGGTGGTAAGGTTGTTGCATCTTCGTCGACGATAGGCCTCCCTCCCGTTACTCCATACATCGGTTAATGAGCAAGGAAACCGACTGCGGCCGTGTCGGCGATTGTTGAGGAGGCAACAAAGAAGAGGAGGAAAAAGAAGGCGCATATGCCTCCTCCTCGCGTGACACCTCGTACCCCATCTTCGAACTCCCCTATGCTCGCTCGTCTGACTCGTCCGACCGCCGAAGCAGTACCAAGGGTAGTGGCCACCAAGTAGTCGATGAAATGCCATCAAGGTAAAAAACTAGACTTTTCATTTTAGTAGGTGCATTGTTTAGTGATTGATTGCGATCATAGGGTGACGAGCTTGTTGTTTTTGTTGTCCTAGTGTGGATATGAGTGCAATCAAATTCTTGTCGTCTTTGGAGGAGTCACATATGCTTCAGCTGAGTAAAGTCTGAAGAAAACCTTGAATCGTACCTCCCATCGAAATTGACCCCTCACCTTCTAATCCCTAAAATCGGCACCCCATATTTATCGATCCCGATCAATCCTGACCTTGTCCGAGCCTAGATTTATTTGGTGTCTTAGAAACACACAATCCCCGACGGGATCATTATCTACCATCGCTGACTGGATGGACCTACATGTCATCTTCATCGTGTCAATTTGTTTCTCTCCTCTCTCTCTCTCTCTCTCCAAAATCTACATCTGCTACACCAATGAAACGACGCGGCAACTCGATGATGCTGGTGGCGTGTGCAGCTCTGAGAGTGGTTGTGCCCTGGGAAGCATCTTCCCTCGCTGATTGGGCGCACGAGAGCTTGGCAGAGCGCACCTTCATGGAGAGGAACTGATGAAGTGATGATAGGCGCGATATTAAATACACGCCTCATGCCGGCCAAGGTTGCCGGAATGCCCTCGGCCGGGGAGGCGTCGTCGGACTGGCGGCGGCTAGGCAGCGTCCCCGTGAGGCGTGAGTGTTTCGCCGAGTTGTGCTACTCCAGAAGTCTAGAACGACCAAGCAAAGCATCCGGTAGCTAGGCTACTACTCCTAGTTTACTACACATGGGAAGCTAGCTATCCTCAAGGATCCATCAGGCATTTTCTCTATACTTGCGTGCGTCTTCAAGATTGACCAATCGATCAAGTGTGTGCTTGAGTTCGGTACTAAGCGCTTGAGGCAGGCCACGACAAAGCCTACGAAGTTGAGCGCGGGGCCGGCGGCCTTGGCGCACCGAAGAACCAATGCGGCGATGCCGAACGCGGCGGCAACCATGTTGGGCATCCAGTTCTTTCCCCACTACCGAACCTCTCACTGTCGTCTTCACAGAGGCGCATGGGCGTGCTCTCCCTGGCCCTTCAATTTTGGCTAGACATCTCGGGTCTTCTTTTTATCTCATCGTTTGAACATCAAGAGAAAAAACGGGTAAGAGGGGAGGAGAGGGAATTAATTTACATGCGGACCCGAGTTGTCAGTGAGAGTAGCATATGAGTTCAGTTGGGATTGTTCATTTTCCCGGTGTGCCAAATAGGTAGAAGGTCAATATTGACCGGGATTGATAAGTACAGGGTATCGATTTCAGGGATTAGAAGGTGAGGGGTCAATTTCGACAGGAGGTACGAATTCAAGGTTTTTTTCAGACTTTACTCGCTTCAGCTTGACGATCTCAACTATGACTCGGTGTTTGATCAACAAGAAGAGCGCGGGCAGAATTTCGAGGCCGAACTGAAGGATGAGGAGGAGGGGAGGCTGAGGAGGAGGAGGTCGAAGAGGATGATGATCTCATGGAGACATAAATCAACTGTGAAGGCACCATCCATATCAAGAACTCACAGCTATTGTCAAGATAAATATATTGCTTTGTTTCACACTTAGAGCATGGTTAATAGTATGGCCAACTGATGGCTATAAGCCATCTTATAGCCCATCTTATAGCTATCTTGTACAATAGTTAGCTATAGAAGAGTACTATTTTTATCATATATGGCCCACCTTTCATTCTCACAAAGCACCTAGGAGCACGTGCTAGAGCCCGCTCTTCACGAAGAGTCCGCTTCCCTTCTCTCTCATCCAACTCAGCAAAAATATAGTATTTTAATCCTTACAGCCTGCTGACTGTACCTTATTGTACTTGCTCTTAGGTGAACATGCCACCTGATGCATCGGGCAAAACAGATCAATCAAACGACTGGTTGTGGTGTAGGATTGTCGAGTACTACAAACAACACCGTGAAAGTCACATCAAGACGCATACAAGGCTCTCGTGGACACCGTTGAGGTATCATCCAAGACCAATGCAACTGATGGTCCGCTTGTATTGATCAAGTCAACCATGCTCCACTGAGTGGTGTGCAAATCTCAGAGAATGGGCCTATCATCCAAGATCTATTCAAGCAACGCAATAAAAAGTGCGGTCACAAGCCCTTCAGATTGGACCATTGCTACTAAGAACTTTGCTAAAATGAGAAGCGAACTAGGAGAAACTCTAAGACCACACCGGAAAGATAAAGGTTAAGCATACCCAATTATGAAGATGGCGAGGAGGATGAAAATCCGAACAAGAGACCATATGGTAACAAGATTGGAAAAGAGATGAACAAGAGAGGAGCCTATGAATGGCATTTACAAAGAAGAGCTTGTGGCCATGATTGAGAGCAAGAAAGCCTTGGCGGCCGAACACAAAGAAGAGAAGACAACAAGATGGAATGAGCTCAAGATGTTGGAAGCGAGAAATGGAGGTCAAGGTTGGCAGCCGGATAGAGGAAGTTGAAGGGGATGAGCATAGGCTTGCACTAGAAGAGGAGAGGCTTGTGAATGGAAAGAAAGTCGAAGAACGTGCTATCATGTTAATGAACCCAACCACAATGGATGACACGGCAAAAAAAAGTCTTGAGAGCTCACTCATGGAGTGATCTTTACCTGAACGAAGGTCTCTCTTTGGAATGATGGTGGTGGTGGTTGTGAAGATGGGGTGATGGTTGTGTGGATGTGGGTGGAGATGGTGATGGACAAGGAGGAAATGGTGGTGGTAGACTTGGAGGCGGTCATGATTTCTTTAGTGACAATGGTGTTGAGTTCATGTTGCATGCCTTTGGTTGGGTTGATCTACGACATAAAACATGCTATGTTGTGGTGATTTTGGATCAAACGTGATCGGTGGGGTGATTTTTATTTACACAAACCAATTGGATAACAAAATTGTATGATAAACATTTGTGTAGTTGATTCAATTAATGTTTTTTATGTACATTTTTACTTACACAAGGTTAGGAACTACAATGACACTAGCCAACCAACTCATGCAATAATGGAACTTCCATAGCAATGCAAGAGCATTTAGCTAGTACTCCTCTCCCTCAGTTCCAAATTAATTAATTGAAGTTCTAGATTGGTCCTAAGTCAAATGTCTTTAAATTCGATCAAGTTTGTGGAAAAACATATTATACAGAACACCTATTAGATTCTTTATAAAAATATATTTTCATACTATGTATATCTATCTTGTACTCCCTATATTTCTAAATACAAGTCTTTAAATATTTCAATACGAACTACATATAGATGTATATGTATGCATTTTAAAGTGTCGATTTACTCATTTTGCTCCCCGTATGTAATCCATATTATAGAATCTTTAAAAGATATTTAGGAACGAAGGGAGTATATCTTACCATGTTTTAGAACGAGATACACAAAGAACGCATTTTAAAAGCAGAAAAGTTCCCACTGTTCTAGCACTGCACGTCCGTGCAAATTTATACATATAACATATGTGTCAGCTAACCCTTTCCGACAGCTGATAAAACCTCTGGCAGAATAAAAATCACACGCCAAGGTGGCAAATATAACTGTAGTGGCTTGAATGTGCTTACAGATCATTCATCAGTATAGATGGTTCATTATTTTGTATCAACACCAACACAGCCTTGATCCACAGTTCAAAATACAAGTTACTGTCACAGCTAGAGGTTGACTACTGCTACGTCAAACATGAAGAATATTGGCTATATACCTAATGTTTACAGAACTGAAAACAACTTACTCGACAAAATGTTACATGTACAACCCTATTCATTTATAGATGTGATTCCTCGAGCGCCTCTTGCCCGTCATGACGGATATACAGGATCATGTATGTAAATGAAGAGGTGGAATACTAACGAAGACATAGCATTCCAATCCAGCAAAAAAAATGGAGTTCATCCTTCATCTTTACATCAGGCGTTGCAGGCCCAGCTCTGAGGAGACGAGTCTGAGAAGCACCTGAACAAGCTCCCGAACTCTGGCTTCTCTGATGCAGGGACAACAGAATGCCAGTGTAAATATGAAGAGTAACAAGAAAAATAATGGCTCAAATGAACCCAAAGCTAAATAAGGATTGAGATTCTCAATTGTGTAGGATATATTCTGACAGGATTATGTGGTTGGGTTGAATCATAGAATCTGAGATCCTACCTAAATCCTATAAACTATGTGTATTCTACAACTTAACATGTATGGTACGAAAGACATTATTTAAGAAAACAATAGTCCACAGGAATCATTTATGCTTATTTTATGGAGTACAAACAATTGTTCATATTAATGAGAAAATTCAGGAACACAATTCTGGCTGAGTTGTTATCAAAAAAAAAAAATCTGGCTGAGTTGATCAACTAACAGCAACTATCAGCTATCCATTAGTTTATTACCGGTAAATAGAGCCAAATAGTTATAGCAAGTTGGCAATATTTTTCCTGCTAGGGAAAGATCCCAATAGTTTGTGACCATTTCAGTTCTAACCTTTAAATGATCATTCGAACTGGGTCTACAAGATTGACACTTGCGGTGATCTACACAACATTTCAGTTCTTACGTTCTGGAGATGGCACAAGTTATTTCACAGCTGACAGCTAGTTTATGGTCAGAAAGTGGCTATTACTTAAATCAGCGAAGTAACTTGCTAGTCAGTTTGTATTGCCATAGCGTAACTCTGATATTACTTGCCCACGGCTCTACAGTTCCAGCTCCCATTATTTGTGGCAACTATCAATGAGTTGTGCTATGTACTGGCGACTATCAATGATATGTACTGGAAACTCTAGTGCTACTGGGAACCTCTCAGCTATGCCAGGGATAGATCTGCATTATTTACAAGCGATTCTACATGTTACCTGGGTAGCTACCTAACAGCTCTTTATTAATCAATTGCAGCTACAATCCTTATACAGTATTTGACAGCCACTAGTGAACTGTACAGCAACTACCAGTGGTAACTTTGGTTGTAACTTTGCATTACTTGCTAACAATTTCACAAATCAATATCTACCTAATTTAGGTATTTCTTACTGTCTGAAACAGTAGCTCTATATTACTCCCTTCGTCCCAAAATAAGTGTCGCTGCTTTAGTACAAAATTTGCACTAACTTAGTATTAAATTTGCGACACTTATTTCGGGACGGAGGGAGTACTTCCTAGTAACTCTATTGGACTAGAAAACCCTTCTCTTACCTTGAGACGACAAGCTCAGAGAAAGTGGGAAGCAACAACAACAAATGGGCCCTCCCATGGGACTGGTTTTCCCGTAAAGCATCTTTCAGGTACAGTGGTATGTTGAGAGCATTAGCTGTTTCAATGTCTAATATTAGCCTAGCAAGCTCTTGAAGGACACAAACCGTTTCTTCAATCCTCACACTAGGCAATGGACGGTCTCCTGCAACAATATAACATTATCATTACAAAATTGGCGGCATTGTTGTAAAAAATTAATATACTAGTGATGCAACAACGTTACTATAAAAGAAAGCTCAAGGTTAAATCATCATCGATATTGAAAAATACCTAGGTCATTTTCATCCGCTAAAAACTGACCCAGTATAACCTCACATCGCTTTGTAAGAATGGAAATAGAAACTTTGCTGGTTTCTGATACTGCAGGGTATGAGCTTGTCTTCGATATACAACTGCAATTAAAGGAACAGGTTAACATTGTGTTCTAAGTGTACTCTCACTTTGGTAGTTGGCATAAGCAAGCAAATGAAATAGAAAAAATTGTTGCACCTGCTTAAAGAAAACATCATCTGCAAACAGCCCAGAGAAAATCTGCTGCAGTGCAATGGTAGAAGACCGACAGTTTGAATAGGTAGGGATCCTGTTCGTGATGCACAACGATCAAGACAGTTCACAAGCCTTTGCAATACCTGGAAGAAAACAAGCCTTTCAACTACCTGTTAGATGGACAGAACTGAGCATTTACAAGGACATATTTTTTAGAACTCTTCCAAGCCGCAACTAGTTATTTCTCATGTACAACTGCAAAGCTAAAAAAAATACGTCTTTTTTATGAACAAACCTCATCAGGAGCCTCCTTCTGCAATTTCAGAACACTGTCTCCAAAAACAGTGAGGACAGTCATCTCAAGGCTCTCATCAGCTGTAGCAGAGTCAGCTGAAGGAACATCTGAAGACAACACACGCCCACAAGATCCAACAAGGAAGGTTTCGTACACATCTGCAACCTCCTTCCAGAAGCGAGCTCTAGAAAGTCTATATGAGTTCATGTCACTTCCACATTCAGCATTTTCCTGCCTCACCTCATCTGTCACAACGCGATTGAAGCATTCAGCAGAAACTCTCCAAAGGGTACCCCTGGGATTGTCTCTCCTTGTGTTCATGCACCTGTGTTAACAATTTCCATAGTAAGCAAGGAGTAAATAAACAATCTGATGAGGGACAGTAGAGAAAGGTAAAGAAAAAAAAACAGAAGGCAATTTTGAGTTCTAAGTCGATCCTCAAGTCATATGTTGTCGTATTCATTTTCATAACCTTCAAGTAATGTTCTCCAGAGTCTTCTAACTATGGGTAGAAGCTGAGATGTCTTAACCTTTAAGTAATGTTTTCTAGAGTCTTCTAGTTATGAGTACAGGTTTACAACCAACACAAGTTATGTTCAACACATGAAAGGCTAAGGAACTCTAGACGCACAGGTTTACAACATACTCCCTCCGTAAACAAATATGAGAGTGTTTAGATCACTAAAACAGTGATCTAAACGCTCTTATATTTCTTTACAGACGGAGTAACTATTACCCCCAAAGCTTTGCTAGGGACTGTAAGGCTGTAAAGCTAAGGCAATTTACCTTCCAAGACCTTGAATAACTTCTGGTGAGGCACTACACCTTTCATTTGGTGGAGCCTCTAGGAAAAGGTTGACCATGATTGGCACAAGCTTTTCTACAAATAGAATGCCGCAGCCACAGCCCACCACAGTATCCCCTTTTGTGCCACTGCCATTGATATGGCCTCGTTCAACTGTGGCCATGATAAATTACAACAAATTGCTCAAGATATCATATTTCTTAAATTACACAAACATGTGTGTACGATATGATAGCATTTCTTACCAGAAGCACGCTTTGTGCCATTGGCCAGTGCATCAGAATTCTGTTCACGTATTTCTCTACTATTCCTGTGCAGGGGGCTTTCTTCTCCGTTAAGATAGCATAGCAGCTCAAGCAGGAGAGGCGACCACATTGATGATAACATCATTGTTGGGCGTAGCATAGGAATTATTTCTAAGATACCACGCTGCACAGCAGGGATGCTACCCTAAAGCATAAAAAGCTAAGTGAGTTATGAAGTTCAATACATCCTGTCCTACAGCATGGAAATTGTCAAGGTAGGAACAGGAATTAAAAAAGAAAAGATTCCAAGAGTACATATGAGGGAAATGAAGATTAAAGGCTTCTTTTGTGGTTGTCACAAAATAAGTACCACAGAATATATTTCTTTAAGAGAACAGCAAAAGCTTTGCATGTATTTCTGTCAAGCATGAGAAGAGTAAATTAAAGAACCATGGAATAAAAGGCACCTTCTGGGACTATCTAAAAGACAAAACAGAGATTAAAGCTTTTTTCATGGTGTATTATCCTATCCAGGGTATAAAAACAAGAGACAGGTTTGTTGTGGGCCCCTGTTAGTTTCGGAAAGGGAACATTAAACTAGTTGTTCCCAGTCAAAACATTTGGAACTGGTCAAAAATGGTTGTAAGCCGAGCAACTTGCAGACGGCAGTAACGCACCACTAAACATTCCAATCCCAGGCTGGTTGGACCTCAAACAGTGGGAAACAGCCAGTTCTGACTGGCTGTGTAAGTCCTACTCATAATGCCCACAATTTACCTTTCTAAAAGCACGAACATAACCCGCTCCCCACTGTGCATGGCTAACCAGGGAAAATATCAACATACTTTACAGTTTACACACAGGACACTTCTAGAATTCTATGTTTAACTAAACAGTGTAGCAAACAATACTAAAATTGGAGTTCACGAGCATACCAATTCATTATCATAATCTGAAGAATTCATGGAACTCTTAATCATTAGATGCATAACAGCCATGAGCCTTAGATACATGTCATCATTAAATAGATATTGCGCTTGAACGTAAAGATCCCCTGCATGAATGCAACATGATTAGTAGCTCGTTGCAACACATGGAACTTATCAACACAAACTACGAAATCCAGAAATTTACCAAGACCACGAAGGACCTCTTGCTTCACCTTATCAGCCGAGTCACTCTTATAGTTTGGTGAAGTTTGAAGAACAAGTTCGTAAATATCAAGAACGGATTTGACAAAGGAGGATTCTAGATTGCCCTGAAAATTTTATTAATTATACATCAAACATGTATATGTGATGATTTTATCTTAAAACATGTACTCATGATTTTAGCAGAAACAATAAAAGAATGTGACAAGCCGAAGACATGCCATTTATACCACTGTGAACGTGTAAATCAAGTCCTTTAATAGGGAAATGCAGAGAAAATGTTTAAATCTCTGAAGAACAAGTAGGCTCCTTAAAGTTACACTGCCCCAGCATAGCTGTGAGAACATCTGATTTGTTTCTTTCAGATGCAACAAAAAACATAAACAGCAACTGCAGTCATAAGTCGTAATAGCAGTCATCAGGTGATTACATTCCTCTCACAGCTTCCATTGCCAAGATGGTAAACACGTCCACAATTACACAACCTATCTAAAATGCCAATTACTCCATTTATCCAGTCACTGGTCAAACAGTTCCAGTTTGACTTAGTTTGGTCCAGAAATAACAGATTTATTCGCTTCAAGAACAATGTTATTATCAACAATACAGACTGAAATCATCTTTTGTTAGTGCTTTCATTAATTTGACAGCTATATTTCCTATTATATCATGAGATGACATATACGATACCATGTTTAGAACTATAAATTTAGAGGGGTAAGGAGATAGCAAAAGCGAGGACATGTTTAAAACTGTGTATAAATAAATTTAGAGGGGGCAAGGGGATAGCAAAGGAGGTCATGGCGTAACAGTGTTTAAATCATGAGGACAGTAGGTAGCACACTCAGTTGTTCCCATATAAAGAAAAATACAACATTAAGCTTTCACCATCACAAATAATTTGAACAGGCAAATAATGACAGCTCAACAATTCAATTTAGCTTGCAAACTATACTAAGCTATTTGAGAGAGAGAGAGAGAGACAACCTTCGGACAGTTTGAACTAACAAATGTCTGCAAACAGTTAATAGCTGCAAGAGCTACCTCCTTGCTACCATTTAAGATGCTATTTTTTAGAAACGCAAGCAAAATTGCCCAACCTGAACAATTTTAAGCAGAGTGTGTCAATAACAGTTACTGGTAATTTACTAACTGGTATGCACATAAGCATAATAGCCACTACAGAAAACTGACCGGAAGAAAATTTGCTCAATTGCTGGAGGAGAGGGAAAAATGATCGTAAAAGCCGTGCTATACCACCTAATAAAAGAACAATAGTTTCATCCCATTGTTTTTGCGCTGTATTTCGACTGGATAAACAAAAGAACAATCCATCAGATAAATAAAAGGGTAGAACAAGGGCAAGAAACATGAAAGATCACAAGGAACTCGACCCTATGATGCCAGAATGAGTAAGACTAAACACGAATGGACATGCGGCTTAGTGGTGAGAGTAATGGTATTAATTCACATCCATTCAGGTTCAGTTCTTAAGATAAACAAGGTGGGTGTAGTTAATCAGAGTACATGAGCGCGGACGTGCACATGCGCTACAATCAAAACAAGTTAGCCTACAGAATCAAGATGGAAGTAGGTTCAATGACCAACTTAACTTCCAATTTGTGGGGTGACCCAAAGATAATGGAGTTAACCAAATAACAGAGGTGGCTTTTTTACTTTAAAAAAATCATATGAAACAAATACAATCTGATTACAGTGCTTTCAACGACTGAAAACCTGTGATGGATAAGCATATGAACAGCTTTCCCTGCACGAGTTCCTAATTCCTTCCCATGCCACTCATCTTTAGACGAGGTAGATGCCTGAAAAATAATATAGTAGATTAGGGGCTAATTACAAGTGAAGAAGATTCAAGGAAATATCAAAACATGCTAGCCAATTGCTACATTACTTACCAAGTGGGAAACATGTTCTAGCATTGGAAAAACATATATCCACAGGCAATCCTCCCACATACTTAGAGAAAGTTTTTGACCATGGGTGCAGAGAGTTTGAAACAGAGTCCGAACTGCTGAATTCCGAACCTTGGAATAAAAAAAATTGTATAAAATATGCTGGGCTGTATATGTCAAAAATTATCAATTGTGCCACGGAATCACCAATAAGCTACTCAGAAGATGCTAAGCAAATCATGAATGGACATGCACAGAACAAATGGCATGTTGAAAAGACATACCTCCGGACGGTCATCTGCACCCAATTTTTGAAGGACGGAAAAAACTGAAAAGAACAGCTTATTGTAATCAACCAGTTGTTGCAAGGGATTTCGCTTGACACCTTCCTCACTGGTTGGTATATCTCCCTCTTCCGTTGATACACCCAACTGAACCTCTGCAATCCAAAAGAGAGCATGTATTAAGTACAGAAAATCAAAAAGAATGGTAATGTTATCTGAAGTGCCCATGTACCTTCATTCGTGTGATTAGCTTTCTGAACAGACCTGCCACTTAATCCCTTCACAATAAAATCGGTCGCAGTCCACAAAAGACCAGCTGCTGTCAAACTTATGTTTATGTCAGTTTTCTGGGCACCATACGCCCCAGTAACCAAAATGCATCTGCATTTGTTGGCATAAAAGAATCAGAAAAAACTGAAGCAGATATTATGAACAACTCATGAACTTTGCATGTACATGCCCAACTTTATGAGCATCATTAACTTTACAGCTCAGACATCATAAATTTTGCATGCACTAAATCTCCTGGTAAAAAACAAGGATTATTTACTTAGTGCATTTATTGTTTGCAACTTCTATGAATGACTTAGGGCCTGTTTGGATGGTGCACATAGGAGCCCTACCAAAACGATGGCATGCCAATTTTTTGGCGAGCGAATTCGCCGCCAGGATTTCACCACCACACGAGTGTGGAATCATCGCGCAGGTGAACAAAAAGTTGGTTAGGATCTAAAAATTTGGCTGCGATCCAAACGCGTGCCCAACCCATTGGTCAATGCCAAAAATTGTCAGGGCAGCTGGTAGAAACTAGGGTTCTAACGGGTCTTGGCTGGAGGTTGTAGGGGAAGGAGGGGATCGGCCGTGGTCGCCGGCGCAGGGGCGCCGTCTCGCACGGATGGGGGCGGCGGCGCGATGGAAGAGGCGGCTAGGGTTAGGGCACCGGCTCCTAGTTGGAGCCGATCAAAATAGATTGATCTTTGCTTAATCTCAAAAGTGTTGATTACATGACTATATATAAGTTCCCTAGGCTATAATAAACTGGGCTAAGCACCTAATATTATTAAGATAACTGGGCCAGTTTGGCTAACTGGGCCTCTGGTCATAACAACAGCCGTGGGCACCTATCCAAACAGGCCCTTAAGCATTTTTGGTGTCCGACCAGCTACCAAAAAGAGATTTTTCTTATACATAATAATGGAGATCTTTGTAGTTTCTGGTAGCATGGAGAATTCAAGACTTACTCATCAAGACATTGTACAGGTATTGTCGCCAGTCCTTCATTCATGATTACACGTACACTCTGTACAAAAAAGTGACTGTTGAGACTACCAAATTGGTTATTGGCATAACTAAAAGAACATATTATTCTTGTTGACTCGTTCTCCATTTTAGAAGTGAACATTACAGTCTCATTCCATATCCATAACCTGGTGTTAAAGGTCGATAGTACAGGCTCCGAAGTGAGCTACACACCTACAATTAAACTACCATGTTAAGCCAAACATCAAGACTGTGGTTTGGAATTTACCTGGAAACCTAAGGAGATGACATCTTTTTCAGATGCATCGGCAACAGACCTAGAAAAAATGGATGTAAGGAACTACAGGTAACAAACACAAAATAGAAAAAAAAATCAAGCATGAACTGCAGTAACACCTCAACATATGAAGAATGCTGGGCCAGCTATAGGACAGCTTTTCTCCATGTCTCTGAAACAGTACGAGTAAGAAGTATATTGTATGACCTACCAAATGGAAGACTACAGAACTAAGTAAGAACTAAGTACCTCAAGAACATGCAAAAGAATTTTCAGTGCCCCCATTTGAACATCAATATTCTTGTTAGACGAATAAAGGATCACCAATGGAGATAAAACTGCATACTCAAATGATCGTGTTTCACTTTCTTCGACCAACTAGCAAGCACCGAATTCAAAATGTCAGAGAAGATCACAGAAGATGAATAAGAAAGTTTTTTGCGTACTTACTTGGTACTCTTTCAAAGGATGAGGTGCTGAACTGATTCCCTGAAACTTTTCAGAACCCACTACAGAGCAAATTGAGTGATCTAACGAATCAAGCGCCATATTACGTAATTGTGGGTTGGAGCAATTGGCAAGCTGCAATTTGTTGCCATCATCAAGATCATCGAGGCATTACAAATGACAATAATAAAGCTAACAGTCAATACAAAAATATGCACTGCTACCTCAAGATGGTGTGCAGCAATTTGATCCCATATTGATTCAACTCCTGTAACATGATGAAACAAGTCAATGTAAGAAACAATGAAGACACAGTACTATGGAATTAATAACCTTTATATCCTAACTATACTGCACATTCAGTTGTAACTATGAGTTAAAGTTTAAGATTAAGTTCAGTGCATTGTTGTTAAACCCTTAGAAAGCTCTCATATCTATAATTCAAAGCTCATTCTTTCACATAATCATTTCACGCACTGGTAAATTGTTATGCCATATTTCATGTCAGAACATCCTCGCTCACAAAACAAGGATGATAATTTAATGTGATCTATCGGCATGGATACGATCATATGAGATGATATAAATTTATAGCCATATACAGACCTGCAAGATGAGTGTTCACATGTACTAAAAATAAATGACACCAGTTGCAAATTATGTTCATCATGTGAAATTAGAGCAGAAAATAGCAAACATAATTGTTTTATTATGCAAATAAATTATTATTTTGTTTTACCAAATACTCGTTCTGTTCCAGAATATAATGTGTATCGATTTTTGTGAAGTCAAACTTCTGTATGTTTGACCAAGATTATAGAATAAAATATCGATATATACAATACAAAATAAATAAAATATGAAAATACTTTTAGTGATGAATCTAATGATATAAGTTTGGTACTGTGGATGTTGATATATTTTTCTAAAAACTTGGTCAAACATGCACATATTTGACTTTTGAAAACTAATACACCTTATATTTTGGAATGGAGGGAGTGTCTATTTGAGTACTTATAGCACAGAACATTAGGATCATCACTGATTTAAATAGGTAGTTTGTCAGAAAAGAACATATCCATGCTTCAAGAAGGAAAGCACCCACGATGCAGATTATTGACAAGTATCGATGTCATGCGCTCCACTGAAAATGCAATGCTCCCAATCTGCTGGCCTGATAATTGCGAATTTCCTGATATGTGCTGACTTGACAATTGATGCAACGCAGATAAAAGTGACTTAACTGCAGCTACATTCATCAAGGCTGAACTTTCAAACAACTACATCCACAAAGAAACAAAGCGGCATTCAAATGAATGCAAAATGTAGTTAAGAGATGAAAAACAGCAAAAAGAAACATTATGACCAAAAGAAAAAATAACTATAATATCGTGTTTGCCTCCTGACCTGAGAATTTAAAGAAGAGAGAATATGGAAGTCACTGTACTGTCCAGATGTATCTCTTGAGAGTCTTGAAACAGAAGCCGATACTTCCTGCCAGAGAAATATGTTGCACCAGTTCAGAAAATTTAAGACCTATGGGAACATTGCTAGTACAAGAATTTAACAGACTTCACACTGTGCAACCTGGGTTGAAGCATGCGGAGAATGAATAGTTCTATCAAGTGCTGCAAGAGTCTCCAGAACCTTAAAAGTTTTCAAGAATCAGATATAATGTCACAGTAATTAGAGCTAGTTAATCTAATTCTCTACTTACCAAAACCCAGGAGGGGCCGAGGACATTGTGTAATCGATGTGCCACATTAAAAAGTGTCCGCAATGCCTGGATTAAAAAAATACCAACTATAGATATGTAATACAAATTGAGCAAGCAATGGAAACAACATAGCTGAAAATCTCGCCTGTTACCTGCACATTTTTTGGTGTCAAAATAATACTATCACGCTGATCCATCGAAGTTTCTGGCTTCTTCGATCCAGGAGAGAGCAAGATACTACTAACAGGTATAAGAAGAAGAGAAGAATTGCACAAGGTTAATGAAAAACTTTATGGCTTTGTTTTATAGACAGCTCAAGAACTAGTGTAAAGAAATTTATCACCTAAATATTAAAATGATAATAAATGTGCTGGCCCAACACTTAAATGGCAAAGTTTAGATTTCAAATTGACACATTAACATAATCAGCAATCAGCAATATCTACATTGCAGCATTCATTTTATTTTTCGAGAAAACGCAAAGAGCCTTGCGTTTCTTTGTATTGAAAAGAAGGGGGATTACAGCCTCCTAAGGGACGATTACAGCATAGTTACAAGAGGTTTAGTGGACATCCCAGGATGGGGGCAAGACTACCCTAAGCCCTTTGTCCCCGGCTCTCGCCCAGCACCTCATCTCATCTTTGATCCTATCCAAGAGCTCGTCGGGCGACGGAGTAATATGGTCAAAGACACACGCATTCCTGTGTTTCCATATCATCCAGGGCACCAGTAGCGCGGCTGACCTCAGCGCCTTGCGAAGCGATGGTGGTGTGGCATCCCTCGCCCTCATCCACCAGTCCTGGATGGAGGCATCATGCTCCGGCGACGGGGCCGGTAGGCGCAGCCAGGATAGGGCCTCGTGCCAGGCCTGCCTCGCGAAAGGGCAGGTGAGCAGCAGGTGTCGGATGGTCTCCGGCTCTTGGTCGCATAGCAGGCAGCGGTCGTGATGGGGAAGGCCTCGGCGAGCGAGCCTTTCCGCATCAGTCCAGGTTCGCTAGCCAGTCGAAGAACTTGACCTTCGATGGAGCCCATCCCTTCCAGATGAGCTGCCAAGAACGGCATGTCAATGATCCGTGGAAGGTTGCCCGATAGCAAGACCTCGCCGAGTAGACACCGTTGGCCGTCCATTTCCAAACGAGCTTGTCCGGCTCGGTGGACAGTATAGTGTGCGCCACAAGCTGCCATGTCCTCAGGTATTGGCCGATCTCTTGCAAACCCACTACGCCGCGAATGTCTCGGGCCCAGGCATTGCCGGCGATGCCTTCCGCCACCGTCCGCGCTCTTCTTCTGTTCTTGGGAATGCATAGGTATAGCAGGGGCGCGAGCTCGCGTATAGACTGCCCGTGCAGCCAGCGGTCTTCCCAGAACAGGGCAGTGAGGCCATCTCCTACCACCATGAAGGTGGAGGCGTAGAAGAGGCCGAGCTCCTCGTGGGAGAACTGCAAGTCGAGGCCTTGCCAAGCTCGGTCGGCGCCCGTCCTCGATAGCCAGAGCCATCGGAGTCTGAGTGCGATCCCCGTGCGCTCGAGGTCTCGGATACCCAGCCTGCCATATGTGAGCGGCCGGCAGACCATGCACCAGTTCACGTGGCAGTGTCCTCCAAGCGCAGCCTCGCGGCCAGCCCAGAGAAAGCCACGCTGGATCTTCTCTAGTTGCTTCAGAGTCTTCTTCGGGGGCGCTAAGGCAAGCATCTGGTGAGTTGGGATCGCGCTGAGGACTGATTTGACAAGTGCCAGCCGCCCGGCCTTGTTCATGAGCCATGCTTTCCACGACGGGAGGTGACCAGCGGCTGCATCTGTGCCGCGGAGGGTCGACGGGTGGTGAGCGGGATGCCCAGGTAGGTGATGGGCAGGTCCGCAGACTGGCAGCCAAGAGCCTCCAGCAAGACGGCGCCATCCTCGTCGCCATGCAGGGTCGTGGCCGAGCTCTTGCCGTAGTTGACCTGCAGGCCCGATGAGGTCTCAAAGATACCCAGAATGCTCTTCACGGCGAGCACCTCATCCATCTCAGCATGGCAAAACAGCATCACGTCGTCGGCATATAGAGAAATGGCCGGGACATTGCGGCGGGGGTGCAGGCGCCGAAGGATGCCGGTCTGGAGCGCCCGGTGCATGAGGCGGGCAAGCGTGTCGACTGCCAGGACAAATAGCTGCGGTGATGTGGAGTCGCCTTGGCGCAGCCCACGACGGTGCCAGATCGGGCGGCCAGGCACTCCATTGAGCATGACGCGTGTGCTGGCCGAAGATAAGAGAATTGCAGCATTCATCCTAAGCCAGGATCTAACTCTCCGTGAGATTCATAGACAACAGATTTGGAATTGTCTTTCCTTCCTAGGATAAATTCCATGGGCTTCAGATTATTGGCCTGGAGCTCATCAACAGCTGTATAGTGAATTCTACCATATCATGTCAATCCCACCAGCCTCTGATCCATTCCAATTCGCTCATGGCAAGGGAACAGGTCAAAATAGAACAAGCAAACATTGGGTTTAGGGGCAAACCCAAAGAAAGAAAACTCTTTTTATGTACCCTGAAGTTAATGATCAGCAGGTGACATGGCTGAACCCATCACATGAACGAGTATTATGACCGCAAACCACAATCATTTAGACATGCATATATAGTAACTAAGCTCATTATACTGAAAAAGCCATCATGTATTCAAAATGCAAGACAGACTTAAGAGGAGCTCCCCGTAGAAGTGTGTTATTATTCTCACAAACAAGATGCCAGTAGCATACCTTCTCTTCTCCCCTTCGTTTGGGTTATTGATTGTAAACTTGCAAAGCGATGCTAGAAAAGAGTTTAATGGCTCTATAGCACGGAGCACTCCACAGGCCTGCAAGAGTTTACGTGCCATATTATCATGATGAAGAAAAGGTAATTGGTATAATTCTGTAGAAAGAACTACAACAGACAGTAGGGCTAGAAAGGATAAAATAGAAACAACAAACATCAGCATCCCATTTAAAAGCCATAGCAAGTGGGTGTCATGCTATAAGAGCACTAAAACAGGGTTTTCCTCCAAAGCGATAAGTAAAACAAACAGGCTATTATGGTCACCTGAGTGAATGCCTGGTATCCTTTCAGTATTTCTAATATTATAGCTTCTCCCTGTGACCTATTAATTTGATTCCCATGAGCAAAGCATAGGAAAACGAGAAAACAAACTCAAGTACACGAAAAATGTAAGTTTGAATATGGACCTCACCTCATCAAAATAAGTGAAAGGGAGTCAAGGATGGTTAACCATGTTGAATTGACCATGGCGACACAAAGAAGAGCTGATTGTCCACTACATACCAGACGATCCACTTCACATCTTGGTGATTCAAGCTTAAAGGCAAAAACAGTTATTAAATTTACCTTCCCAAATTCTTCTAAATAATTCTTTCTTTCTTGCGGTCTTACCTCACCAGCATCTAGAGCCTCGTCTGTCAAAGTAGCAATGGTGAAAACTACACCTAAGAGGCCTTCAAGGGCAAGAGTGATGGTATGTGCTTCGCTAGCAACCAAAACAGCAGCATTTGATGCATCAGTATCCATGCTCCACTCAATCCCTGTAAATCATATCAGTTTTATTTTATTCGTATTTATTCAGCAATTTGGGTAAACAAACGAAGAGAACAGAAGAAGTAAACTATCAACGGAATTTAAACATCGTAGAAGGTACCTTTAGCTTTACTACTGAACATTCCAGCAACAGCTGCAAGAGTCTCTTCGCTTGAATCTGAAGCCTATAATAGAAGGTATGCTCAATATATGTATAGGAATGTACCATTGCACTAGAAGCAAAATGACGACGAACAGGCATCAGTCATGTCAAACCCACTGTTTCTTGTAAGACTTTGTCAGCGAGATTTGACAATATGTTATGTAAACAACACAGACCAAATTTACGCCTGTGCACACGAATTAAGCAAGCAATAATTTCTATTTCTCTATATTGATGAAAACAGGATACTCAGATAGGAAGTTAGCTAAAAGGAGAGCTGCTGAAGTCAAAGCGGGAGAACATACCAAGAAAACATTGGAAAATGCACTTATGGATGACAGAAGATAAGAAAAGCATAGCTCGGGTGGTCTGGCATTGCACCCAGCCATACAGGCCTGGTGACTCTCCACTCCGTTTTGTAATGTAAGAAATTTCTTAGGAATGGTCTTCCACAAAAATAACATACAACTGGAATCAACTCATCACGGCTGCAGTGCCAGTTTCTATGTTGTTTCTATGTTAGCCCGTGACTTTAATGCAGGTAGAGAATGACCTTTTGTTGAAAAAAGACATTGGGATCACCTCATCTAATAGGGGCAACACAGGCTTATACCTGTTAAGTGTTAGATTAGCTTTGTGTTCTATTCGCCTGTGTGCATTGTGTGGTTAGACCTACAGGGTGAACTATAGGAAGTATTATGATGTCTCACCAAACTTAGGTGGCTCAAATACACGGCAGCACAATATCTAGGGCCAGGCTGAGGATAGCTCATGAGATACTGTGACAGGACGTGCCTTACTGAAAGCATGGAACTTGCTCAGAGAAACAAAAACCAGGGTATTATCAAAACTACCGTTTTCGACAAAGCTCAATTTGGGATTTGCAACTACTTTTAGTTCACATATAAATATATAAATAAAAAGGCTAGTCATTTGCATCATAAATGCACATCAATGCCCAAATATGCCAGTCAAGCATGGTACGGATGCCTATCAGCATGAGTGAGAAGTCAGTTCATCTAAAATCAAGAATAGTAAGGGCCTGTTCTGAAACTATCTAGCTTCTTCAGAACTTCTCATATCTAGCTTCTTCGGTCACTTCTTGCTTCAGATGGCGAACAGAAAACGTTCTGGAGCAGTGGTAGCTTCTCTCATCGCTTGGATGAGCTGGCAGCCCAGCACGGGCGCTGAAGGCCTGCTGGTTGCCATGTTGGGCCGGCTAGAAGGAGCCCATCTGGGGCGGAACTGCACGAAGGGGAGGGAGATGTGAGCAAGCGGGTCCCTGCGCAATCGAGCGAGGAGGAGGTGAGCGAAACGTTTTCCGTGGCGGTGGCAATTCGTCCGTAAATAACTTCAGCTTCAGATTCAGAAAAATGAACTACAGCCCAAGAATGGCTTCTTGGATTTCAGCTTCCTGGAGCAATCGCATTCGGGCTGACTTCCGACCCAGATTTTGTGAAGTTGGGAGTGGGAGGAGATCAGAACAGGCCCTAAATACAGCATAAACAGAAAGGCAGCTTATACTGGAGATGGAATTACCAAGTCAATACATCCGATCTTGAGACACAAATAATGCACAAAAATAGATAAAGAATCTACTATCCAAAAGAAAAAGGGAAAGTCATGTCATGAAAGTGGTACAAGAACACACAAGGAACTGAAATAACGAGACTAATTAGAAGTGCAATGCCAACAAACCAAAATGAGAATGTTATGTGGTAAGGCATATCACCTGAATAGTAGCTACCACCAAAGCAAGTGCTTTAACGATGTTCTCCACAACATTAGTATTTGTAGGGTTTCTGTATTAATAGCAAAAATACATATATTAACTAAGGTTTTCCAAAGTAAGTATAAATGTACCCAATGAATAATGTATGCCCAGAAATGAAAAGCATCAGTGTAGTAACTCGTATGACAAGGAGGTACAAAGCAGGCTTCTGACCTAGGTAACAAATTTAAAACATAACAGAGGGGCTTTCAGTTGTTGCCTTCATCAGTTAATCTAGACAAGGGTAAAAAAACCTTAGTTGCAACCCCAATAAGGTCTTTGCTCTAAACACACCAGTAGCATGTTAGAGCATCTCTAGCAGATCCCATATAACCTCGCCGGTGCGCGTATTTCCGGTGGTTTACGGGAGGGCCAAAAAAGATGGCCCAAGCAGGTCCGGTAAAACCGGCCCGGCCCGTAAAACATTTGCGGAAAGGCCCGCAAACCGCCCGCGATTCCGGTATATATGCCGGATCTGGGACGATTTAGGGTTCCCGTCCCGCTTTTCCCCCCATCCGCCTCCGCCGCGATTGCTCTCCTCCGGCAAGAAATCAAGCGCCCTCCAGCTGCGATTTGCGTCACGTTTAACCACTGGAAGTTGTCGGAGATGGAGTCAGCGGGTGCCCGTCGTGGTGGACGAGGGGGGTTCGGCGGCCGCAAGCGGCGCAACGACGACGAGGCCGGGAGCTCATCCCTCCGCCCTCCGGTGGAGGAATGGCACAAGGAGCAGGCGCACCGCCGTGGCGCGCTGTCACGCAGCAACAGCGCCACCTCGCCGGCGTGGAGAAACTTCCATCGCCTCGGGCGGATCTTCGATCTGGCCATCCAACGCCTCCGGGTGGCCGAGCGCGCGTGGTGGGAAGCAAAGGAGGCAGCCGCCGCCGGCGACAAGGCTGCAGCAGCGCACGTCCCGTGGCTGTGCGAGGAGTACCAGCTCGAGCAGGTACTCTCGAGCACCCTAATGGAGTACCACCTCCACGGCCCCGGCTCCGGTGCCGGCGACGGTGATGGCAACTCTGGCTCCGATGCCGACGAGTAGAACCTAGTTTAGTTTAAGTAGAACCCCGCGTTATATTTCTGTTTGAACTAGTTTAATTTCCGTTTGAACTATGTTTATTAAGCTTGTATGAATTATGCTCTATGTGGAACTCCGGTGATGTTTAATGACGCAAACTACTACTTTCAAAATCGAGAACTCCGGTGAAGTATGCGGGGTCTGTTCTGTCTTCGCATCTCCGTACCATCAATTTCGTTTATGGGAAACCGTAAAAGAATTTTGTGGGCCGGTCGGTTGCGGGATCTGCTAGAGATGCTCTTAACAACTATCTATGTCACATGTTAGAATCCTTAAATTCCCTTGGGACGTTTATATACATCCAATCACCAAAAGAAAACAAGGTTCATTGATATCTAAGAAGTGAACCTTTTTAAAATGAGATTTGACTTGCCATCTCCATCCATGGTTTTTAAGGCGTCGAGGCGTTTTAAGGCGTTGGGGGGCGCCTCAATGCCTAGGCGCTTAAAGCGCGAGGCAAGGCGACGCCTTAGTTCATTTTTGTCATCGGTGTGTTCCCCACTCTCTCCTCCAGCAGCACAGCACAACACAGCAGCACAGAAGTGAGGGGCGGAGAGGAAAGAGACCATGGGGAGAGAAGGCAGTCCTACCATGTTGCCCTGCTGGGGGAGGGATGCGCCAGGGAAGGAGAGGAAGCTTGGCCGGTGATGGGGAGGAAGCTGGACGAGGGAGGAAGCTTGGCCGGCAGACAGGATCTGGCGGAGGAGGGGCCGCCTGAGAGGAGAGAGCTCTTCTCTCTCTCTCAGATCGATTTCTGTCACCGGTGTGTTCCCCACTCTCTCTCCCATCTATTTCATCTTGTTAAGCTTCATGCACTAGCCAACGCAACCAAAAGTCCGAACTTATGGAAAGGGCTAGGCAATCCACATATACACTTCAACACCCCCTCTTCTCACGTGTGACTAGGAAAGTCAACATGTGGACAAACTCAGAGGTATGGCTCAAGAGGCCTATACGTGGACACATAGGGGGCGGTAGCAATTTTTGAATAAACTGCGAAAACCAGGACTTGAACTCAAGACCTTAGGCCCTGATACCATGTTAAGCTTCATGCACTAGCCAACGCAACCAAAAGTCCGAACTTATGGAAAGGGCTAGGCAATCCACATATACACTTTAACACATCTCAGATTGCCCCCCAATTTCTATCCAATCCCGACCAATTTCTGTTTCCCGCCCCGCCCCTCACAAGTTCCCACTCGACCTGGACCAAGGCGTCCAAATTGGACCAGGGCGACGCCTCCCCCGCCTAGGCGACGACCTGGACGCCTCAACAAGAGAATCTGGACGCCTTGGACGATGGCCTAAGGCGAGCCCGACGCCTTGCCATCTTCGGGCGCTCTGACGCCTAGGCGTCGACTAGGCGACGCTTCAGGGACGCCTTAAAAACCATGTCTCCATCGATTAAACATAAACAAATAATGATGCTGAACATTTTAGGATCATGGTCTCTCCGGGAGGATTTCTTGAATCTACCTACTTTTCCTATAGCAACAGTACTATTGACAACACTGCAACCTTATCACCCTTTAACTCAATTAGCATAACTTGACATAAAAGATGTGGTTAGCCTAAAATAGGTGTGAAAATGAAGTAAAAGTTAAAAGAGTCTATGCATTAATACATCACACAATTATCCCTAATTTGGTATCGAGTTACCGCGACTATATTTTCAAGTCCCGCTAGACTCGCAAGGCTATCATAGCACAAGAATGAACTATGACAAACTTCACAGAAGATAAAGCTTCCTGAATCCTGATTAGATATTCGGTAGTTCACCTCATTAGAGGCAGAAAGGATGGAAAGGAACCAAACATGTCTCAAGACACTGTCTAAAAGACCTTTCTCGCAGACAAATGAAGCAAGTCACACAATTTCAACAGAATACAACTTCCATCATGATATGTGCTACCTACATGCCTACACAAGTAAAACCCTGGAACCAATTCTCTTAAAAACGGACAATTAATAACAGAATGTGACTTATGAGCCAGTTTATAATATTGCCAATAATTATTTTTGGGAAAGATATGCAGACACTAACTTCCTATCCTGCAACACAAGCATGATGTGGAAGCTTCTAGACAAGTCAACAATAAATTCAGCCATAGGCATAGAATGGCCACATCATAAGAAAGCATGGAGTTAGGGCGATACAATACATACATGTCGAACGTCTGAAATAGGGAGCGCAGAGTGCGAGCTTCTACACAAAAACCCTGGTAATCAACGGGTACACACAAGTAAGAACAGATCATCGACAAACATCAGTTTCCGTTGTATCCAAGGAACTTACCCTCAAAATTTCGAGAACAAGTATCTGATGCCATAAAGGTAAATCCAAGCGGGTAACTTTCACAAGCATGTTCAGAAATACCTGTCAACAGAAGCATCTTACTGCTCATGTAGGATAAATAACCAGAATAAAGTAAAAGCACCTTGAACACTCGTTAAGTCATTATTATATAGAGCTGTCTGGTTAACTATTTCACCCTTTAAGTGAACTGAAAGTACAACCTATTTTGCTCAACATACACAATCTTATGGTTGAACCTATTGGGAAATATATATGGAACGAAATACCATTAAAATAGCAGAATGACAGCTCAGATCAATTGTTAAATCACTGATAGAACAAACTAGGGCTGATTGTTGATGTCAATAGAAGGTAAAGTTAATAATTCTGATTCATAGAAGGCTGTTGAAAGATGTTGGTTACTATTGGTGCTCAATCTCAACAATCCAGATAAGATCCAATGGTCAAGATTGTCTTTATTATTTTAAGACCAGTCATACATATGTATACTGAACCTGGATAGTTAGTCCAGCAGTTCTTTTGTTTCTAATTATAACCTACACAATAGTTAGCGAAAGTTATCGGTTGGACTTACATTAAGTATAGGTTTGCAGTCTTACATATTACAGAAGAAGGGGTTTACTGATAGAACTGCACCTTGAGGTGATACTCCCTCCGTCTCGGTGCATTAGACATCTTACGAAAATCAAATAATCCCAAAACACTAAGGCATGTTACAGTAATACTAGTTGCATGCATATTAATTAGACCCTATATATTAATTGAAGGATCAATGCATGTAATTTATGCGGCACACTTTTTGGATTTGAAGAGGTCTCCTAATTAATAGCACGTTTTGAGTTGAGAAAGAAATAGTGTGATTGGCTTCCTCTGCCATTCAATTTTTTCTCCTACCCCAATCTCTGCGTGCCTAGGTTGCAGTGCACCTCCTAAGATGCCTAATGCACCTAGATGGAGGGAGTACCACTTATCACGTCAGAGAGTTTCGATGCCAGTGCTTAATTTAAAGCTGCTGCAGGAAAGCCATTAGCAAAAGATCTAGCAGCACTTCCTATTAGAATTATATAAATACTGCTATCTCATCGCTCTTCTCGCGTTTCCAGTGGATTGTTCTGTCATCTGGGACATAGTAATATCTTCCTTTCACAGTCTGAGTTTTAGACAACGTAGCTAACAAAAAATGCAAACCTCTGAAAGTGGTTCTACGAAAAGAGATTGCCAATTGCCATAATCCACCGCAATGCCAAACAAAGCCTAGTTATTATCAGCGGTTTTCTGGACTCCGGTTGATCAATTAAAGTTATCAGAAAGTTTCTGTGTTGGAGCTTAAGTTGATCGTTCTAGATGGTTTAATTCAGACTATTTAGTGGCTCACAGGCCCGTTGCGGTACTGGCGTGCACATGAGCTTGGACAGAACAATACCTCACTTTCAGTGACAAGTGAAGAGCTGTAGAGTCTGATAACATGAGCAACCAAACGTAGGACTAAACGGCGAAAAGCAGGTTCCCCTGCTTCACCTTCAAGCTGAAGATAAATAAATCAGCAAACATATCAACACAGAATCAGTTAATAACTGGATCATGCATGAAATCGGGAAATGGAAATAGTAAAGAACTCATGAAAATTCACTTTCATTTATATATTTTAATTTCCTTGCAACTGAACTAGGTACTGGCACATCAAAAGATGAGGTTCACCATTTGACATTTTCCTTCCTGGACTTAACATAGATACTGGATGCACCTAAAAGTACTTGAAGGACACTTCAAACTTCTTGGTTAGTAAAGTGGTAGGTCGAATTTGTGCTTCTGCATATAAATTTTGCAACAGTGGCAAGGCCTTATAATTTTCTGACTACACATTTAGCATGCTATACATTTAGAAAAAATCCTTATTTTCATTTACTTACCTCCACATTCGTGCGGAGTGAAGTCATAAGAAGTGAGCATATTTGATGGCGCAATACCTGGCAGGTTTTAAGAGGCTCTTTTGTTATGGATCAATGGTTAACAAAAATGTCTGAGGACAAAAGATGTACATAAACACGAACCTGCTGGTAAGATAATAATGCCCGGAATACAGGAACATATGTCGATAGCACAAACCTGGCACAAAGCATGTCAAAATAAACTCAGCAACAGAGTCAGGACTCGGTATAAGTTATCTTCAAGTCCAATCCTAAGTAATATCAACATATTCTAAAAGGGTAGCCCCGTGCATGTAGCTCCCGCTTGCGCAGGGTCGGGAGAAGGGTCCGACCACTTTGGGTCTTTTATACGCAGCCTTTCCCTGCATTTCTGCAAGAGGCTGTTTCCAGGACTCGAACCAATGACCTCATGGTCAGTTGGTCACAAGGCAACAGCTTTACCACTGCGCCAAGGCTCCCGTTCCATATATTCTATGAGGGGAAAGAAGTTAAAAGCAGCTTGCTGATGAAAAGATTGGCATCACTAGTCTGCCTAAACTATAATGGAACTGAGGAAAATAATACAACAAATTATGGTGTGTTGCTTAACAAATAAAACAGGATAATCAGTAACAAATCACAAAACAAATGCAGAAACAGAAGAAAAATGCACCTACAAAAGAAATAGAAAAATGTTGAAACAAGTTAATAACAATCCAGAAATTTGGAGAACGCCTTCATAACTCGGACCAAACAAAATTAAGAGCAAACTCAAGTCAACATGACTAGTAAATTAACGATGTGCTGGCTTAATCCAAATCTGACATATTTAGCCCATTTAACAGATCTAGAAAGAAAATATAAAAATGAAACAAAAATTGTTCCAGATTACAAAGAACTGACTGTATCTATTGCACTTGAATCAATACATCTTGTTTTCACATTGGATTATCTTTGAGATAATAGTGTGATAAGTAGTGCTTCCATGCTCCCCTCAGAAGTGAAAACTGGAAAAACACATTAAGGGTTTGAATTGCAACAGTGGAACTATTCCACTACCGCCGACATCTTTAATGATACAATGTGCTTACAGGGTTTTTTTTTTGGCCATACTGAAGAAAAAATGTACAAATTCACGGGCACAAATTAAATGCTTCGTGTAAAAATGCTTGCATGGGCACTTGTGAGTTTGTAGGAAGATGTAACCACCTAAAAGCGTATATACTTGCACTAAAGGGTTGAGCTTTTTAATGGATGCTTATGTCGCAAACAACCCTCTTCTAACTTTCTAAGCATCTCGCGGAGCACCTCCTTCATGAGAGATGCTTGTGCACTTCAATTTTTCGAAGACATGTGAATGCGGCAGCGCAAGTAAACAACCTTTCATCCAATACTACACTTTGTTAATACACAAAATGTGTATAATATTGAGCATCATGAAAGCTGTGACAACTGAATAATATGGAAGTATCCCAAGATTTTCAGCATGAAAAGAGAACTTACTCAAGTATGTCAAGTGCAAACGTCCGATGCAGTGACTGAGCATGTAACCACCTAGCCTAAAGAAAGAGACAGTAGTAACTTTATCAAGAAAACTTAGGTCTAGAATACTAAATAAAATGTAGCAGCAAAATATGAGCCAGTTAATTATTCATATTTAACGAAGAACGGAAATGGTACTGTCGGAAATTGTTTACACATACAGATCCACCTGCAGCAAGAGCAGTCAGGTCTTCGAGCAGACGGAGACCGAGTTTTCCAACATCAGTAAGATCTTCCCTCATGGTGAGTTCTCCATAGCTAAACGCTAGTGATCTGTGAAGCATGGTACGTTGAATATCAAGTTCTATCCTACATATCTGGAAGGAAAAATTTGATGGAACAGAAACACAAGCAATTTAGAATTGGTTAAACTATCATCCATGTTAACAGCATGACCATGACAGATGTACTAAAAAAGCACATGAGCAATGAGCAAGATGTCTCTTGGTCGAATAGGCAACACAAATGTGCATTCATCAATAAGTATCCATCACACAGCAAAATATAATGATGGTGCAGTTGATAAGATTCTAGCAGAATATATATGATGCCAATGTTGTCAATGGACAGAAATACTAACAAGGAAATATGAGCTTCAGATACCCAAATATACAAAATAGTAGAAAAGAAAGGGTTGTTGAAGGACACTCTCTCTGTCCAAAAACATAAGACCATTTTTGAGAACAGCTCGAGAAGATACAGCGCAGATTTCCTTGGGCCGGGCGCGCTGCCGCCAACGGAGGACACTGCCACGTGAACTGGAAACGAGTCTGCCGCCCCATCGCGCTTGGGGAGCTGGGCTGTGCGCGACCTCGAACACGCTGGCCTCGCACTGCGGCTGCACTGGTTATGGTTCTCCAGAAAGGACCCCGAGCGTGTTAGACCTTTCAGCCTGAGCATTGATAGTTGTCGATGACACTAGGAGAGTTGGGACAATTTTCGTTGGTTTATTTCTCACACAATGACATGCCAACCTGAGGGGTTGGGGATACATATTTATAGGCTGCTAGCCAGCCAAGCATATGCTAAGATGCTAGTCTAAGATGCTAGTCTAAGATGCTGCTAAGATGCTAGTCCAAGATGCTATCCTAACTGCCAGTCCTTGATGGTCAAGGATTCTATCCTAACAGCCACAAGGACCATGTGCTGCAGCCCCACAAAGGACTATGTGCTGCAGCTCACAAAGACCATAGTACATAGACTTATCCATCATTCTCCCCCTAAGTCTTGTACGTCGTCTTGTGGGAGAGTCGAATCATCCCAGTCCTGGAGCAGAGTTCGAGGAACTTGATCCTCCCAAGAGGCTTGGTGAGCAGGTCTGCGAGCTGGTCCGTGGTGTTGATGTAGCTCGCCTCGATGCTCCCTTCTTCCAAGCAGCTGCGGATGAAGTGATACCTCAATCGGATGTGCTTGCTCCGTTCGTGAAAAACGGGGTTCTTTGCCAGAGCCAGGGCGGACTTGCTGTCCACCAGGAGCTGCACCGCTCTGGTGTCTCGGACGAGGAGATCACCAAGCAGTCGAGCGAGCCAGAGCGCCTGAGTGCAGGCGGTGGAGGCCGCTATGTACTCGGCCTCACAGCTGGACAGGGCCACCACCTGCTGCTTGACCGATTGCCAGCTCACGAGACACTTGCCGAGGAAGAAGAGGATCCCGCTCGTGCTCTTGCTGGTGTCGATGTCGCCGGCGTGGTCGCTGTCGCTGTACCCGACGAAGTGTGCCGCCCCCGGACACCTAGGGTAGTGGAGGCCGTGGTCGAGGGTCCCTGCCACGTAGCGGACGATCCTCTTCACTACCTGCTGGTGCTCCGACGTCGGTCGCTCCATGAACCGACTGACATAGCCGATGGAGAATGCCAAGTCCGGCCGTGTGTGGGCGAGGTAGCGAAGGCTCCCCACAAGGCGTCGGTACTGCGTAGCGTCCACTTCCTCCGTCGTGCTGTCGCGGCTCAGTTTCAGCCTCTCCTCCATCGGAGTGAGAGCTGGGTGGCAATCGGTGAGCCCAGCTAGCTCAACGATGCGCTTGGCGTATGCGGACTGTCGAAGCGCGATCCCGGAGTGATCCTGGTGCACCTCGATCCCTAGATAGAAGGAGAGGAGCCCCAGATCACTCATCTGGAAGGTGGCCTTCATGTCTTCCTTGAACGCCGCCACCTCTGCATCTTTGATGCCGGTGATCACCAAGTCGTCAACATAGACGCCCACCAGCAGGGCATTTCCTCCACTGCCCCGTCGGTAGACGGCCGCCTCATGCGGGCTTTGCTCGAAGCCCATCTTCTTTAGCGTGGAGTCCAGCTTGGCGTTCCACGCCCTAGGTGCCTGCCGTAGGCCGTAGAGAGCCTTACGCAGGCGGAGTACCTTGCCCTCCTGGCCAGGGATCGCAAATCCCGGTGGTTGATGCACATAGACTTCCTCCTTCAAGTCGCCGTTGAGGAATGCCGACTTGACATCCATGTGATGGACACGCCAGCCCTCCTGGGCAGCTAGCGCAAGGAGAAGTCGCACGGACTCCATCCGTGCCACGGGAGCGAAAGCGCCGTCGAAGTCGACTCCTTCCTGCTGCAAGAAGCCTCAGGCCACCAAGCGAGCCTTGTGCTTGATGATGGCGCCGGCTCCATCCCTCTTCAGCTTGAACACCCACTTAAGGGTGATTGCGCGGTGACCACGAGGGAGGTCAGCGAGCTCCCAGGTGCGGTTCTGCTCGACCGCATCCATCTCCAACTGCATCGCGGCGCGCCATGCCGCGTCTTTCTCGGCCTCTGCAAAAGACCGAGGTTCGCCGTCCTCACACGCGAGTTGTAGCTGCGCCTCCAGGTCGCGTGGCACCAGTCCCGGCACCGGCTGGTCGCCGAGTAGATTATCCATCGTACGATACCGTAGCGGTTCGCCGCTATGATACGCGTCGATGCGCTCCTCGTCGTGAGTGAGCGGGGAAGCGAACTTCATCGGGTTGTGCTCTGCGTGAGCTGGTGCTGATGAAGACGAGCCCGGAGTGGTGACTGTCGGGGCTGGAGTATGCGGCGTCGCCGGTTGTGGTGCCGTCGGCGTAGCAGGCACCGGAGTCGATGTAGTTTTGGGGGCTGGGGTAGACGTGCTCGGCGAAGAGGAGCTGCTTGCTCCCCCAGCTTCCTTGAAGTGGACGTACTCGACAATGAAGTCGTCATACGTCGGCGTCGAGCCGTCGTCCACCGCCTTGTCCCATTTCCACCCTCGCCCTTCGTTGAACACGACGTCTCGCGTCGTGCGCACACGCTGTGTCTCTGGGTCAAGGATGCGGTAGGCCTTTGAGCCCTCCGCATAGCCGATGAAGACTCCCGGAGTACTCCTGTCGTCGAGCTTGCCGATGTGGCCGAGCTCTTTGGCGAACGCAAGGCAGCCAAAGACCCGCAAGTGAGAGACCGCCGGCTTCCGCCCATGCCAGGCCTCGTACGGCGTCCTGCCGTCGAGTGCCTTAGTAGGCGAGCGGTTGAGGATGTAGACGGCCGTTAGCACCGCCTCTCCCCAGAAAACAGCCGGCATCCCTCTCTGCTTGAGGAGAGCCCGAGCCATCCCCACAACCGTCTGGTTGCGCCGCTCGACGACGCCGTTTTGCTGCGGGCTGTACGGCGCAGAGTAGTGGCGTTGGATGCCCTCATCAGCGCAGTACGACGCGAATTCAGCAGCCGTGAATTCGCCACCGTTGTCAGTGCGCAACACACGTAGTTTGCGGCCGCTCTCCGCCTCCACAGCAACCTGCGCACGCCTGATGGCGTCCGGCGCCTCTCCCTTACTGTCGAGGACCATCACCCACATGTAGCGAGAGAGGTCGTCGACGAGCAGCAGGAAGTAGCGTCGACCTCCTGGTGTGGCTGGCGTCACCGGGCCGCACAGATCTCCGTGCACGAGCTCCAGCCTCTCCTTGGCCCGAAAACTCGCCTGCTGGGGAAAGGGGAGTCGTCTCTGCTTCGTCAGCACACAGATGTCGCAGAATTGCTCCACATGGTCGAGGCATGGCCGGCCTCGCACCATCTCCTTGGCACTTAGACGCTTCAGGGCCTCAAAATGAAGGTGCCGAAAGCGCTCATGCCATTGCCACGCCTCGTCGTCCCGACGGACAGCGAGACAGACCGGTTGTGCCACCTGCACATCAAGGACGTAGAGTCGATTTTCGCCTCTGGGTACCTTGGCGAGAAGGCGACGCTGGCGATCCCAGATGCGTAGGACCCCATGCTCAATCAGCACGCGTGAGCCGTTCTCATCCAGTTGTCCCAAGCTGATGATGGAGTTCCTTGGCGCGGGGATGTAGTAGACACCGGTGAGCAGCCGGTGCTCTCCCGTCTTGGTGGTGAAGATGACGGAGCCAACGCCCTTAATTTCCACAGCTGAGGCATCCCCAAACTTGACGGAGCCTCGCGCGTCGGAGTCAAGCTCGGCGAAGAATTCCCTTCGACCGGTCATGTGGTGGGTGGCGCCGGTATCGAGGCACCACCCCGCAGTCTTGTCCTTCCCGGAGCCATCGCCGAGAAGAGCGTGTGCTTTTGGCTCGTCGAGGTGGAGGGGAGCCTTTGCGACTGGTGTCGCTGAAGGTAGCTCGATGCTTGCATGCGCCATGAACAGAGCCGTCTCCTCCTCCGCCGCCTGTGCGACATGAGCCTGGCCTTGTCGTGGTTGGCGACACTCATTGGCCCAATGGCCAAGCCGGCCACAGTTGTGGCAGCTGTTGTCCTGTGCCGGCTTGGGCTTGCCAGCGACGCCGTCCTTGGCGCCTCCGCGGGCGTCACCTTCGGCACGTCCTTGTGCCTTGCCGCCCCTTCGCGCCTTGCGCTGCTTGCCGCGCTTGCGACCGCCCGTCGTGGAAGAAGGCTCCCCCTTCTTCTTGTCACCAAGGCTGGCATCCCACTGCTCCCGAGTTAGGAGCAGCTTCCCGCCGGTGGTGATGGGCCCCGAGGGAGGCTGTGGCTCGTCGGTGTCGACGACCTTGAGGCGACCTATCGCCTCCTCGATCGTCATCGTGGAGAGGTCCAGCAAAGACTCGATCGAGCGAGCCATCTGCTTGTACTTCTCGGGAATGCACCGGAAAAGCTTCTCGACAGCTCTCTCCTCGGTGTAGGTGGCATCGCCGAACTTCACCATCTTCTGCAGTAGAGTGTTGAGACGAAGAGCAAAGTCATCAACGTCCTCACCTGGCTTGAAAGCCAGGCTCTCCCACTCCTTACGAAGTGCCTGCAGTGTGGACTTGCGAGCACGGTCGCTGCCGATGCGTGCCGCGGCGATGGCGTCCCAAACCTCCTTGGCAGTCCGCTTGTTGGAAAGCGAGAACTGCATCTCGGGCGGGACTGCGGCGATGAGGGCGTCCAGCGCCCGTCGATCTTCTTGGTGGTCGACGTTGCTGTCCTGGACTGCCTCCCACAGCCGCCGCACCTGGAGCCTGATCTTCATGATCGCGGCCCACTCGACGTAGTTGGTTTTAGTGAGGGTAGGCCACCCAACACTGGGACCAACATCCCTGACCACAGTCCGGACCTCGTAGAGGCCGCGGTCCTGGTCGTTGCAGCCGCCTTACGGTCTGCGTCGGCACCATCGTCCGCAGGCGCGGAGCCGTTGGAGCTGCCGGAGCCGACGCGGAGTGCCTTGGCACCCGCTGTAGCCTCACGTGCTGCCTCCGCTGCTGCTGCTTCTACCTCCACCCTGGCTGCTTCTACCTCCGCTCTGGCTGCTGCCAGCTCCGCTGCAGCCAGCCTTGACACCCTTGCTGCCGCAGCAGCTGCTGCTACAGCTGCTCGCTCACGCTCCTCTGCCACGGCGCGCTCGGCCTCCTGCCGGCGCCGTATGCTCGAGGTAGCCGTGTGCTGAGAGCGACCTGCAGACATGGCTCGCTGCAGGGGGGCTGTTGCGTGAAGAGGAGGTTGTTGCTGACGAGCTGCTGCTCGACAGTCCGGAGGGAGGGAGGTAACTAGGGGCAGTCGGAGCAGCAGCTGCTACCGGCTTAGGCTGCTCAGCTCCCGGTGAGAGAGGTGAGCAGGAAATGCTCAGGGTGCAAGATAACGAGGCTCTGATACCACTTGTTAGACCTTTCAGCCTGAGCATTGATAGTTGTGGATGACACTAGGAGAGTTGGGACAATTTTCGTTGGTTTATTTCTCACACAATGCCATGCCAACCTGAGGGGTTGGGGATACATATTTATAGGCTGCTAGCCAGCCAAGCATATGCTAAGATGCTAGTCTAAGATGCTGCTAAGATGCTAGTCCAAGATGCTATCCTAACTGCCAGTCCTTGATGGTCAAGGATTCTATCCTAACAGCCACAAGGACCATGTGTTGTAGCCCCACAAAGGACTATGTGCTGCAGCCCCACAAAGGACTATGTGCTGCAGCCCCACAAAGACCATAGTACATAGACTTATCCAGGCAAGGGCTCGACCTCCAGTTCTCAGCCATGGAGCACGCGTTGTTCCAGGCATCCACTTCCATGGCCGTCAGGAATGGCCTCACCACGGGGGGACCGGTGGATCAACGGCCAGTCCATCCGCGAGATCCTGCCCAACCTATATGGCTGCATCCCCAAGCGGCGGCGCACGACGACAACTTTGGCGGACATGATCATTGGCAACTCCTGGGCACGCGACATCCATGACATCCTAGGCATGCACAAGATCGGTCAGTATCTGCAACTTTGGTAGATCATGCAACACACCAAGCTCTCCGATGCCCCGGACCAGCTGATCTAGAAGTGGACGACGAGCGGCAGCCGGCACCTACTCCGCGCAGTCCTGTTACTTGGCCACATTCCACAGATCGACGGCCTGCTACTCCTGGAAACTTATCTGGAGAAGCTGAGCGCCGCCGAGGGTTAAATTCTTCCACTGGCTAGCCAACATGGACCGATGCTGGACTGCAGAGAGGTTGGCCCGCCATGGACTGCAGCACCACCCTCGATGCCTCCTATGCGACCAAGAGCCGGAAATGATCCGACACCTGCTGCTGGAATGCCCCTTCGCTCGCCAAGCATGGCATGAGGTTCTGGCCTGGCTTCGCATCCCAGCCCTGACACCCAACCGAGGGCCGTCGCTCATGGACTGGTGGAACCATGCCAACGAAAACACGCCGCCGATTCTCCACAAAGCCCTGAAATCCGTCGCGCTGCTGGTGCCTGTATGGTGTGGAAGCATAGGAACAGGTGCGTTTTTGACAACGCAACACCATCCATGAATACGCTTCTCGATAGGATAAAGGACGAGGCCTGCTCTTGGGCGGCTGCCGGGGCACCTGGCCTACGACTTGTGATCCCACAAACTTCGGATGTGCACTGATCATGATGTAATTCACATCCTCGGACGATGTAACTAAACTCTTATCTTTTCAATGCAAAGAAACGCAAAGGTCCTTTCCGTTTTCTCGAGAAAAAATAAGACCATTTTTGACACTATGAACATTTTTCGGACGGAGGAAGTTAATCTGCACTGACTGAACAGTCAATTAGCTACTACTCCCTCTGTTCCGAATTATAAGATGTTTTAACTTTTTATGTATCGGATGTATATAGACACGTTTTGGTGTGTTCATTCACTCATTTCAGTCCGTATATAGTCCATATTGAAATATCCAAAATGTCTTATAATCTGGAATAGAGGTGATACACCATTACAGGCTAATAAGAGTATCTTCTATTCAAAATATAATAGTATTGTTTGAATGCTCATATTATTCTATAATCATGATTAAACAACAAAGAATGGGATCATCGCATAGAAGCCAGGCACTTCACAATAAGACTCGGGATCCTGGCTTCTAACTTAACTGTCTAAATATTTATGATCCACTTGTCTTGATACCTTCCACACTTGAATGCTAGAGCAAATCTTTTAGGGATTTTTTTTGTCACGCCTTGGCCTGTGATTAGTGTCTCATCTCATGTGTCTCCCATCTATGAATAATGTGTCAAACACGAGTGGTTTGATGCAACATGAATTTATTTTTCCATAGATGATAATGCATAAAGGTGTTTTTCTTACTAACAAACATGTAATGATATTAGCTGTATTGCTACTGGATGAGAACAATATTAAAGAAAGAGAAATAGACTGAGCCTTACAGCGTCTGGCCGAAGCTACGAGTAACATTGTTGGCAACAGAGCTAGCACTCGAGCCGAGTCTTGCTGGGGATGCTTTACCAGTCGGAAGTGATTCGGCAAGAACAACATTATCAAAGACCAGTGCCACTGCTTGTCTAAATGTAGCTGCTGCCGTGCTAAATGAAGAGTGTATGATTTAGGAGAATGCCACAAAGAAATTCTGAATCCATGAGCCAACAACTTGAATGGGCTTACTTGCGGACACTGTCAGAAGATCGACTGCTTTCAAGTAGGTGAAGACATATGTCAAGGGCTTGAGACATGTCCTCCTGAGAAATGAAACAATATGCTAATAAGATAAACCTGTGGACAGTAATAGTAATGATTCCCAAAAGGCATTCAATAAATAGTACGTCATCCTGTAGAATTGCATGAACTACCAAAATAATTAAAGTTTGCATGCATTCTAAGAAATAATCAACAGCAGTGTTCCCCTCTCTCATCAGAAACAAAAATTCATGGTGCAACCAGGGTTACTCTCTGCTGTTGGACTTAAGAAAGATTCCCTGGATTGCTGTAACGAATAAAAAAGCACTATGTTTGAAACATAAACATCTGGTAACCCAAGTCCGAAAACCAAGCACCAGCACTCCAAACAAACAAAAACAACAGGCAGAGTACCTTATTTTACAAAATAAAGTAAAATAAATCAAATGAGTCAAATGCAAAAACGGAAGGCAAGAATGCTAACAAGTGGTGACTGCTCACTGGCTCGCTTTAGAGTTGTAGATTCAACATTTTTATAGAGGGAAGCTTCTATGTGTTATAAGGCCAGCTAAGCATACAACAGATGATAAGAAACCATTTCATCTATTACAGACATTAAATAATTTAGATGATAACCATTCATAGCTGCTACCTCGCTTTCAGGACGTAAATGTGACTGAAAGACAATCAACATTGTTTGCAATGTCTTCAGCTGAAGACTCTCATCTGGCATCTCTGAGTGCTGCAGTCAGACAAACATCACAGTTCAGTGATAATTAGTTAGAGCCTTGAGAGTTAACATACTACAGGATGATCCATCAAATTAAATCACACAAATATTTACAAGTGGTCAAATAAAGCAGAAGATCCTATTAAAATATAAATGTTATGATGAAGTATCAGCTTTCCAAAGAAAAACACATTATCAAACTCAATTATCCAGAATAACAATTAACACAAGCCCTTCAACAGAAACCACAGAAATTCTAAGGCAAATATATAAATTTATTATACCAAGTTCAAAAAAGTGAGGCGAGTGGATACATAAGTGAAGAGAAACTCACATCCCTCAAAGTGGCTAATATCTCCTTCAACGCAGATGATGCTACAGCATCATGTGATATAAGCTTTTGCAAACAGGATAGTCCTATCACACTCAGCTTCACTGATTTGACACGGCATGCCATCAGAAAGATCCGTAATATATCCCCCTTTTGAGCTATTTCTCTTGGATTAGATAGAGAACGGAGCTGCAGGCCAAAAGAATTGAAAATGGATGTGAATTGAGCAAGTGACATACCACTTATATCACATGAGAACTGAAATGAATTTTAAATGTACATAAAGGCTAGAAAGTACTCGTATTTGTGCAGAAGTAACATAAGAAATAAGAAAAGCGATATTCATCATCTAGCTATTACAGATGAAGAAATTCTTACACTACTTGGATTATGGTAGGAATTAGTGCCAACAGATAATTGTGGATGGGTTTGCTTAATCATTTGTCTGAAACTGGGCATGCTATGTTGTTGATGCATCCTAACAATAAAATGGTGATGAAATATAAGTATATGAAATTATCTAGTTAGTTCCTTCATAAATCAAAACAACATCAAAAGCGTCTTAAACATTGAAAACTAATACAGGAAGGTGGCAGGTAGTTTCCACAAGATCAAAGACTGATGCAAGGCAGCAATGTGCACAAATATGGACGACATGTCCATGCAGGCCAAGTACAACTAAATGCTGACTAAAATCTAAGCTAATTTGGTTCAGACTTCAGAGGATACTGCTGACAACTAAACCTGGCAACGGTTATATAACTGAACTAAACCTAAACCATAACCAATTAATATGGAGTTTAAACCAGAACTAAACCACACTTCCAATGGTCGCGCAGAACCAAAACCAAACCAAACCGTACATTTTGTCCACCTCAACCCAGACCAAACCACTCTTCGATCTATGGGCTTAACCTGGTTCTTAGTTTTGGGTTGAAACCAAATCAATCTACCATATGTGCAAAGCTAACCGGCAAGCAAGCTACCTAGCAACGTAATTGATCTATAGTAGCAGCTCAATACGTGTGTGTTCAACCGCGTAGTGTATATACGTGTCTGTTCAGCCGCCATGCGTCGCGTGCGTACGCCCAGTTCAATAACCGGTTCTGAACCACGATTCACAACTGTTAGCGACCAAACCATTTAGGCCCACACCCGGCCATACCCAACTTGTTTTTACGCAAACCCAAACCAAACTAAACTGATAGCAGTCTGGACCCATCACAACCCGAACCAATCAAGCCCAGGGCAAAAACCAAACCATTAGCCCCAGTTAATCAAAAACCATTCTCAGCTCTGCTGACAACACAGACATTAGTCGTTTAACCTGTCGAATTAGTTATGTGCAACATTGTGCCTCAGCATCACTGAAGTCCACTTCTCTATGCAGCCAAGATAACATGGCGGAAAAAAAAGCTTGGCAGTGCAAATACAGGAAGGCTACACGAAAATATAAAAAGTGGTAACACATCCCCCGCCCCAACACACACACACACACACACACACACACACACGAAAGAAAAGGCAAGTGAGATCTGAATGACTGGAATATCACCCAAATACTTGCCATGGGCAGGGGTGCATGGAAAGTAGTTATCCACATGGCCAGAACCATGAGTTGGTTTCGAGGTCTTGTGGGTTTCAGCTCTAGCCTACCCCAACTTGTTTGGGACTAAAGGCTTTGGTTTTCATGCACCAAGTCTTCTAAGAGGTAGGGTATGGATGATCTCACTTGATCAAATAAATATGAGAAGCAATGTTTCACTGTGCATATGTCCATAGTTCATGGCTATTTTTTGTGACAAACTGACAACTCTTGTTATGTAGTATTGCATCTTAACTATAAACCAGCACCAGTAAATTTTGCTCAAGTTATGCTAATATCAAGTCATGTTTTTGTGTGTTCTATTATGAAGTCCTGTAAAAGCACTTATAGGGTGCCCAGTGCCCAGAAACATGCAAACAAAAGAAGCCAATTGTTTGTGTCCAGTCTCCACCACAGTAAATAAAAGTAATCCCTCTAACCACAGAACCCCAGCTTAGTAGGTACAGAACCCTTCAGCCTGGAGAAACCAACAAATTTCCTCCAGCTCTATCGAGTGCATCAGTGTATGTGCCCAGTCTTCTGGCGCAACTACTCGAACTACTCTCATAAGCTATGTGCCCAAAGATTTAGCTTGGGACCTCCACGAAAAATGAAGGTCTAAACAAAATCAACTGTGGGTTCCAAATGCAAGAACCAAACCTTCGAAAAACTCACAACCATTCTCTACAGTTGAAATTAACACTAACCATTAAACGGGACTAACTGAAAGTCACAAACTGCAGCTGAAATAACTATCCTACAAGTCACCTAAGCGGGATCGGCCAAACCTTAGCTCTCCTGCAAAATGTCACCTAAAATCATCAAACCGGGAGTCCTGCTCCTACATCGCTAGCTGACTACGCATTGCTATCACGAAACCAAACCGGAGAGAGTTACAGGAGACTAACAACAACTTCCAACCACAGTTCGAGATGTTTGGACACTACTTCCTTGGCCAGTTGGATCCGAAATGAGCGAGCAAGCGACATGAAGGCGAAATGAGCAGCGGCACTGGAATATCGGGGGCCGAGGGGATGGGCGGACCTTTAGTGTTGCGTGCTCGGCGGCGTCCTTGACGGCGGGGTGGCGGCGGCGCGCCTCGGCGGAGAGAGCGCGCAGATCGGCCTCCAGCGCCGCCATGAAGGCCATCTCCGCCTCTTCCTCCTCCTCCTCCTCCTCGGGTTCAGCCGGGAGGCTAGGGGGTTAGGGTTTTGGACTATCTCCTCGCCGAGATCGAGGGAAGACCGCACGGAGATGGAGGATTGGTGAGATCTGACGAGGTGAGACGGAGACGACGACAGGAGCTTGATGTTAGTTGCAATCGGCCATCGCTGTTTTCCTGTGTAGTTGTGTGGTGGGAAGAAGGTCGCGAAACCGTTGGATGGTGATCTAAGGGTGAGTATGATTTCACCCTAAGTTCACCCTTCCTATCACGAACGCAATGCCCAAGCCGTAAAAGACGAGAAGTTAGGCCACTGGCTTTAAGTGGTTGTTTGGATAAGAAACATTAGAAAGATCGTGCACAAAATCAAGGGAAAATCTAATTGATAGCGTGCCCGGGGTTGCGTTGCCGTGCGGTGGGAGGACAACGTCTGATTCCTTTTTAATGTTTAAAATTTTAAAAAAAATTATCTATAAAACCGCTAATTCAATCGATGATCCGTTTTCATCATTGGCTTTCTTGCGACGAATTCTTTGAAACTAGATCACATGTCAATATGTTTCGTCAAAAAAAATCGTTCATATTTGCCACATTTTTTGACCCACTTGTCATATTATTAACCACTTACTTGCCTCAAAAAAATAACTTGATTGTTGTTAGAGTTATAATCTAAGTCATGTACCCCTTTATATTTATTCTGTTGTATAGGGGGTTTCCTGCATATGTTTCACATATGTACATGTATATATATCGGCCTATGGCCTCATAGGAATACAAGTTGTTCTTGGTGTTCTCGTGATGAGAATCACGAAGATCTTAGAGTGCTTGGTGTGACTCCCATTGAATCTTTGTTTTTTTGTGTCAAACCTAATGATTATGGGGCTGGATATGAATCCACTTTGATTGAAAAGTGTCTCAATGATTCGGAGTCCATCTATATTGATGCTAAAAGCATTGAAAGTGGAGTAGAAGATGTTAAAACTTTGAGTAGTAATGAAATTACTACCGTGGATTTCAAGGAATTCAATTATGATAGTTGCTCCTTGATTTAATGCATTTCTTTGATGCAATCCATGTTAAACTCTCCACACCCTTATAGCCAAAACAAGGCCTTTACCGATCATATCGTCGAAGCTATGATAAAATCTCTTGAAGAGAAACTTGAATTGGAAGTCTCTATCCCTAGAAAGCTTCATGATGAGTGGGAACCTACCATCAAAATCAAAATCAAAAACTATGAATGCAATGCTTTGTGTGATTTGGGTGCTAGTGTTTCTGCGATTCCAAAGTCTTTATGTGATGTTCTGGGTTTTAATGAGATCGAAGAGTGTTCCCTTAATTTGCATCTTGCTGATTCTACTGTCAAGAAACCCATGGGAAGGATCGATGATGTTCTTATTATTGCAAATAGGAACTATGTACCCGTGGATTTCATTGTGCTTGACATTGATTGCAATCCTACATGCCCTATTACTCTTGATAGACCTTTCCTAAGGACTATCGGTGCTATCATCGATATGAAGGAAGGGAATATTAGATTTCAATTTGATAAGGAAGGGCATGGAACACTTTCCTAGAAAGAAAATAAGATTGCCTTATGAATCCATGATGAGAGCCACTTATGGTTTGAGCACCAAAGACGACGATACGTGATTCCATCGCTTTTATGCCTAGCTAAGGGCGTTAAACAATAGCGCTTGTTGGGAGGCAACCCAATGTATTTATCTTTTTCTTTCTGTTTTGTTGCATCCACACCATCACAATTCTGTTGTAATTGTGTTTTTTGTGTTTCCTTTTGTGTTTGAGCCAAGCAAAACCTTTATGACTAGTCTTGGTAATGGTTGTTTAATCGTGCTGGAAAAAGACACAAACTTTGCGCTCACTAGATGATTTTTCATTTTTTATTCAGAAATAGATTTTGAGTTGATTCTTTTTGTTGCTGGTTGATATGCTTTTTGCCCAGGCCATCGTAATTGTTCAGATTTTTTGAGGTACGAGAAGTATACGAAGTATATAGATTGCTACAGACTGGTCTGTTTTTGACAGATTCTGTTTTTGTTGAGTTGGTTGCTTGTTTTGATGAAACTATGGTTAGTATCGGGGGGTACTAGCCATGGAAAAGTGAGAATACAGTAGCCCAACACCAATATAGATAGAATTCAAGTTTGCTACAGTACCAAAAGAAGTGGTAGTTTGTTTTCTTGTGCTAATGTTATCACGAGTTTCTGTTTAAGTTTTGTGTTGTGAAGTTTTCAAGTTTTGGATGATGTTCTTATGGACAAAGATATAAGGAGTGTAAATATCTCAAGCTTTGGGATGCCCAAGGCATACCAAGCCAAATTCAAGGACACCAAAAAGCCTAAGCTTGGGGATGCCCCGGGAAGGCATCCCCTCTTTCATCTTCAATCCATCACTAACATTACTTGGAGCTATATTTTTATTCATCACATGATATGTGATTTGCTTGGAGCGTCTTGTATCGTAAGAGTCTTTTCTTTTTGTTGTGTCACAATCATCCTTGGTGCACACCTTTTTGAGAGAGAGAGACATGCACTCATCGTGATTTTGATAGAATGCTCATAGTGCTTCACTTGTATCTTTTGAGCTAGATACTTTTGCTCATAGTGCTTCACTTATATCTTTTGAGCTAGATACTTTTGCTCTAGTGCTTCACTTATATCTTTTAGAGCACGGCGGTGCGTGATTTGGTAGTTGGCTTATGCTATGAAAGTAGTCCCAAATGTGATAGGTACCCAAAGAGAAAATCCCCGAAAAGATTTTTTTTCATAACGGAAGAAGATCGGGAAGCTTGGGAGCCAAGGCAGGGGAGCCTCAAGGGCCCCATAAGCCCCCACCCCGCGGCCAGGGGGGTAGGCCGCGGCCCACAGGCTTGTGGCCCCCCTGGGCGCCCTCTGTCCTAGGTGTTGCGCCTATATATTCCCTAAAAATCCCAAAAAAATCAGGAGATCATCGAAATCACTTTTCCGCCGCCGCAAGCTTCTGTCTCCGCAAGATCCCATCTGGGGCACGTTCTGGTGCCCTGCCGGAGGGGGGATTCGGACACGGAGGTCTTCTTCATTAACACCATGACCTCTCCGATGATGCGTGAGTAGTTCACCATAGACCTACGGGTCCATAGCTAGTAACTAGATGGCTTCTTCTCTCTCTTGGATCTTCAATACAAAGTTCTCCGTGATCTTCATGGAGATCTATCCGATGTAATCTTCTTTTGCGGTGTGTTTGTCGAGATCCGATGAATTGTGGATTTATGATCAGATTATCTATGAATCTTATTTGAGTTTCTTCTGATCTCTCTTATGCATGATTTCATATCCTTGTAATTCTCTTCGAGTTGTGGGTTTTGTTTGGCCAACTAGATCTATGATTCTTGCAATGGGAGAAGTGCTTGGTTTTGGGTTCATACCGTGCGGTGACCTCACCTAGTGACAGAAGGGGTAGCGAGGCACGCATCGTGTTGTTGCCATCAAGGGTAAAAAGATGGGGTTTTCATCATTGGTTTGAGATTATCCCTCTACATCATGTCATCTTGCTTAAGGCGTTACTTTGTTCGTTATGAACTCGATACACTAGATGCATGCTGGATAGTGGTCGATGTGTGGAGTAATAGTAGTAGATGCAGAAAGTATCGATCTACTTGTCTCGGACGTGATGCCTATATGTATGATCATTGCCTTAGATATCGCCATGACTTTGCGCGGTTCTATCAATTGGTCGACAGTAATTTGTTTACCCACCGTGATATTTGCTATTTTGAGAGAAGCCTCTAGTGAACACCATGGCCCCGGGTCTACTCCACACCATATTTTCAGCCTTACACTTTTTACTTCGTTGCACTTTCCGCCTTCAGATCTCACTTTGTAAACAATCTTGAAGGGATTGACAACCCCTTTGAAGCGTTGGGTGCAAGTTTGTTTGTGTTTGCGCACGTACTCTGGACTTGACGAGACCCTCCTTCTGGATCGATACCTTGGTTCTCAAACCGAGGGAAATACTTACTGCTCCTGTGCTGCATCACCCTTTCCTCTTCAAGGGAAAAAACCAACGCAAGTCCAGTCTCCGTCAACGTGTCAATTTCTGGCACTGTTGTTTGAGAAGTAGGAGACGATTTCAATGTCTGCTAGCTCCATCTGTTGTTTCTTCATCGACAGGTTCTGTTGGTTCTGCTACGAACTCTTCTCACATTGTGAGACCACCTTCTACACACACAGGTACAACTCCGTGGGTTCTTGATACTGGAGCATCTTTTCATATGACTCCCGATTCATCCACTCTCTCATCTACTCAACCTCTTGATTCTCCTGTTCACGTTCTTACTGCTGATGGTACTTCTCTCCCGGTTACTGGCCGAGCCACTCTTAGCACTTCATCTTTTCATGTTCCCGATGTTGCTCATGTTCCTTGGCTTACCATGCAGCTCCTTTCTGGTGGCCAGATTGTTGACTCTGATTGTCGGGTCATTCTTGACTTTGACTCATGTTCAGTTCTGGACCGTCACACTGGTGCTCTTCTTGGTGCTGGCCCCCGGCACCGTGACTCTCAGGGTCTCTAGGAGCTTGATTGGCTTCACCTTCCATCCGCTGCCACCGCAGCCAGTCTCTCCTCCTCTGTTGCCTTGTCTACCAGCTCTTTTCAAGAGTGGCATCATCATTTGGGTCATTTATGTGGCTCTCGTCTCTCATCCTTACTTCGACGTGGTCTTCTTGGATCCGTTTCCGGTGGTGTGTCTTTAGACTGTCAGGGTTGCCGTCTTGGTAAACAGGTTCAATTACCTTATCCTCATAGCGAGACTGTGTCTCAGCGTCCTTTTGACCTTGTTCGCTCAGATGTTTGGGGTCCAGCTCCATTTTCCTCGAAGGGAGGCCATCGCTACCATATTATCTTTATAGATGATTTCTTTCGATACACGTGGATCTATTTTATGTCTTCTCGTAGTGAGGTATTATCTATCTATAAGTGTTTTGCTGCCATGGTTCACACTCAGTTCTCTACACCTATTCGTGTGTTCCGTGCTGACTCTGCTGGAGAGTATATCTCCAAGATGTTGCGTGGATTTCTCGCTGAGCAGGGTACACTTGCTCAGCTCTCTTGTCCTCGTGCTCATGCTCAGAATGGTGTGGCCGAGCGCAAGCATCGCCACCTTCTTGAGACGGCTCGTGCGATGATGATTGCTGCCTCTCTCCCGCCTCATTTTTGGGTTGAGGCTGTCTCCACTCCACCTATCTCATCAATCTACAACCTTCTGCTGCTCTACAGGGTGGTGTTCCTTTTGAGCGTCTCTTTGACCGTTCTCCCAATTTTTCAATGCTTCCCCTATTTGGTTGTGTTTGCTATGTTCTTCTTGCCCCTCACGAACGCACCAAACTGACCGCTCAGTCTGTTGAGTGTGTCTTCTTAGGCTACAGTGATGAGCATAAGGGCTATCGTTGTTGGGATCCTATCGGTCGTCGGATGCGTATCTCTCGGGATGTGACTTTTGACGAGTCTCGTCCCTTCTACCCACGCCCATCTTCCTCGACATTTTGAGTGGAGGATATTTCTTTCCTCATTTTTCCTGATACACCTCTCACCCCCATCGAGACTTTGCCTATTCGTTCCGCTCCCTCTGCTTCTCCACCTCATGTCGATTTGCTACCACCATCTCCCACAGTTTCCTCTCTTGGCATGTCACCGGATTCTGCACCTTCATCTCCGGTGACTTATACGTCTTCACCCCTCGATTCTACCTTGGCGATCCACCTTGCATTGTTCCATCTTTTCCTCAGTGTTACACCCGTCGTTCACGTCATGTGGATGCCTCTGTGGATGTGTCGTCATCCTCATCTCAGCCTCCCTATGCCTTGCGTTCTCGCCCTCGTCCGCCTGTTGATCGCCTTGGATTTCCCACCGTTGGTGCTGCTGTTCTTGGGCCGACTTCCTATCATCAGGCTGTTGTTCATCCTAAATGACAGTTTGCGATGGCAGAGGAGATTGCTGCTCTTGAACACACTGGTACGTGGGATCTTGTTTCACCTCCTCCTGGAGTCCGTCCCATCACTTGTAAGTGGGTATATAAGGTTAAGACTCGCTCCGATGGTTCTCTTGAGCGTCACAAAGCTCGTCTTGTGGCTCGTGGTTTTCACCAGGAGCATGGTCGTGATTATGACGAGACTTTTGCTCCTGTGGCCCATATGACCACTGTTCATACACTTCTTGTCGTGGCCTCTGCACGCCACTGGTCTATATCTCAGCTTGATGTTAAGAATGCCTTTCTTAATGGTGAGCTACATGAGGAGGTGTACATGCAGCCACCACCTGGGTATTTTGTTCCTGATGGCATGGTATGTCGTCTTCGTCGCTCTCTCTATGGCCTTAAGCAAGCCCCTCGTGCCTGGTTTGAGCGTTTTGCCTCTGTGGTGACTGTCGCTGGTTTTTCAGCGAGTGCTCATGATCCAGCATTGTTTATTCACCTTTCTCCTCGTGGTCGGACTCTTCTTCTTCTCTATGTTGATGACATGATCATCACTGGGGATGACCCCAAGTATATTGCCTTTGTAAAGGCCCGTCTTAGTGAGCAATTTCTTATGTCTGATCTTGGACCTCTTCAATACTTTCTTGGGATTGAAGTCTCTTCTACCTTTGATGGTTTTTTTATATCCCAGGAAAAGTATATCCAGGATCTTCTTGCTCGTGCTGCTCTTACTGACAAGCGCATTGTTGAGACTCCTATGGAGCTCAATGTTCACATCCGTGCTACTGATGGTAATCCCTTGCCCGACCCAACGCGTTATCGTCATCTTGTTGGCAGTCTTGTCTATCTAGCTGTCACTCGTCCGGATATCTCTTATCCGGTTCATATTCTGAGTCAGTTCGTCTCCGATCCCACATCGGTTCACTACAGTCATCTCCTTGTTGTTCTCCGATATCTTCGGGGCACGATCTCTCACTATCTATTCTTTCCTCGCTCCAGTTCTGTACAGCTTCAGGCCTATTCGGATGCTACGTGGGCTAGTGATCCTTCAGATCGCCTCTCACTTTCTGCTTACTATGTGTTTCTTGGTGGTTCTCCCATTGACTAGAAGACGAAGAAACAGATTGCAGTTTCCCATTCGAGTGCAGAGGCTGAGTTGCGAGCGACGACTCTTTTGACGGCAGAGGTGACTTGGTTACGGTGGTTACTTCAAGATTTTGGTGTTTCTGTCACTACACCGACTCTGCTCTTATCTGACAGTACAGGTGCTATTAGCATTGCGTGTGACCCCGTGAAGCATGAGCTCACCAAGCATATTGGTGTTGATGCTTTCTATGTGCGCGCTGGTGTGCAGGATCAGGTTATTGATCTTCAGTGTGTGCCTTCCGAGTTACAGTTGGCGGATTTCCTGACGAAGGCCGAGACTAGAGCACGACATGACTTTTATCTCTCCAAACTAAGTGTTGTTCATCCACCATGAGTTTGAAGGGGGGTGTTAGAGTTATAATATAAGGCATGTACCCGTTTGTATTTATCCCGTTGTATAAGGGGTTTCGTGCATATGTTCCACACGTGTACATGTATATATATCGGCCTATGGCCTCATAGGAATACAAGTTGCTTATTCTTAACAATTGTCACTTTTTAATGTTGTTTTGTACAAAAGCCTTGTAACAGATTTCATTATACATGATATAAAATCATGTCATTTGAGTAGAATTTAACTGACTGACACAACAAAACACTACCACAACTACGTTTCAGAACAATCAAATGTCCTTTTATTACCACACAACATAACAATTGTAGATAGAATTCAACAGATAAATACAGCAAACACCGTGATAACTATTTTTTTACAATGACTCACAAGTTGTATGGGACAATATGATAACGAGGTAGGATTAAAATGACAAGCACAAAAAATATATGTGGTAACTCTGATTTTATAAGCACATACAAGCTTTATGAGACCACATGACAACTTAGTAGAATAAATATGACAAGCACATCAAAACATTTTGGGGACTGCATTTATAAGCATCGACAATCTTTGCACGAAACGATATCAAAAAACATGGCAATTAAGTTATTTTTATTGAGCAAGTAAGTGGTCAATAATATAGCAAGTGAGTGGAACAATGTGGCAATTACGGAAGAAAAAAAAAGTTTATCGAAATATGTCGACATGGGATCTAGTTTTGAAGATCTTGTCGCGACAAAGCCAACGGTAAAAACAGATCATCGATTGAATTAACGATTTTAAAGATAAAAACTTTTTGAATTTCAAGCATTGGAGAAAATATTTACGTGATGCATGTGCATGCGAGCCGCCGCATGAGCATAGTTGAATCCCAAAATCAAACACAAAAGGCTAGCTCGGCCTAGAGATGTAAATGACACAATCAACGGCACCACAAGGTATGTTTAGTTAGCTTAAAGTTCATTCTCTATGGGGAAAAAAATCCTTAAACTGTTAAACCGATATGACCTGGTTTACATCCTTAGTTTGGCATCAACTTCTATTCGACGCCTTCGCAAACGGGCATACCTCCATCACCTTCGATTCGGGCCATATTCCTTTTACTTGCCGCAGCCGAGCGACTCCTTAGTACTTCGTTGAGCATGTTATATGCTACTCCATCCGCTTCATAAAATGTAAGATGCGTCGATTTTCGTGCAAGTTAAATTTATGTATATTAACCAATATTATAGAATAAAATATTAATATGTATAGTACAAAATGAATAAAATATAGAAATATTTTTTGTGATTGATCTAATCATACAGATTTGATATTATAGATGTTGATAAATTTTCAAAAAATCTTAGTCAAACATTCAAATGGTTGACTTTTGAAAATCCTACTTCACCTTATATTTTGAAAACGAAGGAGGGGGGTATTATTGTTATGTTGAAGTCTTAAACTATCACATCCCAGACACCTTAAGCAAGTTAGCTTTGTGCTCATGTTTTCTTGCATTGCATCTAAGAATTTTTCAACAAGAACAAAGTAAGTGGTGAAGGAAAATTCAACAAACCCTAGCCATTTCTCAAATTTAAGGAAATTCGAACTACTTAAAATCAATGAACCCAAAATGGCCTCAAGAAAAGTTCAAACTTTCTGATAAATCATGAAAGTATATAAGCAATGAAGAAAACCTTTTTCTTGACACTTTAAGCATTTTAAATAAATGCAAAAAGCTACTGGTTTCAAGTTTTAGATTTGAAACCAGAAACTTTAAACTTTCAAAAATGTTGAAAAATTTAGGGATGGTTGGAAATATTCCAACAAATATTCTAGGGTGCTCAACATAGTTTTTACAAACCATTTGGGAGCTGAAATAATTAGTAAATCAATTTCAGTATTTAAAACAGAAACAAAACAGAAAGAAAATGAGAAAACCTTACCTGACGCTTACGTGGCCCGGCCCAACTGCTCCTGTCGTCTTCCTCCTCGCCAGTAGGAGCAGGAGGTGGCCGCCGCGTCGCCGTGCGCCTCCACGCAGCTCCCTGGCTACCTGGCCGCCGCCTCGCGCTAGCAAGCACGGGGGTATCCACCCCGAGCCCGTCCCTATCCGTTCCCCAGCTCCAGTTCCCCCTCCTCTCGGATCTCTCCTCCCTCCTTCTGCCGCCATTGCTACGAGCTCGAGCTCGAGCCGTCGCGCCTCTAGCCACAGGAACCTCCCTCCGAGTAGTCCAGCAGCTTCGCCTCGTCAAGCTGGTCCTCCCTGCAGAAGCCGAAGTCTCCCCGAGCTCTGCAACGCCCCCAACGCCATCGTCTTCCACCTCCGTCCGCCGGCAAATCGACGGTGAAACGCCGGCAACAGCCCTTCCCCGAGCCGTCTAAGCCCTGCTCTGCACTCCCCGTGAGCATGTAGTCATTTCCCCTCTCTTTCCCCTCGGATCCGAGCCCCCTAGCCACTGGACCATCAAACCCGTACTCCGGCAGCCGCCGCGGCTCGTCGCCGGCTTACTCCGGCCACCTATAGCTCTCCCTGAGGCCAGCAATGGATGTGGTCGAGCCTGGAGATCACTCCAGTGCTCTCAGCATCTTGTTCCGAGCACCACAACACGTTCTGGCGTGTCGCCGGCGAGGTTCTGCCGTGGATCTGGTCGCCGCCGGCCAGGCTCCGGCGAGGGCCGACGTGGCCAGTCTAATCCAGAAGTTTTAAGCTTAATCTCTCGCTGACAGTGGGCCCAAGGCCAAGTCAAACTCGGTTAGGGGCTGGTCAGCGCGGGATTAACCCCTGAGAGGCTGACCAGTGGGTCCCCCCTGTCAGGTTTGACGTGAACAGGTCGGTTGACCTGCTGATGCCAGGCTAACGCAATAAAGGGATTTTCCAGTATAGAAATAATTCCAGAAATGTTTAAAACTTCTAAAATTCATAGAAATTAATCTGTAACTCCAATGAAAATAATTTATATATGAAAAAGTATCAGAAAAATTCAAGGAATCTGAATATGTCATTTTCAAACATGTTTGAAAATGTTACAGAACCCAAACATGTAGATTAATGAATAAGTCAATTCTTATAAATACTTTATAAATGGAATATGGAAAATATTTGATTTTCACTATGATTGACATGATCAAATACTGTCCTAATTACAAACCAGCAACTTAACATGTCATCCCATGCATGTTAACATCAAGTTGATCTGAGCATCAAGTCGAATCAATTAAAATGGTATCCGAGAATACCTCGTTTGAAGTGATATTTGAATTTGATTCAAATCAACTTCAAACCTAATACATGCTAGCTATATTAGTTTATCACCTTGCATTCTCATGCCATGCTCATGCATCATATTGATTGCATATGTTTGTTATTGATTGTTGTCATTCCTTTCGGTAGGCTCCGCTCCCCCGGATTCCACCGAATATCCGTCTGACGGATATTGTTGTTCTTGCTCCTGCACTTACTTATTGCATTAGGATCAAATGCTTCAACTACTTTTGCCACGTTAGTTGAACCCACTTCCTTTGCATGACCTATCCTTGTCACAGTAAATAGTCGAACCTTGCAACCTAGCATACCTGGTAGTTGCTTGAGCCATGATGTGCCTTATCCTGCTATGCATGCTATGCTTAGAGTTGTGTATGGTCTGTCATCTGGGAGATGAACAGAATTGTGAGAATGTGTTCGGTAAGCAAAGGCTGTGTGTTGAACCTGATTTGGTAAAGGTACCGGTGAAAGGTTGTGTAGGAGTACATGGCGGGTTGTTTCATTGGAACCGTCCTTAGGAACTGAGTTCCATGTATGTAATCCAAGACTAGATACTACCACATGCTGGGCCCTGAAATATGACCCCGCTCGACCTATTAATCCAAGTAGTTTCTGGTGTTTATAGTCATGCTGGAGGCCGTGCATGGTGCTGACCTGAGAGGTGGGCTGTGATGCGGTAGGCAAGGCACGGTGTACCAAGTGGCACCCAGATGGTGGGCTTGGGAACCCTGCGCACATCGTTTGGGGCCATGGCGGAAACCTCGGCCGGACTTCCGTGCGGGTTACCCTCAGATAGGCGACAAACCTGGACTAGGTACCAGTGTGGTTAACGGTGGTGGCCGACTCCCTCGCTGGGCTTCCGCTTGAAGGTTGCCGAGGTGCATGACGTGCACATGGTGATAAGTGGCGAGAGCGTGTGTGACGAAGTACCCCCCTGCAGGGTTATGATCTATTCGAATAGCCGCGTCCGCGGATATGGACTACTTGGAGACCTATGTTGTTCATAGATAACTTCAATGGCTACTCATAAAATTGTCAAGATAAGCGTGAGTGTCGTGGACGGCAATTCCGTATGGAGACGGAATGATTCCTTGATGGTGTATTGTTGTGGTGTTAGTGGACTCGTGTGCGAGAAATCAAGTTGTCAAAATTATTTTAAAATGCAAGTTGTCTAGCCACGAGTCAAATGCTGGCTTCCCGCATGAAACCCCACAATACCTTTTGATACATTTCATGAGTAGATAGTTATCCTAAAGTCTTGCTGAGTACCTCCGTACTCATGTTTGCTTAATAAATGTTGCAGAGGTTGCTAATGACCCTAATGGAGAGTTCTTCGTAGACATCGACGACGACTAGTAGCTGGTGTCCCAGCTACGATCTGGCCCTACGTTGGGTCTGTAGTATAGTCAGGCCATGTGCCTTCTAGTTGCACCTTTCTGTACTCAGACAGTTTTAAACTCTTCCGCTGGCTTGTAACTGAATGACTGCTATTATGGGTCGTGAGACCCTTAATGTGTAATATTATGTGTGTGGCTCTTCCGAGCCTCTTAAATAAAGTTTGTATGTTTATGGTTATGTTGTGATGCCATCGATGTATCTATACATATCGGTATGCCATGCGTACGTGTGTCGTACTTGATATGTATGAGGTTCGATTACCTAGTCGTGAACTTTAGTAGCACTCCTTACAAGGAAATGCCCCTTTGTGATCCAACGAGCCTTGGTAGTTCGCTACTGCTCCGGACACTTTGGTTGACCAGCATGTGTCATTCTTAGCTGCTGTGTCTGTCCCCTTTGGGGAAATGTCACGCGATGTAATGGAGTCCTTGTAGCTTGCTACGAATCGTCTACACTCGCTGGTGACCGACACCTGCTTTGTTTGGTCATGTATGCCTGTCCTTGTGCGGTACTGCCACTTTGGTTTGTGACTAGACTTGTCGATCCGGGTTCTTTGACATTGGAATGCTAGCGACACTATTGCATACGTGAGTCAAAAGACGCAAACGGTCCCGGCTAAGGTAAGGCTGCAGCCGTGGAGTTAACCGTGCGTGAGACCGCAAAGAGATGCGATGTGTTACAGGCTGGATTCCTATGACCTAGGATCGGGGTACCGACATAAACATAAAGTGATGCCAAACTTAAATGTTATATGATATTTACTATTGCCTGTTAAACTACATGACTTTGAGCTAATGGTCTCAAAATGCCGTCATGATAGCAAAGATTAGCCATTTGGCTGAAAACCACTGCCGTTATAGCTTCTGTATGCATGAAAATTATATTAGTGATGTAACCCAAACATATCGCGACACCGATGTTTTTTGTTACCGATAGCGTGTTGCCAAGTGACCATCAGAGTATACCTCTTACCGGTTGCATGGCGTCTGCACATACTAGTGACGTGGGGCAACACGCTGCCGATGATGGTTTTGGCACGCCACTACTAAGCTTTCCTGCCATAGAGTCATCCATGCCATAGAGTCTGCCTGTCCTGAAGGATACTGATGCTCTGATGATGTATCAACAAGACATCGATGATGTTTTTGGCACGCCGCTACTAAGCATTCCTGACATAGTGTCAGCCTCTCCTGAAGGATACTGATGTTCCGATGGCGTATGGATGGTTGTCTTCCTTCAACATTTCCAGTTTGAAGACTGTATTCTTAACATTGTTTAGCTTTTGATATGAAAAACATTCTCATTTCCCCTCTTCACAGTTGCACTGACACATAGGCCTATCGTTAGTTTCTTTCTTCAGAGCAATTTTAGTTTACATGAATTGATTTATATTTCTACTTAGGTTTGGTTCCTATCTAGTGACTTACATAGCTCTAGCCTACGACATGGTTGTAGCTAACACCCTCTTTAGGAAGAGAGAATCCCATCTAGTGACGTTTAGTAGTGGTCTATGTTGGAAATATTCCCTAGAGGCAATAATAAATTAGTTATTATTATATTTCTTTGTTCATGATAATCGTTTATTATCCATGCTATAATTGTATTGAATGAAGACTTATATACATGTGTGGATACATAGACAAAACACTGTCCCTAGCAAGCCTCTAGTTGGCTAGCCAGTTGATCAAAGATAGTCAGGGTCTTCTGATTATATACAAGGTGTTGTTGCTTGATAACTGGATCACGTCATTAGAAGAATCACGTGATGGACTAGACCCAAACTAATAGACGTAGCATGTTGATCGTGTCATTTTGTTGCTACTGTTTTCTGCGTGTCAAGTATTTGTTCCTATGATCATGAGATCATATAACTCACTGACACCGGAGGAATGCTTTGTGTGTATCAAACGTCGCAACGTAACTAGGTGACTATAAAGATGCTCTACAGGTATCTCCGAAGGTGTTCGTTGAGTTAGTATGGATCGAGACTGGGATTTGTCACTCCGTGTGACAGAGAGGTATCTCGGGGCCCACTCGGTAATACAACATCACACACAAGCCTTGCAAGCAATGTGACTTAGTGTAAGTTGCGGGATCTTGTATTACGGAACCAGTAAAGAGACTTGCCGGTAGACGAGATTGAAATAGGTATGCGGATACTGACGATCGAATCTCGGGCAAGTAACATACCGAAGGACAAAAGGAATGACATACGGGATTATATGAATCCTTGGCACTGAGGTTCAAACGATAAGATCTTCGTAGAATATGTGGGATCCAATATGGGCATCCAGGTCCCGCTATTGGATATTGACCGAGGAGTCACTCGGGTCATGTCTGCATAGTTCTCGAACCCGCAGGGTCTGCACACTTAAGGTTCGACGTTGTTTTATGCGTATTTGAGTTATATGGTTGGTTACCGAATGTTGTTCGGAGTCCCGGATGAGATCACAGACGTCACGAGGGTTCCCGGAATGGTCCGGAAACGAAGATTGATATATAGGATGACCTCATTTGATTACTCGAAGGTTTTCGGAGTTACCGGGAATGTACCGGGAATGACGAATGGGTTCCGGGTGTTCACCGGGGGGGCAACCCACCCCGGGGAACCCATAGGCCTTGGGGGTGGCGCACCAGCCCTTAGTGGGCTGGTGGGACAGCCCAAGAAGTCCCTATGCGCCATAGGAAGAAAATCCAAGAGAAAAAAAAGAGGAGGTGGGAAAAAGGGGAAGGACTCCTCCTTCCAAACCTAGTTGGATTCGGTTTGGAAGGGGAGGACTCCCCCCCTTGGCTCGGCCGACCCCCTTGGGGCCTCTTGAGCCCTAAGGTAAGGCTCCCCCTCTTCCCCCTATATATACGGAGGTTTTAGGGCTGATTTGAGACAACTTTGCCACGGCAGCCCGACCACATATCTTCACGGTTTTACCTCTAGATCGCGATTCTGCGGAGCTCGGGCGGAGCCCTGCTGAGATTAGATTACCACCAATCTTCGGAGCACCGTCACGCTGTCGGAGAACTCATCTACCTCTCTGTCTCTCTTGCTGGATCAAGAAGGCCGAGATCATCGTCGAGCTGTACGTGTGCTGAACGCGGAGGTGCCGTCCGGTCGGCACTAGATCGTGGGACGGATCGCGGGACGGTTCGTGGGACGGTTCGCGGGGCCGATCGAGGGACGTGAGGACGTTCCACTACATCAACCGCGTTCACTAACACTTCTGCTGTGCGATCTACAAGGGTACGTAGATCGGAAATCCCCTCTCGTAGATGGACATCACCATGATAGGTCTTCGTGCGCGTAGGAAATTTTTTGTTTCCCATGCGACGTTCCCCAACAGTGGCATCATGAGCTAGGTTCATGCGTAGATGTCTTCTCGAGTAGAACACAAAAGTTTTTGTGGGCGGTGATGTGCGTTTTGCTGCCCACCTTAGTCTTTTCTTGATTCCGCGGTATTGTTGGATTGAAGCGGCTTGGACCGACATTACTCGTACGCTTACGAGAGACTGGTTTCATCGCTACGAGTAACCCCCTTTGCTCAAAGATGACTGGCAAGTGTCGGTTTCTCCAACTTTAGTTGAATCGGATTTGACTGAGGAGGTCCTTGTATAAGGTTAAATAGAAATTCATATATCTCCGTTGTGGTGTTTGCGTAAGTAAGATGCGATCCTACTAGATACCCATGGTCACCACGTAAAACATGGAACAACAAAATTAGAGGACGTCTAACTTGTTTTTGCAGGGTATGCTTGTGATGTGATATGGCCAACGATGTGATGTCATATATTGGATGTATGAGATGATCATGTTGTAATAGATAATATCGACTTGCACGTCGATGGTACGGCAACTGGCAGGAGCCATAGGGTTGTCTTTAAACTAACATTTGTGCTTGCAGATGTGTTTACTATATTGCTAGGACGTAGCTTTAGTAGTAATAGCATGAGTAGCACGACAACCCCGATGGCGACACATTGATGGAGATCATGGTGTGACGCCGGTGACAAGAAGATCGTGCCGGTGCTTTGGTGATGGAGATCAAGAAGCACATGATGATGGCCATATCATGTCACTTATGAATTGCATGTGATGTTAATCCTTTATGCACCTTATCTTGCTTAGAACGACGGTAGCATTATGAGGTGATCTCTCACTAAAATTTCAAGACGAAATTGTGTTCTCCCCGACTGTGCACCGTTGCGACAGTTCTTCGTTTCGAGACACCACGTGATGATCGGGTGTGATAGACTCAACGTTCACATACAACGGGTGCAAAACAGTTGCACACGCGGAACACTCGGGTTAAGCTTGACAAGCCTAGCATGTGCAGACATGGCCTCGGAACACATGAGACCGAAAGGTCGAACATGAATCGTATAGTTGATATGATTAGCATAGAGATGCTTACCACTAAAACTATTCTCGACTCACGTGATGATCGGACTTGAGATAGTGGATTTGGATCATGTACCACTCAAATGACTAGAGAGATGTACTTTTTGAGTGGGAGTTCTTAAGTAATATGATTAATTGAACTAATTGTCATGAACATAGTCTAATGGTCTTTGCGAATTGCGATGTAGCTTGCGCTATAGCTCTACTGTTTTTATATGTTCCTAGAGAAAATTTAGTTGAAAGTTGATAGTAGCAAACTTTGCACAGGATTGTCCTCGTTGCTGCGCAGAAGGCTTATGTCCTTAATGCACCACTCAGTGTGCTGCACCTCGAGCGTCGTCTGTGGATGCTGTGAACATCCGACACACACATTTCTGATGACTACACGATAGTTCAGTGCAAAATACTTAATGGCTTAGAAGCAAGGCGCCGAAGACGTTTTCAAACGTCAAGGAACATAAGTGATGTTCTAAAGAGATGAAATTGTGATTTCATGCTTGTGCCCTTGTTAAGAGGTACGAGACCTCCGACAAGATTCTTTGTCCAAAAAGTAAAGCAGAAAAGCTCAATCGTTGAGCATGTGCTCAGATTGTCTGAGTACGACAATCGCTTGAATCAAGTGGGAGTTAATCTTCCAGATGAGATAGTGATGGTTCTCCAAAGTCACCGCCACCAAGCTGTGAGAGCTTCGTGATGAACTATATCAAGGATATATACAATGATCCTTGAGCGATTCGCGATGTTTGACACTGCGAAAGTAGAAATCAAGAAGGAGCATCAATAGTTGATGGTTAGTAAAACCACTAAGTTTCAAGAAAGGCAAGGGCTAGAAGGGATACTTCGTGAAACGGCAAAACAATTGATGCACTAATGAAGAGACCCAAGATTAAACCCAAACCCGAGACTAAGTGCTTCTGTAATGAGGGGAACATTCACTGAGGAGGAGCAACTCTAGATACTTGGTAGATAAGAATGCTGGCAAAAGTCGAAAGAAGTATATTTGATATACATGATGTTGATGTGTACTTTACTAGTACTCCTAGTAGCACGAGGGTATTGGATACCGGTTCGGTTGCTAAGTGATTAATAACACGAAATGAAAGCTACGACATAAACGGAGACTAGCTAAAGGCGAGGTGACGATACGTGTTGGAAGTGTTTCCAAAGTTGATATGATCAAACGTCGCACGCTCCCTCTACCATCGGGATTGGTGTTAAACCTAAATAATTGTTATTTGGTGCTTGCATTAAGCATGAACATGATTGGATCGTGTTTATTGCAATACGATTATTCATTTAAAGAGAATAATGGTTACTCTATTTGCTTGAATAATCACCTTCAATGGTTTATTGAATCTCGATTGTAGTGTTACACATGTTCATGATATTGGTGCCAAAAGATATGAGGTAATGATGATAGTACCACTTACTTGTGGCACTGCCGCTTGAGTCATGTTGGTATAAATTGCATGAAGAGGCTCCATGCTGATGGATCTTTATACTCACTTGATTTTGAATCACTAGTGACATGCAAATCATACCACATGAGCAAAGCCTTGTTTTCATTGAGATAAAACAAGATAGTAACTTGTTGGAAGTGATACATTTTGATGTATGCAGTCCAATGGGTGCTGAGGCACGCAGTGGATATCATTATGTTCTTACTTCAATGACGATTTGAGTAGATACAAGAGTATTTACTTAATGAATCACAAGTCTGAAATATTGAAAAGTTCAATTCTGTTTCAGAGTGAAGTTCGTCGTAACAAGAGGATAAACGATCTACGATATGATCATAGAAATGAATATCTGAGTTACGAGTTTTGGTACGCAGTTAAGACAATGTGGAAATTGTTTCGCAGTTCATGCCACTTGGAACATCATAGTGTGATGATGTGTCTGAATGTCATAGCCACGCACTATTTGGTATGGTGCATGCTATGATGTCTCTTATCGAATTACCACTATCGTTTGTGGGTTATGCATTAGAGACAACCGCATTCACTTTAAATAGGGCACCGCGTATTTCCGTTGAGATGACACAGTATAGACTGAGGTTTAGAGAAATCTAAACTGTCGTTTCTTGAAAGTTTGGGGCTGTAATGCCCCAAGTGTAGAACCTACCCTTTTTGGACCTACTTCATGTGGGACCACCTTGTCAGAGATTATGATGTTAAGTTGGTACCATGATTTCATGTGTGTTCCTTGCTATTTCCTTCTCATGCATGCATGCATAGCATATCATTGCATGCCCATGTGCTCTTGTTGTTGCAAAGTGGCCATTGGATTACATGTGGTATTTGTGGTCATGATGTTGGATGTGATCTTGTGATAACATGTGATGATGATGTGTAGAAATAGTGGTTGCTTGGGATTCCAAAGCTCTTTGCAAATTTCAAACCCTTTCCCTTTCCTATTTTCTTTTGTTCAAGATTCCATCCTTACAAGAGCTGTTTTAAAATGTCTTGGTTTTAGAGGTTATTGTGGGGATGATGATGTGATGATGTGGAGTTTTTATTGTGGTCTTGAGGGTGTTTATAAATCACAAAACAGTATACTTAGTGCTGTTTTGTATTTATTTAAATGCCCTATAAAATTCCTTTAGCATTTTATTGTAAAAGCTTAGGTATTTTTAGGCCCAGGGTCATTTTTTTGTTTTGGCTTTATAATCAGCATTAGTCCTGAGAGTTTCTTTTCTTTCTCTGTTTTTTAACCTAATTAGGAATAATTCCAAGGGTGTTTCTTTTTTTCCTTCTCTGGTGGGCTCCCTCCCACTCAGCAGGGCTCAATACCTCCTCCGAGGCCCAATACCCCTTCGCTGCAGCAGCCCAGCGCCGTCCCTCTTCCTCCTCCCGTCGACGTCATGTTGTACGACTCCACCTCCTCCACAGATTCGCCATGGCATGATCCTGTGGCTCCAATGCCTCCCCCGAGGTAATATAAGAGGAAGGGAACCCTCCTCCTCCCCTAGGGTTCCCTCTCCTTCTCCCCAGCGCTGCCACCTCCCTCCTTTTCTCTTCCCTCTCCCTGGTAAGGCCTGTAGTCTAGCAGCAGAGAGAGAGAGGGTGGAGCTCACCGCATCTACCCCGCGTACGTCGCCGTCCGGCGAGTCCGCCATGTCCAGGGGCTCGGGGGTGCACCTTGCGCTCCATTCCCGCCGTCGCTGAGGACGAGGAGCGTCCTCACCGACGAGCACGAGCCCGTCTACGGCTCGGCCCCGGTGGTCTCTCCGTCCTGCTTCGGTTCGACAGGGCAGGAACTTCCCCGAGCACCTTCTTTCTCTCCGGTCTTCCTCCTCCTCTGATCGGTGCCTCCTTCCGTTCCCTAGGTGAGCCGGTCCTCTTCCTCCCTTCCCCCTCGGTCTAGATCCGCCGTGGCCCTCCTCGTATCTCGCTGTTCGCGGTAGCCAGCAGGAGAGAGTAGTTGTGCTCGTGGTGTGGTGCAGTAGACGCCGGCTGTGTGTGCATGTTGGGTAGCAGAGGTGCCTCCCCCCTCGTGGTGCAGAGCAGTGGACGTGTAGGCGGCTCCCTTCATGGGCAGCAGCGGCGACGTTCTGCCCGACGTCCTCCCTGACGCCGGCGTGCAGAGTGCAGGCTCAGGTGCCCATACTAGCTTAGCCGCGGTTCTCCCGTGTTCTAACAGTTGACTATCTGTAGCGCAGTGGTCGGAACCTTGGGCTTACTAACAGCAGGTCGTGGGTTCGACCCAGGGAGAAAACCCTCCCCTTTTTTGTTGTTTTCGTCGGCTCAGTAGCAGCAGCATCAGGGCACCTTAACCTGGTTGGGCTCCCCTCTCTGTCGAGTAAACTGGAGCAGCGCAGTGGAATTGTATGTGGGTGTGGAACCAGGGGCTCTGGGGTTCGAATCCCAGAGAGCCCCTGATTCTTTTCCTGTTTCTTTCTTGCTGTTTTTTTTGTTGTTTTCCCTTGCCTTGTGTGCTACTCCATGCCTAGTTCAATGGGGTTCCAATGCCTTATTTTTTTCAACATCCCTGTTGTTTGATGGAGGTGTGAGAGAAGGCATGTATGTAGGGTTTGTGTGATGGTAGTAGTGGTGTGGATCTAGGTGCATGTGAGTTTATGCTTGAGGTTGAGTGTGTGTGCAAGTGTGTGTGTAACCCTACACACATGCTTGTGCAATTGCACAAGCCTTGAAGTTTAAGCTTTGGTGGAAGTAGTTTGTGATGTGTGTGTATTAGCTTGTGGTTGCACTAGTATAGATATGATGTGAGTGTGTTTCCCTTATGCTTGGAGTTGGGTGCTTGCTCCAAGTGATGCTAGTGTGTTTGATGTGTGTGAGAGCCTCACCCATGACAAGGCATGAAGTGCATTGATGTGCACATGAGTAAATAGTGTGTGATGGTGTTGGATTCATGATGGGAGTGTAGCTATTGTATGTTCTAACTAGATTGAGTAGGACTAGCTTTATGTTATGCTAGATATGTGTGTGTGTGTGGACCTTCCCACCTTTGCAAGTGGTGCACCTCCTCATGTTTAATATGAGAGAGAGCATGTTGTGTGTGTGGGGTTGGCTTGTGATAAGCATTGGTGTTGTTGATGTGCATGACACAAACATGGGGTTCAAACCCCCATGTCACTTTGTCATTGTGAACATGAACTCTACCTTGGTAGTTGTTGTCTTAGTAGGGTGCTTTATGGAGTTGCATATTCAGTTTTGTTGCAAGTTTGGTCTTTGATTCCATGGAATAGGTGGAGCCCAAGGGCATGAGTTTTTGTGTTAGTAGTAGGGGTTTTGCTCTACACCATAGTGGTGTCAATTACCTCTTGGTTTTATGTGTGTGCAAACTATGCCTAGACAAAGTGGGCATGTGGCTGGAAAAATTCCAGATTAGTGAACTCTGAAATTTCACTAAGTCTGGGATTCTGGAAACATTTTCTTCCCCTATAGATGAGGATGTTCTGGTCATTCTGTTGAGAACTAGCCTTAGTTCAGTGCTAGGATTTTGAACCTGGTATGTTTGTGAAGCTCTCTGTCAATTTTCAAGTCATTTGGAGTCCAGTAGGTTGTGTTTTGATTGCTGTCAACAAGCTTCAGAACAGAGACAGAAACTCAGGTGCAGGAATTTTCATTAAGTCCCTGAGATCTGATGGTTTTGGGAAAGTTTGTGGCCTTGTATCTTCTAGAGTTTAATTCCTTTTGCTGTGATTCTTGCTGGTGCTTGTAGTGTTCTTGGTTGGCAACAGCCACATATATAATTTGTCATGTTTGAAGGCCTGTAGCTATGTTGCATGTAGCTCCCAAATAGCTAAGATGCAGATTATGGCAGATTATGTAGTTTTGTCATTTTGATCGAAGTGTGTGCTTAATTGATGTTGTGGTGTTCTCCCTTGCTCCAATTAATTCATGTTGGGTTGTTACATGTCTTGGCAACCTGGGAATACCAGATTTGTGCCAATTGTGAGTGTGGTGTTGAAACTTCCACGTAGAGCTTCATATCTTGTTTCGTTGATTCCCGTTGATCCGTAGCTCCCTTTGCAATGTTCTTTATATGGTTTCACACCGTTTTCACGAGCCGCATCTGTTCATGTCATTCCCATGCATGTCAAAATAGCTTAGTGCACAGTTCTGTCCAGAAACTTGCAGTAGTTTATTTTGCTTGTGCTAGTAATAGAAATAGTGGTGCATGCTCAACTTTCATCTCATGCATCATGTGATTGTTGCATCTTGTGGTGCTGCTGTTCATTGGTTGTTATTCTTGTGTTGGGTAGCACTGGGATCGGAGAACGAATACGTGGAGTCAGGAGAGTACGTGCAGGACGAACCAGAACCATTCCAAGCTGAGGATATCACAGGCAAGATGATATGACCTTGATTCCATTTCTAGACTTGTTATGCTAGTTTCGTTTTCATGTCATATTGCTCGCTGCCTACCACTGAATTTAAATTGCCTCTTCATATGCCATGAGCCCAAACACCGTACTCCTTCCTAGCAAACTTGTATGGCTAAGTAGGCTTGCTCAGCTACTAATGTTAGCGTTGCTAGTTGCAGGTGTTTTGACTCATGTGATGACATGAGCTTGATATCATTATATTAAATTCTGTTATTTATTTAATGCACCTATATACTTGGTAAATGACGGGAGGCCTAGCCTTTTGCCGGGTGCTTTGTTCCGTTATTGCCGCCTTAGTTACCGGTTACCGGTGTTTGATTCCATAATGATCGCTCCTAACACGTTCGGGGTTGTTATGGGGACCCCCTTGGTAAATCGCGTAGTGCTAAGGCTTGTCCGGCAGGACCCAACTTTGGTTTTAATCTGCTAATCACATAATAATCTGCATAGGGAATAGCTACCCCGAGGAATTTAATCAACAACCCGGGCCAGTGCTCCTCATGAGTGTTGGCCCCACCTGAGCGATGTCCGGGGCCCCACTGGTCACCCAGAGGTTTAGCCATCTCGACGTCTAGCTCATCTGTCGTGTCCTGAGACTGAGATACGCGGCTCTTATCAGGGTCGTCGACACGACGGGAGGTCCTGCTAGCCTTGTCTTACCTTAGCGGTATATCTTGTGTATAGGAATCCCAGTGAAGCTTTGGTTTCCCCCAGAGTTGAGGTTTTCCTCTAAGGAATCCGACGAGATCACGAGATTCGTGATAGAGGATGCCTTTGCGGCCTGTGTTCGTTTGTGAAGGACTAGTTGGAGCACCCCTGCAGGATTTAATCTTTCGGAAAGCCATGCCCGCGGTTATGTGGCAACTTGGAATATTTTGTTAACATCTGGTATTAGAGAACTTAAACATAAACTAATAAAACTACCAACCGTGTGCGTAACCGTGACTGTCCCTTCGAAGATCTCTCTTCGGTCGGGAACACGGTGGGGTTATGAATGCCGTAGGTAGGTGTTCAGGATCACTTAGTGATCAAGTAAATCCGACCGTTAGTGTAGACCACCTTCCCTTATACTTTGCGTAAGTTAGCCACTTGATCAAGCATAGGTAACTGCAGCCTGATACACTTCACCCTTACCTTACCCAATAACATGACTAGTTCTGGCACCAAGGTCTTAGATTGATGAGTCCCCGTGGCTCACGGATTCCTCCGAAACTCCCAGCAGGTACAGGTACCCCAGAGACAGATGATCCCGACGGCACCCAGCTGGCGTGGCAGTACGACGAGGAGACAGACCGCCTTTACGTGAACTATCCAGAGGACTGAGCCGTGGTCGTGATCGTGGGCCTGCAGCAGGGTAGCATAGCATTTTCCATGTTTTGTAGTCCGTACCGGAACTACCTTGTTTGTATCTGTGTTGTACTCTGAGTTATTAATAAGAAGACAGTTGAATCCCGAATTGTCTACTTGTATTATTATTTTGTGCTATGTTACTTGCTTGCGAAACGCTTAGATGCGCTTCTTTCCTATTCGGGGGCCTCGACCCCCAGATCGGAAAGGACCGCATCTTGGTCGTTACAGGGGCTTCGACACTTATGTGAAAAAGTTTCAGTCTGATAAGCTCGAACCCAAAGCGGATAAATGCATCTTCATAGGATATCCAAAACAGTTGGGTAAATCTCCTATCTCAGATCCGAAAGCAAAGTGTTTGTTTCTAGAAACGGATCCTTTCTCGAGGAAAGGTTTCTCTCGAAAGAATTGAGTGGGAGGGTGGTAGAACTTGATGAGGTTATTGAACCATCACTTCAACCAGTGTGTAGCAGGGCGCAGGAAGTTGTTCCTGTGGCACCTACACCAATTGAAGTGAAAGCTGATGATGGTGATCATCGAGCATCGGATCAAGTTACTACAAACCTCGTAGGTTGACAAGGTCGCGTACTACTGCAGAGGGGTACGGTAACCCTGTCTTGGAGGTCATGTTGTTGAGCAACAGTGAACCTACGAGTTATGAAGAAAACAATGGTGGGCCCGGATTCCGACAAATGGCTGGAGGCCATGAAATCCGAGAGAGGATCCATGTATGAAAACAAAGTGTAGACTTTGGAAGAACTATTTGATGGTCATAGGACTATTGAGTAACGATGGATCTTTAAAAGGAAGACAGACGATGATGGTGATAAGTCACTATTAAGAAAAGCTCGACTTGTCACAAAGATGTTTCCGACAAGATCAAACAGTTGACTATGATGAGACTTTCTCACTCGTAGCGATGCTAAAAGTCTGTTAGAATTATGTTAGTAGTTGCTGCATTATTTATGAAATATTTCACATAGGATGTCAAAACATTGTTTCCTCAACGGTTTCCTTGAGCAAACATTGTATGTGATACAACCAGGAGGTTTTGTCGATCCTAAAGATACTAGCAAGTATGCAAGCTCCAGCGATCCTTCAATGGACTGATCCTAAAGAGAATAGACGAAGGTCGTCTTCTATGCCTTGGCCGTAGACTCTGAAGTATGCCATGCTGGGTACCGCACCTGATGTGTGCCTTGACTCAAAGTCTGTTGAGAGGTACAGAGAGTGATCCATGATTGAATCACTGGCAGCGGTCAAAATATATCCTTAGTAACTGATGGACTAAGGATTTTTTTCTCGATTATGGAGGTGGTTAAAGAGTTCGTCGTAAAGGGTTACGTCGATGCAAGCTTTGACACTAATCTGAATAACTATGAGTAGTGAAACGGATTCGTATAGTAGAGTAGATATTTGGAGTATTTCCGAATAGCACATAGTAGCAGCATCTATAAGATGACATAAAGATTTGTAAAGAACACACGGATCTGAAAGTTTCAGAACCGTTGACTAAAACCTCTCTCACGAGCAAGACGTGATCAGACCCCATAATTATATGGGTGTTGGATTCATTGGAATCACATGGTGATGTGGACTAGATTATTGACTCTAGTGCAAGTGGGAGACTGTTGGAAATATGCCCTAGAGGCAATAAGAAATTAGTTATTATTATATTTATTTGTTCATGATAATCGTTTATTATCCATGCTATAATTGTATTGAATGAAGACTTATATACATGTGTGGATACATAGACAAAACACTGTCCCTAGCAAGCCTCTAGTTGGCTAGCCAGTTGATCAAAGATAGTCAGGGTCTTCTGATTATATACAAGGTGTTGTTGCTTGATAACTGGATCACGTCATTAGAAGAATCACGTGATGGACTAGACCCAAACTAATAGACGTAGCATGTTGATCGTGTCATTTTGTTGCTACTGTTTTCTGCGTGTCAAGTATTTGTTCCTATGACCATGAGATCATATAACTCACTGACACCGGAGGAATGCTTTGTGTGTATCAAACGTCGCAACGTAACTGGGTGACTATAAAGATGCTCTACAGGTATCTCCGAAGGTGTTCGTTGAGTTAGTATGGATCGAGACTGGGATTTGTCACTCCGTGTGACGGAGAGGTATCTCGGGGCCCACTCGGTAATACAACATCACACACAAGCCTTGCAAGCAATGTGACTTAGTGTAAGTTGCGGGATCTTGTATTACGGAACGAGTAAAGAGACTTGCCGGTAAACGAGATTGAAATAGGTATGCGGATACTAAGGATCGAATCTCGGGCAAGTAACATACCGAAGGACAAAAGGAATGACATACGAGATTATATGAATCCTAGCACCGAGGTTCAAACGATAAGATCTTCGTAGAATATGTGGGATCCAATATGGGCATCCAGGTCCCGCTATTGGATATTGACCGAGGAGTCACTCGGGTCATGTCTGCATAGTTCTCGAACCCGTAGGGTCTGCACACTTAAGGTTCGACGTTGTTTTATGTGTATTTGAGTTATATGGTTGGTTACCGAATGTTGTTCGGAGTCCCGGATGAGATCACGGACGTCACGAGGGTTTCCGGAATGGTCCGGAAACGAAGATTGATATATAGGATGACCTCATTTGATTACCGGAAGGTTTTCGGAGTTACCGGGAATGTACCGGGAATGACGAATGGGTTCCGGGTGTTCACCGGGGGGGGGGGCAACCCACCCCGGGGAAGCCCATAGGCCTTGGGGGTGGCGCACCAGCCTTTAGTGGGCTGGTGGGACAGCCCAAGAAGGCCCTATGCGCCATAGGAAGAAAATCAAAGAGAAAAGAAAAAAAAAGAGGAGGTGGGAAAAAGGGGAAGGACTCCTCCTTCCAAACCTAGTTGGATTCGGTTTGGAAGGAGAGGACTCCCCCCCTTGGCTCGGCCGACCCCCTTGGGGCCTCTTGAGCCCCAAGGAAAGGCTCCCCCTCTCCCCCCTATATATACGGAGGTTTTAGGGCTGATTTGAGACAACTTTGCCACGGCAGCCCGACCACATATCTCCACGGTTTTACCTCTAGATCGCGTTTCTGCGGAGCTCGGGCGGAGCCCTGCTGAGATTACATCACCACCAAGCTCCGGAGCGCCGTCACGCTATCGGAGAACTCATCTACCTCTCCGTCTCTCTTGCTGGATCAAGAAGGCCGAGATCATCGTCGAGCTGTACGTGTGCTGAACGCGGAGGTGCCGTCCGTTCGGCACTAGATCGTGGGACGGATCGCGGGACGGTTCGCGGGGCGGATCGAGGGACGTGAGGACGTTCCACTTCATCAACCGCGTTCACTAACGCTTCTGTTGTGCGATCTACAAGGGTACGTAGATCGGAAATCCCCTCTCGTAGATGGACATCACCATGATAGGTCTTCGTGCGCGTAGGAAATTTTTTGTTTCCCATGCGACGTTCCCCAACAGTCTACACTCTAGCCAGATTGATTTTGTCCTCTCTAGAAGAGAAGACAGACGCACTTGCATTGATTGTAAAGCGATACCTGGAGAGAGTGTTGTCCCTCAACATAAGCTTGTGGTTGCTGACTTCCGCTTTAGGATTCGTGTCCAACGGGATAAGCGCGCCAAAGTCGCTAGAACGAAGTGGTGGAAGCTCAAGGGGGAGGCATCCCAGGCTTTCAGGGAGAGGGTCATTAAGGAGGGCCCTTGGAAGGAAGGAGGCAATGCAAACTTGATGTGGACGAGTATGGCGACCTTCTTGCGGGAGGTCGCTGTAGAGGAGTTTGGGGTGACCAAGGGAAGTAGAAGGGAAGCTAAGGACACCTGGTGGTGGAACGATGAGGTCCAGAAGGTTATTAGGGAGAAGAAGGACTGTTTCAGATGCCTATATCTGGACAGGAGTGCAACTAACATGGAGAAGTATAAGGTGGCGAAGAAGGCAGCAAAGCGGGCGGTGAGTGAAGCGAGAGGTCGGGCGTATGAGGACCTCTTCCAACGTTTAAACACTAAGGAAGGCGAAAGGGACATCTATAAGATGGCCAAGATTAGGGAGAGGAAGACGAGGGATGTCGGCGAAGTCAAATGCATCAAGGACGGAGATGATCAGCTTCTTGTGAAGGATGAGGCAATCAAGCGTAGATGGCGGGAGTACTTTGACAACCTTTACAATGGAGAGGTTAATAGCTCTACCATTGAGCTAGACGACTCCTTTGATGATACCAGCATGTGCTTTGTGCGACGTATCCAGGAGTGTGAGGTTAAGGAGGCGTTAAAAAGGATGAAAGTAGGCAAAGCGATGGGTCCTGATGGTATCCCCATCGAGGTGTGGAGAGGCCTTGGAGACATAGCGATAGTATGGCTAACTAAGCTTTTCAACCTCATTTTTCGGTCAAACAAGATGCCCGAAGAATGAAGGCGGAGTATTTTAGTACCAATCTTTAAGAACAAGGGGGATGTTCAAAGTTGTACTAATTACCGCGGAATCAAGCTGATGAGCCATACTATGAAGCTATGGGAGAGAGTCATTGAACACCGCTTAAGAAGGTTAACAAGCGTGACCAAAAACCAATTTGGTTTCATGCCTGGGAGGTCTACCATGGAAGCCATCTTCTTGGTACGACAGCTGATGGAGAGATACAGGGAGCAAAAGAAGGACCTTCATATGGTGTTCATTGATTTGGAGAAGGCCTATGATAAGATACCTCGAAATTTCATGTGGTGGGCCTTGGAGAAACACAAAGTCCCAATAAAGTACATTACCCTCATCAAGGATATGTATGATAATGTTGTGACAAGTGTTCGAACAAGTGATGGCGACACCGATGACTTTCCGATTAGAATAGGGCTACACCAAGGGTCAGCTTTGAGCCCTTATCTTTTTGATTTGGTGATGGATGAGGTCACAAGGGATATACAAGGAGATATCCCATGGTGTATGCTCTTTGCGGATGATGTGGTACTAGTCGATGATAGCCGAACGGGGTTAATAGAAAGTTAGAGTTATGGAGGCGGACTCTAGAATCGAAAGGTTTTAGGCTTAGTAGAACTAAAACTAAATACATGAGGTGCAGTTTTAGTGCTACTAGGCACAAGGATGGAGAGGTTAGCCTTGGTGGGCAGGTGGTACCGGAGAGAGACACGTTTCGATATCTGGGGTCCATGTTGCACAAGGATGGTGATATCCATGAAGACGTGGGCCACCGAATCAAGGCTGGGTGGATGAAGTGGCGCCAAGCTTCTGGTGTACTCTGTGACAAGAGAGTGCCACAAAAGCTAAAAGGCAGGTTTTATAGGACAGCTATCCGACCTGCGATGTTGTATGGCGCGGAGTGTTGGCCAACCAAGAGACGACATATCCAAGAGTTAGGTGTAGCAGAGATGCGCATGTTGAGATGGATATGTGGCCACACAAGAAAGGATCGGGTACGGAATGACGATATACGAGAGAGACTTGGGGTAGCACCGATTGAAGAGAAGCTGATCCAGCATCATCTCAGATGGTTTGGACATATTCAACGGAGACCATCGGAAGCGCCGGTGCATAGCGGACGGATAAAGCGTGCTGAGAATGTTAAGAGGGGTCGTGGTAGACCAAACCTGACATGGGAGGAGTCCGTTAAGAGAGACCTGAAGGTTTGGAATATCGACGAAGACTTAGCCATGGACAAGGGTGCGTGAAAGTTAGCTATCCACGTTCCAGAACCATGACTTGGTTTCGAGATCTTATGGGTTTTAACTCTAGCCTACCCCCAACTTGTTTGGGACTGAAAGGCTTGGTTGTTGTTGTTGTTGTTTGGTTCCTATACTTAATATTTCAAAGGAAGGCATCAGCTCATATTTAATAGGAAAAAATCTACCCTGCGAACAAAATTGACATCACCTTCACTGTAGAATTTGAGACACATGCCATCTCATTTCATATAACTGTCCTACCCCACGGAAATGCAATGAACCGAAGAAAAGCATTCCAGTTCTTTTAGTTATGGCCAACGAAATGCGTAAAATGGAATTCCTTCAAATGTCCCTCTTTGGAGCTTTACATCTTGCTCGTGCAGAAGCAACAATGAGATGGGTGATGAGGGGAAGTATCAGGTGATCCAAACACTAACATGTTCCACAAATTAAGTGTGTCAAACAATCCTAATTTTTCCACACTTAATGGAATTCAAAAAGTCACAAGTGCAATGAGCTCACGAAAAAATGGAATTGATACGCTGAGTTCATTAGTTCACCTCACATAATAACTTAGACACTTCCGGTCTATCTGGGAATATGGAACTTGTTTCCACTTACAAAATGAAGGACATGATAGGAGCTATATACACAACGGGCTCTCACAGGTTATAGGCCTCCAAAGAGGCGAACGGCGTCATTCATACTCTGTAAAGCAGCAGCTGGACCGAAGCAACACCAGCCGGATCACGCATCCTCTTCCATCTGCTTATTGGCTAGCTGTGGTCCACATTCATCCCAGTTCTTCTGGAGTGCCCCTACTCTGGCCATGATGTAAGGTTCATCTACGCAATTTACCTACACATACAGAGTAACACAGCAGCAGCTAAATTGGCTGGGTTTTCCGACGTCAACACGTTTTAATATGCTCAGCCCTCACTGAGTTGGTGTGGATGCAAGTCTCACGACACCGTCCGCCCATAGCATATAGAGGCAATGTAAAGATTCTTGGCCCATTTCTCCTACAAAAGGATATGACTATTAGTGCTGTGACTGAGTTGGGGTTGGGAGGGGGAAATAGCTCTGTAGCAACAACAAACAGTACAGAATAATAAATCCTGGTTGAAGTGAATTATGATGAGAAAAGGGGGTATCAGAACAGTTATGGTTCAACTACTGCCCTGTCCACAAACATGCAATTGCAAGTGCACATCAAAACAGAACCAGATGACAGCTATTAACTTCTCATAGTCCAGAACTCGTCATGTTAGTAATGAAAATGCACTAAGAACAAATGATATGGTCCTACCTTCACATGGTTGCTTGGGAAAGCCGATGTTCTGAGAGTTTCTTGTGTCTCGTCCATCAATTTTCTTTTGGGAATGCTCAATATAAAAGCAGCTTGATCACCAGTGGCTGCTGTAGAAGTTATTCTATATCCATTCTCCCATCGTCGGTGGATCCCTTCACTGGGATAAAGAAAATCCAATTCTACTACCTGCATTATATAACAGAGGAATGAAGTGGCAATAATTTGATTTCGAACAACAGGCCTTGGTTTCGCCTGCTCTTTTACAAGCCCATTGTATAATTCACATTTAACTCGTGTACAATTTTTTAATCAATTGTCACAATACCTGTTCAGAATATCCAGAGTTCCTTGACATAACTACACCCCAGCGGGTCCCTGCTGTAGTCATTGATGTAACATGAAATCCTTCTTTCCATTTCTTGTTGATCCACTTGAAGGGGAACGATTCACTGACTTTGTAAGACTGTTGAGTGTAAGGGGTTCCTGGAAAGAGTAAACGACCAGGCTCGATTAACCCCGTTCATGCCAAATATCAGCAACAAGGAAAAATTAAAAAGGGAAACAGGGAATCCAATACATGGACAAAACAGTCAGCTCTACCATTGATTGGAAACGCTAGCACAGTTTTGGGAAGCACAAGCAGGACAAATACTTGAATATTGATGTTTCTCAATAAATATAACAAACATCCATTTGTGTTATTTCTTTATTTTGTTTGTTTTATTCGCCAATAAATGACAACTGTTTGGCAAAACAATAAATTGAACAGACCTTTTTTTTCGAGAAACACAAAAGACTCTTTGCGTTTCATTTCATTGAAAAGATGGAAAGTACAATCCTCCTAAGAGACTGGTTATACATGACCACCAATAAATTGAACAAACCTTTTGACATGACAACCAAGGAACTTCCGTTTGTTGCTCCTGCTATGGCACTGATGTAGTAGTTATTTTCCCACTGCTCCATAATCCAGTCCTAGAGAACAATAAATAGGAAACTTAGGAGCCCGAAATAAGAAAGCAGAATGCTCAAGAGTCAGTAATATACCTTATGAAGGAATATTGGTGAAAGTTCGTAAACTTGGGATGTGAACCCGGTTCCAGCATCCATAATAAGGGCCCAGAGATTTGCTGAAGATGCTACCGAACTAATAAACAATCCATCTTCATTCCCTTTCTCTATGTGTTGATGAAGTCGGGCTTCTGCTACATTGTAATGATACCTGAGACGGAGAAAAACAGGGACGTTACCAGAAGGTGGCAATTTGAAAACCATGGTTGTGACTAAATAAGTAGCTGGGATAAATATAATGTGCTTATGTGCTTGATTTCTATTACTTGTTCAAAACGGCAAATCACAAATGATATTCACATGATTTTCTGGTACATCAGAAACATCAACAGTGTTCAGGAGAAATTCTTAGTAGCGCACTTGTGCAAATGTAGCATCCAGCAAACCTTGACACAAAGCACACAAACAACTCACAAAAATCTTGTCTGAAATAACTACAAGCTTGCCAAGAAGTTAAGTACCCTATGCATCACGTGCCCCTACTTTGAAGTCGGAACTATTTACAAACAAATTTTAGGCTATCTATCACACAAAAAATGCTAAAAAGGTAGAGCAGATTGTGGCAACTGGCAAGTGAAGATTCATAACATGTGCAACCTACAAAGCCATGATATATTGTGTTACCTCTGTTTCATGGGCCTCTTAGCATTATATACTGAAATCCACTGATTTGCGGGGCTTCCCAGTCGAACTTTCTTCCTCGGTTGTTCATCTTCTTCATGACTTACTCTTCCTCGTTTTTGTCCAGCCTACAATGAAAAATAACCAAAGGTCAAATTAAACAAGCTCATTCTATAAATGAGTAATGCACCAGACGAGTATGAAATCAGATCTATAAAAAACAACCTTTAGAGCACCATCAATTCTAATAGGCCTCAAATGCTGGGGCTCAATCAATTCATCAAAGAGGGAAATAAGCTTCGGGTAGTTTGGTTCTTCATCGAATTTCATGTTTGTCACGGTTTCCAGAAAAAGTTTAAAAGGAGGTGCGCAGTAACAGCACATCAGATCTGGAGAGATAGACATTTTCTTCTTGCAAACAAGAAAGCTCTTGTTGTCCCCCTGCACATCATTTAGCAAAGGTCAAATACATCTTGCTCACGTTATGTGTACATAGATAGGTAGAGAGAGAGAGAGAGAGAGAGAGAGAATCATAATGAGTGGCTGTGTATTCTATCCACAATCTCAATTACATAATAACAGATTAATTTCACTTCACCCAACATGCATGTAAGGGGGCAGAATACATAGTCCACTGAGATATGATCCAAACTCATCAGCACGACCAGAAGCTATAGTAACGAATTATGAGTTTCTATCCAAAGAAAAAAAAAGAAACCTGATAGCCCTGCCAAGGTAACCTTCCTCTGAGTAGAAATATCAATGTGTATGCTAGTGATTCCAGATCATCCCTTCTGCTACCAGTGCGGCCCAAATGGGCATGCACACTAGCATATCTTATTGTGCCCCTGTCCAAAAGAAGGTAAACAATTGGTTGATCTCAAAACTGATTGGAAATGAAAAATAATTGATCCTTAGATAAAAACAAACCTAAAAATATCAGGCCTCTGATCGTAGTCAACATGTTGCCCAGACGATGTTTCCTTCCATTTCGATGCTGACAGTGCAAATGGTAGGAGTGAGTACTTCTCTATATGATATTAGGTATTACCTCCGTCCCAAATTACTTGTCTTGATTTTTCTAGATACAGATGTATCCAACACTAAAACATGTCTGGATGCATCCCTATCTAGACAATTCTAAGACAAGTAACTCAGACGGAAGGAGTATTCAATACAGTTAAGGCAGAGAATACTTATGTGTTGTGTGTAAAAAATTACTCAACTCTTGGCAAAGAATAATGAATTAGCTATCACAAGAAATTTGCCACGACATACCCAACCCAAGGTCAATCAGAAAAAGCTTCTTCTCATCAGGTGATCCAGGTTGGCCAAGTAGAAAATTCTCTGGCTTAACATCTCCATGAACAAACCTGCAAAATATTTCGGTAAAAATATATAAAGCTGGAAAGCTGCATCTCAAAGCCAATTTAGTAAGACATTGGTTACCCCTTTGCATGAAGTTTCTCAAGGATAGATATAGCCTCTACAGCGATGCAAGCAACCATACTTATAGTCATTCTGATCCAAACATTAGTTATCACTCAGCTGTTCTAATTTAAAAACAGATAAGACAGAAACAGAAAGCAAATAGGTGCATCCATCTTACGTTTGCCCTAAAGAATTCCAAACATCCCAAAGGCTAGGGCCTAGTATATCCATTACCTGAAACAGCAATATAATTCAGCTCGTGGTAACAACAGAACTTTCTCGAATGGATTAGATAACATTTATACAACTAACCAGCACATAATAGTCCCCTTGACGGCCTTTGTAGTGAACCCACGGTATACCATAACATCCGTTCAGAGAGCTTAAACAAATGCACAACAAAACATCAGAATTAGTGGGGAAGTAGTTTGGTGGAGCAAATAATAAGACTGGTTCTCCTCAGTTGTGAACAGCAACAAGAAGACAACCTTCTTTATATTTCAAGAATACTGCAAAATCAATTTTAAGAACTACAAATGAAAGCAAGTTTTAGGTTTGTCCTAAGTCAACTTCTTTAAGTCTGACAAAGTTTGTAGAAAAAAATACTAATATCTACATAGTATGAAAACATATTTTATATGAAACTAATTTGGTGTTGTACATGTTGATAGATTTTTACATAGACTTAGTCAAACCTAGAGAAGTTTGACTTGGGACAAATCTAGAACTTGAAATATTTTGAAACAGAGGGGGTATAATGTAATTACCTATAAACTTGCCACTCATATGGAGGGCCATAATTGCACCCCTTACTGTTGCGGTGCTCAAATTTCAAAGCAACCTGCAATGAGAGAAGACAACGCTCTTACCATCATATTATATTCGAATAGCAAATTTTGAAGACAAAAGGAAAAGCAATAAAGAAAAACCTCATAAGCATCTGGTCCAGTTCGCTCCGTTCCACCAGAAACTCTTCTGCCAACATAAACCTGCCCAAAACCACCCTTGCCCAATTTCCGCTCTACCTTATACTGTGGAGAATGGCCTACTTGAACCTGCAAAAGGTAAGAAAATAAATATACATATTCCACTGGATGACTAACTTTATATTCATGTATACTTGGTTCGCATCATGTCACTTGCATTTCAAATTACCACTACCCACAAGAATTATCGGTTCATTTAAATTGCTGACATGTACTACACAAAGAAAATTTCACGAGCTTTAGGGTATGTTTGGTTTTAGCAGTTTGCCCTACCAAATACCTGGCTAGCCAGAATTTTGGTCAACCTATTCCTTGCCTGTGATTTGGCCAGCATTGCAAGCAAAATGAACTAGGCACTGTCAAGCCAAAATATTTTCAATATCCAAAGGAACACCAAAGTTTTGGTCCAAAAAAATGGTAAGGTAGGCACTGGCTGCCATCCAAACATACCCTTCCAGGCATCCAATGATAATTTTCTCTTGTTATAAATGAAACAGATGGAGTATCATTCAGAAGAAACCCCAGAAAACAGAATTGCAGGCTGATGCACCTACCCTGACAGCAGGGCACTTCGTTGCCAAAATTAATCACCTCCACCATCGTATTTAGGGCCCAACCCCCAATTTCATTTTTCCGGGATTTTTAGGCCTAATGTCCCAAGCACTATTACTGCTCCCTCTTTCATGGCGCACATTCCCTCTTATCCCCCCTTCATATGGAATGTGTAATTAATGTTTTGCATGCAGACTTCGGCAATCCTTGATTTTCATTGGGCATGCAAGGTAGAAAAGGAAGGAGAGAAAAATCTCATGCAAGGAATGCCCAACGTGCACCCTGGTATTAGCGCAAAGAATTAACACAGAGGGAGACGAGCAGCTTAGCGCATTAATCAGACGCTTCGCACGAGGTGCTCACAGTGCCCAGAACAATCTGCCGAGGGAAACTGAAGGAATCACTTGGTCAAATTCTAATCCCTATAACTGCTCCAACTTTGCTATACATTGGTAGCGAGATTTGAAAAGTTGGCCCCAGATAAACGGGTGGAGGGAGCAAACCATGTGTCCCCGATTGGATCCAATTAACTACTATTATTTCCTACTATTAAGGTATCTGATATTAAGGGAGAGAACTCTTCTAACATGAAAAAGATACCCATCATTTCTAGTACATGGTGTTCTCAAGGAAAAAAATTAATTAATTCATATGTGGTTTTCTCTTCCTCCACGTGGATCAGCACGCTTTCGATGCAATTTAGAAACAGATATAACCAGAGCTAAGAAATGCAAGTATCAATATCAGCATACAATTTGCTGGTTCTCATGGAGCAATAGAAAGATTACAAGTAATGCCAACATAAGTGTGAGGACAAGGACAATTTTGATTTTTTTTCAATTACATCTTGTTTTACGGTCTTCACTACCTTATAAATGGGAATGGGCAAGGCGCAGTTCGTTCACGTCTCCCACCTCCCTTTTCACTTACTTTAAAAATCTCTAACAAAGTATAATAAGCTAAATAAATGAAACACCGTGAAGCATGACATAAAGCAGGGAGGTGTACGCCAGCAAGGCAGAAGTTGAATGGTGTGGTGGGCGTAGGTGAAGTGTGAAGCAGTCAGTTATATATTCTTTTAGGTAGCAAAGCAAGTGCATATAGCTAGTTGTTCTACATAATTAAGTTCAAAATTCCAACACAAATAGCTCCATATGAGAAGGTGCTTTTGAACTACTCCCTCCGTCCCACAATATAAGAGTTTTGCAAGCTATGTTAGCTTGCAAAACGCTCTTATACTGCGGGACGGAGGGAGTAACATTTATAGGCATAACTTCTTTTTAGGGAAACCATTCATAGACATAACTGATAAAGCTCTATTATGATAGCATTTAGCATAGGCCACGTGAAACCGTGACAAAATATAAGATTTGTCGTTATCTTCTAAACCATGACACCACAAGGAGAGCAGCAAATCAAAACACACAAAATAGTATGAGCCATAGTGCATTTGAACAAATACCTTCTCTGGGACTGGAGATGCATCATCTTCACCACCACCGATCTTCTCAGGACTCACGCCATCCATCTTCACAACCTTATCAGCAAATTCCTCGATGCGCTGTGGACCACCCACAGCACCTCCACCAACAGCAGCTCCAGGAAGAACACCAAAAGGCTGGTCTGGATCCAAGTCAATCACAGGAACACCTCTCCCTCTTCCTCCTGCCCTTCCCCTCCCTGATCCTCGGCCTCCACCTCTCCCACCCCTTCCTCTTCCGCGTCTTCCTGCCACCGTAGGCGCTGTCACTGCCAAGTTCTCTGCCGGGTCCTGTACGTCGGGATCCTCAGCCTTCCTCGACTTCAACCGAGATTGTCGAACTCCACTACGCAACTCTGGCATCCTTTCTCCCCATGCACTTCCTACCACATACTAATCTGCCACTCGAAATCAACAACAGCATGGGTTAGCACAAACATACTACATTCTACCAGCGAGCAATCAAACACAACTTACTGCTTAAAACATGAAATCCCACATCCAGGATAAAAAATATTTATCAAGCCTGTAGAAAAACGGTTCTCCTTTCTACTACTCCATAGCCACCCAAAACAGCTGCACAAGGTCACGGCCCTTGTTTCTTCCCCGGCCGCAAATCTAACACCACGAACTACGACATAGATTCGGCCACCAATGTTCCAAAACAGTACTCATCCCCAAATCCTATCCTGATCTCTTCGACACAGATTTCCCTCACCAGAACCGATCAAAACCTAGGCGCAACACCCACATACGCGTCGCCGCGTCATCGGGACCCGTCCGATCATCCCGGAAAACCGTGGCCCAAGCCAGCCGCCGCCACAGGGACACGCGCAGCAACCCAAATTTGCGCCACGGAAACAGGGAGATCGGCGGGCGCGGGAACGACCCCCGCGCGATCGGACGCGATGGACTGGAAGATCGGACTCCCAGGAGGCGATCGCCCGCGGCCGCGGCCGCCGCAGCCGCCGACACGGGAGGCAATCGACGACGCACGCGGCACCGGGCGATCGGAGAGAGGGGAAGAAGACGGGGACGGGAAGGGCACGGAGTGCGGGACTCGGCGCTCACCTTGGGGGTGGAGACCGTGCGGCGGCGGCGGCGGCGAAGAGGAGGCGGCGGGGAGAGGGGGAGGTTGGTGTTTGGTGCCCCGCAGAGGCGCACACACATACACGCACGCCGCTGTGGCTGTCTGGACTGGAAGGGAGAGGAGGAGGCTTTGGCTTTTTGAAGCCTTCGCCTTCGCCTTCGCGTTTTGCGTTCTTTCTTTTTTTTTTCGTCCCAAAAAATTGTTTTCCTCTGTCAGTCGCTTGGATGGGAGGCAGGGGCTGAATGCTCATGCGTGCGTGCTCGCTCCGGCTGGATTTAAGGGACAGGATTAGCCTCGGGGGAGTCATGGATAACGTGGTTTGCCCGGTGGGCCCGGCAGGTGTCTACTACCAGCATGAGCGAGATTTTTCGCTTATGAGTTTTTCTTATAATATCTTTATCTTTACCTATTAATAAAGCAAATATAGCTTCTGTCGTCCGTTATAAAAAATACCCCTAAAATTTGCGTGAATTACCTCTTGTGCCACCAGTAAGTGAAAACACCGATTCGTTAGCTCTTCTATTTAATTCAAGACCGCAGTCCCGCTACCTCATTACAAGCAGATGGTCTGTGCTCTAGGTTCCACCCTAGAGACCACGGTTCGAATCCTCCTTCTCCCACCTTTTCTCACTCGGCGGGCCCAGCCTTTAGCTTTTTTTTCTTCTTTTTTCAGTTCTTCTATGTTTTTTTCTTTTTTTTCTTTTTTGGCATAAACTTTACAAAAATATTAATCATGGATTTAAGAAATGTCAAACTTATAAACAAAAAAGTTCCAATGTACAGTACGTAGGGATCATAAATAGTATACTTTTCTTTTATTTTGAAAATATTGATCATGTATTTAAAAAACTTTAAATGTGCATAGAAAATGTTTTTGATGTATAAGTATACAAAAATAAACAATGTGTATGGAACAAAGTAGACATAAAAATATATAAATTTTTGAAAATGTTAATCGTGTATTTGGAAAATGTCAAACATGTATATAAAAAATGTTCATGATGCATAAAAAACATGTAGGCTGTATAAAAAAAGTTGACATCAAAACTAAATATGTTTTAAAAATGTTAACCATGAAATTGAAAATATCAAACGTGTATATATAAAATGTTTCTGATGTCACCCGCAAAAAAAATGTTTCTAATGTACTCTCTGCGTCCTAAAATAATTGTCTCAACTTTGTACTAGCTTTAATACAAAGTTGTACTAAGTTTGTAAACGAGGAAGTATAAAAAACTGAGCAATGATGCATTGATGCTTATACAAACTTTATGTAAACCAATGGCTTAGATTTGATTTTTCATATTGTTTTAAACTGTTTTGCTAATGATTTTTTTTAAGTATATCGATGTTGATATGCAACCTTGAACATTTGGCATGCATGTACTTACAACTTGATTGTTTTCGATGGAGCTGTCTAATATGTTTGCAACCAAATTAAGACAACCTTGAACATTATATCAGCAAGACAAAAATAGTGCTCTTATGCATATGCTATCATTAATTAATAAAACATACTTCACTATTTTCATCGTAATGGAAATATTTGTGGGCATCACCGAGGAGGAGAAAGACCATGCAACTTGAAACATCAAGTAAGATCATATTCATGTTTACTTATTATATGTTCATTAATAATATAAGTTCACATGACATAAATTTAAATTGTTTGGAATACCTGTACGCAATATTCTTTCATGTTTTGATTTCTTGATTTGTTAATTAAATATGCATCGAGTTGGCGTATATTCCCTCTGTAACTAAGCATACTGAACATAATGTGAATGTGTGAGAGAGACCTTAAAATGTGATGTCATTTGGAATTAAAAGACGTGCACCTATTAAGGTCTTGAGTCGTGATTATTGTGTTATAAGAGCGCGTGTTATTTTTTCTCCCGTTGCAACGCACGGGCTCTTTTGCTAGTATACATAAACAAACGTTCGTACACCGCACGTACACTCACCATTATAAATGTACGTGCACCCACAAACACAAAATATATCCAAATATATTGACCCACCAAAGGTTTATGATTCCAATATACGTCTCAAAACACCATGGACCAAAAGGTATCACGTTCATGCGATCAAGGATAAAGATAAGGAGGATAGCTCAAGACCGTGCTAAGTCTCTACAGTCACATAATGAATCGGCCGATAGCCAAGCACTAGCAGTCCGGCTAGGGAGATAAATGAAGCAGTCGGCTATACCATCTGTCGATGACTGCTAGAATACCTCTTGCCCACGATGCCTTAACGACGACAGTTAGCCAACGATAATATAATCTAGTTAAATATAGTAAGTTACAAGCAGTAAATGCCATAAAACAGTTGGCTACACCTGAGGCCATTAACAACATTAATAGTAGCCTATTATATACCCCCTCCTAGTACACTCTATATAAGTCGGAAGGGGAGCTTCGGGCTAAAGGTTGAACATCCACGTATTGTACCTTATGCCAAGAGCTAAGAGCACCACATGAGTAGGGTATTACCTCAATCGCAGAGGGTCTGAATCTGTATAATTCCTTGAGCGTACTCCCACTTGCATCGTTCGATAGGTACGATTGGCTCTACATTCCTACCCCTAGTATTGTCACGATTATCCATGACAATTGGTGCCCACCATGGGGCAAGCGTCTAACGACGAAATTATGCAATTAGCTTCATCCTTAATTCTCGTGGGCAACATCCATTTTTGGGAACTCGAGTTCCCTATCGATGGATCGACGTGGCATCATGATGCCCCTTGAACAACATTGACCTGCCGGCACACGGGAGCATTCACTATCTGGTAAATGGCTCGGGAATCCTCAATCTATAGCTCTCATCGTCACACCAGTCGGCGTAGCTAGTGTCGCGTCACGAGAAGCGATCTGGTAGACCTCATCCCGAGTTCCATAGTTCCGTGAGCCAGCTCATAAAGATGATGGATTCCGAGTCCAATTCTTCCTCTCTTGGCACTAGTGAAACGACAACCTATACAAAAGGTCTTTATCCCCTTTCTACACACAATTTTAAACTGTCGCCTTGCATGTGTGCGTGATAGTGGGTCCATCGCACACGACATAGAAAAATCGTCGGTGATAGCTCCTTTGGTCACATATGCTTAGAGTATACCCTCGTGTGCGATCAGGGGAGCTAACGCAGACAATCGCGCTGAACAAGTCGTGTTAGATCAACTTAGCATCCCCGCGATATACTTGTAACAACCGTTTTGAGTTGTAATAGCGCATCACACACACTTTGTTTATCGACTATTTATGATAGGGGAAGTGATCATAGACGCCTCAGTTAAACGTTTGCGTTATTCGAGTATATCACGCCATATTTGATGAAGAAAACTGTATGGCATAGTGCTATCCATTATACACGCTTTTACCGCTGGAAACATTTGTAAAGTGTCGTGACCCATTTAGCAGGTTTATTAGTTTACTATACTCCTGGTATTAAGAAAATTCACATTTCATATCAAACATATATTTACCATTTTTTATATCAGGCACACAATATATTTTAACATCATGGTACAGATAGCTATGTCACAACGGCACAATACACCATATAGCTAATTCACCTTCATGAGCACAAAGTATATGTTGAGCATAATATTAGAATAATATATTGATTTCCCTAAATGGGTGATGTATGTTGGTTGATGTGTGCATGATCAGCCAAATTATTCTTCTCCAACCCTCCTATCAATTTAGTAAGAGCCAATTTTGCATAGTCCAACTGGGAAAGTGCATCCTCCTTCTCACACATCATCTCAGCAAAGTCTAATTCAAAAAATCTGAGATCATTCTCCATCTTCCTCTTTTCTTTCAGTATCTTGAGATTTTTTTTCAGCATTTACAACATTTCCTCTAAGCCTATCTCCATTCTCTTCCTCATACATGTTCCAAAGCTTTGCTAGACACATCTTCAGAGATTGTGGCCATTCTAGATCAACCTATTATAGGTAAGAACACTTTCATTCATCCTATTAATATTTAAAACTAAATCAGATTATAATTATAGGAGAAAATGATTTATAGAAACTTAGGAAACCACCTCATATAACTTTTGGAAAAACTGAAGAAACACATTAACTATGACATATCTCCTAAAAAATTCAATGTGAAAATGAATTAATTGCTACTGAGACAACAACCAAATTCAGAACATCACATGCTAAAATTAATTGCAACAACACTATAATTTCTTACTCATGTATAATAATAATTTTTCAATTTTATGAGGAAGCTAAATACAGTTGCAACAACACAGCGACAGTGTTTGAATAACATAAAAAATTAACACTAGCAGGTATGTAAATGCATAAATTTTATACCATAGAACTAATGACATCAATTAAAATAACACATACATGAGTTTAATCCAGAATATTGTAACATAGAACTGATGTCATCAATTTAAATAAATAGTACTCGTATACGTAGTACTATCACATTGTCTTAATCACATCTAGAATAGAATAACACAGTGTCAGTGTCTGAATCACATTTAATATAACAAATAATTTCTAACAACAAAAGTGGGGCTAACCTTCTTTATCATGTGAGGAACTTCCTCCTACTGTCCACAGATTCAAAAGCAACTAACTTCACTCATGGAGATTGATGTTGACAACAAGCAGACGGACTTTCGCTACCCCGCTCCATTCCTTAGAAGTGATGGTCCTAGGGAGCTACAAGAAGAAGAAATCACTCAAATCGTCCGCCGCATTAAAATCCTCAGTTCCAAAACATAACCCTAAGCCTAGGTGAGAGAGAGAGGAGAGAGGAATATCTTGTCGATGAGAGGTTCGCTGTCGGAGGAGGAACCACTAGAGGGGTCATTCTAGGAGACCATTGCGTCCATGGTGGTCATGTGCGAGAGTAGAAAGCGAGCGAGCAAGTGAGGAAGTGGCTAGAACGCTTAGGAAGGAAGGGTGAAACAAAGGGAACGTTGCCCCTAGTGGGGGAAAGGGGGTAGACCTACATATTTTGGCGGTTGGTGCTTTTTTCGCTAAGTGGAAGGAAACATGGCGCGTAAAGTTTCATCGCACACGATTATTTGTGAAAAAATGGATGCGATAACATACCATTGCAAATAATTCTTTTGATTTAAGCGCATGTTATGAATTAGAATATACAACCCCCATATATTCCCCTGGTTATAGTGCTCATCCACGACATTGCATAATTTAACATCACCTACTAACTTGGGTGAACAAAATAGCCGACACATAGCTCATAGCATAATTTAACATCACCTGCTAACTTGGGTGAACAAAATAGCCGACACATAGCTCATAGTTACTTAATCGAACAAGTTTACTAAATAAACAAAGATGCTTGACCTAGACATAGCTCTAACAAAAGACTGGTGCTAAACAAGGAATATTAATACTACACATAATTTTAACAAAGGCGCTGATGTACTACTGTGACGCCCTCAATTTGATTGTACGCTAATCATACACGCAAATGCGTACGATCAAGCTCAAGGACTCACGAGAAGATATCACAACACAACTCTATACACAAATAAAAATATACAAGCTTCATATTACAAGCCATAGGCCTCCAGGGCTCGAATACAGAAGCTCGAGAAACACATGAGTCAGCGGAAGCAAACAAATGTCCGAGTACAGACATAAAACAAGGAGATGCCTTAGAGAAGGCTAGCACAAAAGGTACTATGATCGAACAAGGCGAGACCTCCTCCCTCGGAACCTCCTAAACTACTCATGGTTGTCAGCGGCCTCCACGTAGTAGAAGGCACCGTCGGGGTAGTAGTCGTCATCGGCGGGATACGCCATCTCCTAGGATCCATCATCTGGTCGTAGCAACGTCTCAAGGGGAAAAGGGGATCAAAGCAACGACGAGTACTCATCAAAAGTACTCGCAAGACTGACATCAGAACTATGCTAAGTTATGCATCAGTATCAAAGAATGGGAGGGTTATATGTGGACTGACTGCAACAAAGTAAGAAAAGAGAGAGAAGGCCTAGTCCTATCGAAGACTAGCATCTTCAGCGTCTTGCAGCAATAGATGAGAGTAGAGCAAGTAACACCGTATAGTCATATTGTTGCGGCAATTATAATATGACATCACCCCCAAAGATTCTTCCTCGACTCCTTGCGAGGAAGCAATCTCGGAGCAAACATTCCAGTTAAGTAACACTTGTAGTTGTATAAGATCGGGGCACAACTCCAAATCGTCCTGTAACCATGGACACGACTATTCGAATAGTTAATTTTCATCCCTGCAGGGGTGTGCTACCTCTTGAGCTTACGTTGGTTTTTCCCTTGAAGAGGAAAGGGTGATGCAGCACAGCAGCAGTAAGTATTTCCCTCAGTTTTGAGAACCAAGGTGTCAATCCAGTAGGAGTATCAAGCCAAGTTTCCAAAGTACCTGGGCAAAAACAGCAAACTTGCACCCAACGCTACAAAGGGGTTGTCAATCCCTTCACGATTGATTGCAAGGTGAGATCTGAAGGCGGAAAGTGCAATGAAGTAAAAGTGTAAGGCAGAAATATGGTGTGAAGTAGACCCGGGGGCCATAGTGTTCACTAGAGGCTTCTCTCAAAATAGCCAATATTACGGTGGGTGAAGAAATTACTGTCGAGCAACTGATAGAACCGCGCAAAGTCATGACGATATCTAAGGCAATGATCATACATATAGGCATCACGTCTGAGACAAGTAGACCGATACTGTCTGCATCTACTACTATTACTCCACACATCGACCGTTATCCAGCATGCATCTAGTGTATTGAGTTCATGACGAACAGAGTAACGCCTTAAGCAAGATGACATGATGTAGAGGGATAAACTCAAACCAATGATGTAAACCCCATCTTTTTACCCTTGATGGCAACAACATGATGTGTGCCCCGCTACCCCTTCTGTCACTAGGTGAGGTCACCGCACGGTATGAACCCAAAACCAAGCACTTCTCCCATTGCAAGAATCATAGATCAAGTTGGCCAAACAAAACCCACAACTCGAAGAGAATTACAAGGATATGAAAACATGCATATAAGAGATCAGAAGAAACTCAAAAAAGATTCATAGATAATCTGATCATAAATCCACAATTCATCGGATCTCGACAAACACACCGCAAAACAAGATTACATCGGATAGATCTCCATGAAGATCATGGAGAACTTTGTATTGAAGATGCAAGAGAGAGAAGAAGCCATCTAGCTACTAGCTACGGACCCGAAGGTCTATGGTGAACTACTCACGCATCATCGGAGAGGCCATGGTGTTGACGAAGAAGCCCTCCGTATCCGGGCACCAGAACGTGCCCCAGATGGGATCTTGCGGAGACAGAAGCTTGCGGCATCGGAAAAGTATTTTCGTGGATCTCTCTCGTAGTTTTGGATTTTTCGGGAATTTATAGGCGGAAGAGGTAGGGCAGACGAGCCATAGGGGGCCCATAAGCCTGCTAGGCGCGGCCCCCTGGCCACGCCTAGGGGGCTTGTGGCCTCCCCTGGTGGCCTCTGCCTTGGTTCTCACGCCCCCTGCGTATCTTCTGTTCCGGAAAAAATCTTTTCGAAAGTTTTATTCCGTTTGGACTCCGTTTAATATTCTCCTCTGAAAAGGGTCAAAAACACGGAAAAAACAGGAACTGACACTTGGCACTGAGTTAATAAGTTAGTCCCAAAAAAGATATAAAAGGCATACAAAACATCCAAAGTTTGACAAGATAATAACATGGAACCATAAAAAAATTTAGATACGTTGGATACGTATCAAGCATCCCCAAGCTTAACTTGTGCTCGTCCTCGAGTAGGGAAGTGATAAAGACTGAATTTTTGATGTGGAATGCTACCTAGCATAGTTGTCCTTTGTAACTTCTTTCATGTGACATCACTGTTCAGATCCGTAAGATTCAAAACAATAGTTTGCTATTGACACGAGAACAATAATACTTCAAACAAACTAGCAAGGTAATCATGAACTTTTGAAATAACAAGGCCAAAGAAAGTTATCCCTACAAAATCGTATAGTCTGGCTATGCTCCATCATCCCCACACAACGAATTTAAATCATGCACAACCCCGGTATTGTACAAGTAATTGTTTTCGCACTCTTACTTTCTCAAACCTTTTTCAACTCTCACGCAATACATGAGCGTGAGCCATGGATATAGCACTATAGGTGGAATAGAGTGTGGTGGTGGTTGTGAGGCAAAAAGGAGGAGATGGTCACATCGACTCGGCATATCAAAGGGCTATGAAGACGCCCATTAATAGATATCAATGTGAATGAGTAGGGATTGACATACAACGGATGCACTAGAGCTATAAGTATGTGAAAGCTCAAAAGGAGAACTAGTGGGTGTGCATCCAGCTTGCTTTATCACGAAGACCTAGGGCTATTTTGAGGAAGCCCATCATTGGAATATACAAGCCAAGTTATATAATAAAGATTCCCACTAGCATATGGTGGTGACAAAACGAGAGTCTCTCAACCATGAAGAACATGGTGCTATTATGAAGCACAAGTGTGGAAAGAGATAGTAGCATTGTCCCTTCTATCTTTTTTTTTGTTTGGGCTCTTTGGCCTCTTTCCATATCTCTCTTTTTTTTTCTTTTTTTGCGTGGGCAACTTTGGCCTCTATTTTTTATTTCCTCACATGGGACAATGCTCTAATAATGATGATCATCACACTTTTATTTACTCACAGCTCAAAGCTTAGAACGATGATGACTCTATAGGGAATGCCTCCAGCAGTGTACCGGGATGTGCAACGATCTAGCTTGGCGTATGACGTTGAAACATCTCGCTAGCTATCTGACGATCACGCAATGGCAATATGAGAGTGACGGCACAAGTCATGAGACGGAACGGTGGGAGTTGCATGGCAATATATCTCAGAATGGCTATGAAAATGCCATAGTAGGTAGGTATGGTGGCTGTTTTGAGGAAGGCATATGGTGGGTTTGTGTACCGGCGAAAATTGCGCGATACTAGAGAGTCTAGCAATGGTGGAAGGTGAAAGTGCATCTATACCATGGACTCACATTAGTCATAAAGAACTCACATACTTGTTGCGAAAGTTTTTTATTAGTAATCAAAACAAAGTGCTAAACATATACTCCTAGGGGAAGGGTTGGTAGGTGTTAACCATCGCACGATCCCGACCGGAACACAAAGGATGACAATCAATAGATCAATTATGCTCCGACTTCCTAACATAGCGGTTCACCATACGTGCATGTTACGGGAATCACTAACTTCAACACAAGTATTTCTAGATTCACAACACCCTACTAACATAACTCTTAATATTACCGAATCCACGTCTCAAAACTAATTGAGAGGAATCAAACTTCTCTTTCTACTCAATGCACATGAAGATGGAGGTTTTATTGTATCCTCTTTGGGTGCCTATCACCTTTGGGACTACTTTCATAGCACAAGCCAACTACCAAGTTACACACCGCCGTGCTCTAAAAGATCTAAGTGAAGCACATAGAGCATAATTGTCTAGCTCAAAAGATATAAGTGAAGCACAATGAGTATTCTAGCAAATTCACGATGAGTGCATGTCTCTCTCAAAAGGTGTACATCAAAGATGATTGTGACACAACAAAAAGAAAATACTCCTACGATACAAGACGCTCCAAGCAAAACACATATATGTGGTGAATAAAAATATAGCTCCAAGTAATGTTACCGATGGATTGAAGACGAAAGAGGGGATGCCTTCCCTGGGCATCCCCAAGCTTAGGCTTTTTGGTGTTCTTGAATTTGGCTTGGGATTCCTTGGGCATCCCCAAGCTTGAGCTCCTTCCACTCTTTATCCCTTTGTCCATGAGAACATCACCCAAAACTTGAAAACTTCACAACACAAAACTTAAACAGAAACTCGTGATATCATTAGCACAAGAAAACAAACTACCACCTCTTGAGGTACTATAGCAATCTTGATTTCTATTTATATTGGTGTTAGATTACTGTATTCTCACTTTTTCATGGCTAGTAACCCCCGATACTATCCATAGTTTCATCAAAACAAGCAACCAACACAACAAAAAACAGAATCTGTCAAAAACAGACCAGTCTGTGGCAATCTGTATACTTCGTATACTTCTGGTACCTCAAAAATTCTGAAAAATTACGACAGCCTGGGAAAAAGGCATATCAACCAACAGCAAAAAGAATCAACTCAAAATCTCTATATGGATAAAAATGAAAAATAATTTCGTGAGCAAAAAGTTTCTGTCTTTTTCCAGCAGGATCAAACAAGCAACACCAAACTAGTCATAAAGGTTTTGCTTGGCTCAAACACAAAAACAAAAAACAGAAGACACAATCATAAGAGAATTATGATGGTGTGGACGCAACAAAACAGAAAGAAAAAGATAAATTCATTGGGTTGCCTCCCAACAAGCGCTATTGTTTAACACCCTTAGCTAGGCATAAGGTGATGGAATCACGTATCGTCGTCTTTGGTACTCAAACCATAAGTAGCCCTCATCATGGATTCATAAGGCAATCTTATTTTCTTTCTAGGAAAATGCTCCATGCCTTTCTTTAAGGGAAATTGAAACCTAATATTCCCTTGCTTTATATCGATGATAGCACCAATAGTCCTTAGGAAAGGTCTACCAAGAATGATAGGGCATGTAGGATTGCAATCAATATCAAGCACAATGAAATCCACTGGTACATAGTTCCTATTTGCAATAATAAGAACATCATTGATCCTTCCCATGGGTTTCTTGACAGTAGAATCCGCAAGATGCAAATTAAGAGAGAACTCCTCAATCTCATTAAAGCCTAAAACATCACATAAAGACTTTGGAATCGCGAAAACACTAGCACCCAAATCACACAAAGCAATGCGTTCGTAGTTTTTGATTTTGATTTTGATAGTAGGTTCCCACTCATCATGAAGCTTTATAGGAATAGAAACTTCCAACTCAAGTTTCTCTTCAAGAGATTTTATCATAGCATCGACGATATGATCGGTAAATGCCTTGTTTTGGCTATAAGCGTGTGGAGAGTTTAGCATGGATTGCATCAAGGAAATACATTCAATCAAAGAGCAACTATCATAATTGAATTCCTTGAAATCCAAAGTAGTAGTTTCATTACTACTCAAAGTTTTGATATCTTCTACTCCACTTTCAATGCTTTTAGCATCAGGATAGATGGACTCCGAATCATTGGGGCGTTTTTCAACCAAAGTGGATTCATATCCAGCCCCATCATCATTAGGTTTGACACTAGAAAACAAGGATTCAATGGGAGTCACACCAATCACTTTAAGATCTTCGTGATTCTTATCACGAGAACACGCCTTTTTAAGCCATTCATGTCTAGCACGAATTTGGGCGGTTCTTTCTTTGCTCTCATTCATGGAAACACGCATAGCTTTCAAAGTTTCATCCATATTGATCTTGGGAGGAGCACATCTAACTTTCAAAGCATCAATATCAATAGACATTCTATCAACGCTCCTAGCCAAATCATCAATTTTGAGTAGTTTTTCCTCTATGGACGCATTGAAAATATTTTGCGAGTTGATAAACTCTTTGATATTACTCTCTAGATCAGAGGGTAATTTATTGTAATTTCCATGAGTATTGTTGTAGGAGTTGCCAAATTTATTAGAGGGATTACTAGGAAAAGGCCTAGGAACATAGTTTCCTCTAAAAGCATTGTTGTTGCCAAAATTATTCCTACCAACAAAATTAACGTCCAAGCTCGCATTGCTACTCTCAATCAAGGAAGACAAGGGCATATCATTAGGATCTAAAGGAGCACCTTTACTAGCAACCAATTTCATTAACTCATCCATCTTAGCACTCAACGAGTTAATTTCTTCTATAGCGTGTACCTTTTTACTAGTAGGTGACCTTTGAGTGTGCCACTTAGAGTAGTTTGTCATGATATTGTCTAGGAGTTTTGTGGCTTCTCCTAATGTGATTTCCATGAACGTTCCACCTGAGGCAGAGTCCAAGATATTTCTAGAGACGAAATTCAAACCAGCGTAGAAGATTTGTATAATCATCAAAAGACTCAAGCCATGAGCGGGACAATTTCTAATCATCAATTTCATTCTCTCCCAAGATTGTGCAACATGTTCATGATCAAGTTGCTTAAAATTCATGATATCATTACGGAGAGATAATCTTAGCCGGCAGAAAATACTTGGATATATAGGCATCTTTGCACTTGTTCCAAGAATCAATACTATTTTTGGGCAAAGATGAAAACCAAGTTTTTACTCGATCTCGCAACGAGAACGGAAAAAGCTTCAATTTAATCACATCATTATCCACATCTTTCTTCTTTTGCATATCACAAAGCTCAATGAAGGTATTAAGATGGGATGCGTCATCTTCACTAGGAAGGCCGGAGAATTGCTCTTTCATAACAAGATTCAACAAAGCAACATTGATTTCGTATGATTCCGCACTAGTGGCGGGAGCAATCAGAGTACTAATAAAATCATTATTATTAGTATTCGAGAAGTCACAAAGTTTGGTGTTTTCAGTCATGGTGACTTCACCAAGCAAACAAGCACATAAGCGAACAGAAAGCAAGCGAGAGAAAAGGGCGAATGAAAAAGGCAAATATTTTTGTAAATTTTTGTTTTTCAGAAGTGGGGGAGAGGAAAACGAGGAAAAAAAGTAAATGCAAGAGATGAGTTTGCGACACTTACTTGGATGAGCTTCACCTAGAATAATCCCCGGTGCCAGAAATTGACACGTTGACGGGAGACTATTCTTGGCTTGATCCTCCCCGGCAACGGCGCCAGAAATTGGCACGTTGACGGGAGATTATTCTTGGCTTGATCCTCCCCGGCAACGACGCTAGAAATCCTTCTTGCTACCTCTTGAGCTTGCGTTGGTTTTTTCCCTTAAATAGGAAAGGGTGATGCATCACAGTAGCAGTAAGTATTTCCCTCAGTTTTGAGAACCAAGGTGGTAATCCAGTAGGAGTATCAAGCCAAGTTTCCAAAGTACCTGCGCAAAAACAGCAAACTTGCACCCAATGCTACAAAGGGGTTGTCAATCCCTTCACGATTGATTGCAAGGTGAGATCTGAAGGCGGAAAGTGCAACGAAGTAAAAGTCTAAGGCTGAAAATATGGTGTGAAGTAGACCCGGGGGCCATAGTGTTCACTAGAGGCTTCTCTCAAAATAGCAAATATTACGGTGGGTGAAGAAATTACCGTCGAGCAATTGATAGAACCGCGCAAAGTCATGACGATATTGGTACGTCCATTTTGCATCATGCTTTCATGTTGATATTTATCGCTTTATGGGATGTTATTATACTTTGTGGAACCTTACTTATGCCTTTTATCTCTTATTTTGCTAGGTTTATTTGAAGAGGGAGAATACCAGCAGCTGGAATTCTGGACTGGAAAAGGAGCAAGTCTGAGTGCTATATTCTGCGCAACTCCAAATGTCCTGAAAATCAACGTGGATTTTTTTTTGGATTTTATAAAAAATATTGGGCGAAAGAAGTGTCAGAGGGGAGCAACCAAGGGCCCACAAGCCTGGTTGCCGCGGCCTACCCCCTAGCCGTGGCAACAGGGCTTGTGGGCACCCTGGCGGCCCACTGGCCCCCCTCTTTTGCTATATGAAGGGTTTTGTTCCAGAAAAAATCATTCGGGAGCTTTTTCGTGGTTTCGCCGCCGCCACGAGGCGGAACTTGAGCAGATCCAATCTAGAGCTCCGGCAGGACGATCCTGCCGGGGAAACTTTCCTCCTGGAGGGGGAAATCGTCGCCTTCGTCATCACCAACACTCCTCTCGTCGGAGGGGAGGCATCTTCATCAACATCTTCATCAGCACCATCTCCTCTCCAATCCCTAGTTCATCTCTTGTAACTAATCTCCGTCTCGCGACTCCGATTTGTACTTGTAAGGTTGCTAGTAGTGTTGATTATTATTTGTAGTTGATGCTAGTTGGATTACTTGGTGGAAGAGTTTATGTTCAGATCCTTGATGCTATTCATTACACCTCTGATCATGATTATGATTATGCTTTGTGAGTAGTTACATTTGTTCCTGAGGACATGGGATAAGTCATGCTAATAATAGTCATGTGAGTTTGGTATTCGTTCGGTATTTTGATATGCTATATGTTGTCTTTTCCTCTAGTGGTGTTATGTGAACGTCGGCTACATAACACTTCACCATATTTGGGCCTAGAGGAAGGCATTGGGGAGTAGTAAGTAGATGATGGGTTGCTGGAGTGACAAAAGCTTAAACCCCACTCTATGCGTTGCTTCGGAAGGGGCTGATTTGGATCCACTAGTTTAATGCTATGGTTAGACGTTGTCTTAATTCTTCTTTCGTAGTTGTGGATGCTTGCGAGAGGGGTTAATCATAAGTGGGATGCTTGTCCAAGTAAGGGCAGTACCCAAGCGCCGGTCCACCCACATATCAAACTATCAAAGTAACGAACGCGAATCATATGAACATGATGAAAATAGCATGACAGAAATTCCCGTGTGTCCTCGGGAGCGCTTTTCCTGTTATAAGACTTTGTTCAGGCTTGTCCCTTGCTACAAAAGGGAATGGGCCACTTGCTGCACCGTTGCTACTACTTGTTACTTGTTACTTTTCGCTTGCTACGATTCACCTCACTACACCATCACTTGTGACCGCTACTTTGAGTGCTTGCAGTTATTACCTTGCTGAAAACCGTTTATCAGAGCCTTCTCCTCCTCGTTGGTTTCGACACTCTTACTTGTCGAAAGGACTATGATTGATCCCCTATACTTGTGGGTCATCAAGACTCTTTTCTGGCGCCATTGCCGGGGAGGAAGCGCCTTTGGCAAGTGGAATTTGGTAAGGAAACATTCATATACTGTGCTGAAATTCATTGTCACTTGTCACTATGGAAACTGTTCCTTTGAGGAGTTTGTTCGGGGTATCTTCACCACGAACGGAAGCACGAGGAGTTGTTCCTCAACCTGAGGTACGTACTGAAAATATCTTTTATGAAATCCCTTCGGGTATGCTTGAGAAACTGCTAGCTAATCCTTTTACAAGAGATGGATCTTCACATCCAGACTTGCATCTAATCTATGTAGATGAAGTTTGTGGTTTATTTAAGCTTGCAGGTTTGCCCGAGGATGAGGTAAAGAAGAAAGTCTTTCCTTTATCTTTGAAGGATAAGGCGTTGACCTGCTATAGGCTATGTGATGATACTGGATCATGGGACTATAATCGGTTGAAATTGGAATTTCATCAAAAGTTCTATCCTATGCATTTAGTACATCGTCATCGGAATTATATTTATAACTTTTGGCCTCGTGACAGGGAAAGCATAGCTCAAGCTCAGGGGAGGCTTAAATCAATGCTATATTCATGCCCCAATCATGAGCTCTCGAGAGAAATTATCACTCAAAAACTTTTATGCTCGGCTTTCTCATGAAGATCGTACCATGCTTGACACTTCTTGTACCAGTTCTTTTATGAAGAACGATATTGACCACAAGTGGAATTTATTGGAAAGGATCGAACGTAACTCTGAAGATTGGGAGCTCGAGGAAGGTAAGGAGTCAGGTATGAATTTCCAGTTTGATTGCGTTAAATCTTTTGTTGAGACAAACACTTCTAGAGATTTTAGCGCTAAGTATGGACTTGACTCTGAGATAGTAGCTTCTCTTTGTGAATCTTTTGCTGCTCATGTTAATCTTCCCAAAGAGAAGTGGTTTAAATATCATCGTCCTGTAGAAAGCAACATAGCCAAAACCAATCTAGTTGAGGAGAAAGTCATTGCTTTTAGTGATCATGTTGTTCCTTGTGCTTACACTGAGAAACCACCATACCCTGCTAGAATAAAGGATTATTCTAAAGCTCCAACTGTGATACGTAGGGGTTACATTAGACCACTTGCACCCACTGAGGAGATTAGAATTGAACCTAGTGTTGCTATTATCAAAGATCTCTTAGCCGAAGACATAGATGGGCATGTTATCAAATTCTGTGAGGACTCCGCTATAATTGCTAAACCTCATGCGAAAGACAAATATGGACCTGTAGTTGGCCTACCCGTTGTTTCTGTCAAGATAGGAGACCACTGTTACCATGGTTCATGTGATATGGGTGCTAGTGTTAGTGCAATACCCCGTTCCCTATATGATGAAATCAAAGATGAGATTGCACCTGCTGAGTTAGAACCCATTGATGTCACTATTACGCTAGATAATAGAGACACTATCTACCCTCTGGGAATTGTGAGAGACATAGAAGTCCTGTGTGGTAAGACGAAGTATCCTACTGATTTCCTCGTCCTTGGTACTGCACAAGATAGCTTTTGTCCCATCATATTTGGTAGACCCTTTCTCGACACTGTCAATGCTCACATTGATTGCATTAAACAGACTGTCACTGTTAGTTTCGAAGGTGTGTCTCATGAATTTAACTTCTCCAAGTTTGGAAGACAACCTCATGAAAAAGAGTCGTCTGGTAGGGATGAAATCATTGCTCTTGCCTCTATTGCCGTACCTCCTACGGATCCTTTAGAGCAATATCTGCTTGAGCATGAAAATGATATGCATATGGAAGAAAGAGATGAGATAGATAAAATTGTCTTAGAACAATATCCTATTCTCAAGAATAATCTGCATGTTGAACTGCTTGGGGATCCTCCCCCACCAAAGGGTGATCCTGTGTTCGAGGTGAAACAGTTACCAGATACTCTTAAGTATGCTTATCTTGATGAGAAGGAGATATATCCTGTTATTATTAGTGCTCACCTCTCGAATCACGAAGAGAAGAAGTTATTAAAAACTTTGAGGAAGCACCGTGAGGCTATTGGATATACTCTTGATGATCTTAAGGGTATCAGTCCCACTCTATGTTAGCACAAGATTAAAACCGATCCCGATTCTAAGCTAGTAGCTGATCATCAACGGAGATTAAATCCGAGGATGAAAGAGGTCGTGAGAAAAGAAATATTAAAGCTTCTGGAAGCAGGAATCATCTATCCTGTTGCTCATAGTGATTGGGTAAGCCCAGTACATTGCGTACCTAAGAAGGGAGGTATTACCGTCGTTCCTAATGATAAGGATGAACTAATCCCGCAGAGGATTATTACTGGCTATAGGATGGTGATAGACTTCCGAAAACTGAACAAGGCAACTAGGAAAGACCATTATCCTTTGTCGTTTATTGACCAGATGCTAGAAAGGCTATCTAAACACACACACTTCTGCTTTCTAGACGGTTATTCAGGTTTCTCGCAAATACCTGTTGCACAATCTGATCAAGAGAAAACCACCTTCACATGCCCCTTTGGTACCTTTGCTTATAGACGCATGCCTTTTGGCTTGTGCAATGCACCAGCTACCTTTCAAAGATGTATGATGGCTATATTTTCTGACTTTTGTGAAAAGATTGTTGAGGTTTTCATGGATGATTTCTCCGTCTACGGTTCTTCCTTTGACGATTGCCTCAGCAACCTTGATCGAGTCTTACAGAGATGCAAAGATACCAACCTTGTCTTCAACTGGGAGAAGTGCCACTTCATGGTTAATGAAGGCATCGTCTTAGGACACAAAATCTCTGAGAGAGGCATTGAAGTTAATAAGGCTAAGGTTGATGCAATTGAGAAAATTCCTTGCCCCACAGATATGAGAGGTATACGAAGTTTCCTAGGTCATGCTGGTTTCTATAGAAGGTTCATTAAAGACTTCTCTAAGATTTCTAGGCCTCTTACCAACCTCTTGCAGAAGGATGTTCCTTTTGTTTTTGATGAGGATTGTGAGGAAGCTTTCGAAATACTTAAGAAGGCCTTGATAACCGCACCTATTGTTCAACCACCTGATTGGAACTTGCCCTTTGAAATCATGTCCGATGCTAGTGATTATGCTGTTGGTGCCGTTCTAGGACAAAGAGTTGACAAGAAGTTGAATGTCATTCACTACGCTAGTAAAACTCTAGACAGTGCCCAAAGAAACTATGCCACTACGAAGAAGGAGTTTCTAGCAGTCGTGTTTGCATGTGAAAAGTTCAAATCTTATATAGTTGACTCCAAAGTCACTATTCACTCTGATCATGCTGCTATTAAGTACCTCATGGAGAAGAAGGACGCTAAGCCTAGGCTAATCAGATGGGTTCTCCTACTACCGGAATTTGATCTGCACGTCGTTGACCGAAAGGGTGCTGATAACCCTGTAGCAGATAACTTGTCTAGGCTGGAGAATGTCCTTGATGACCCATGACCTATTGATGACAGCTTTCCTGATGAGCAATTGAATGTCATCCGCACTTCACATAGTGCATCGTGGTATGCTGATTATGCAAACTATATCGTAGCCAAATATATACCACCCAGTTTCACCTACCAGCAAAAGAAGAAATTCTTCTTTGATTTGAGACACTACTTTTGGGATGATCCTCACCTTTATAAGGAAGGAGTAGATGGTGTCATTAGACATTGTGTGCCTGAACATGAACATGGACAGATCCTGCAGAAGTGTCATTCCGAGGCCTACGGGGGACACCATGCTGGAGACAGAACTGCTCATAAGGTATTGCAATCAGGTTTCTATTGGCCCACTCTCTTCAAGGATGCCCGTAAGTTTGTCTTGTCTTGTGACGAATGCCAAAGAATAGGGAACATCAGTAAGCGTCAGGAAATGCCTATGAACTATTTACTTTTCATCGAACCATTTGACGTCTGGGCTTTGATTATATGGGATCCTTTCCGAGTTCCAATGGGTACACTCACATCTTAGTTGCTGTGGATTATGTCACTAAGTGGGTGGAGGCTATCCCCACTAAGAATGCTGATCACCACACTTCTATTAAGATGCTTAAAGAAGTCATTTTCCCAAGATTTGGAGTCCCTAGATATCTGATGACTGATGGCGGTTCACACTTCATTCATGGTGTTTTCCGCAAGATGCTCGCTAAGTACGATGTCAACCATAGAGTTGCATCTCCTTATCATCCTCAGTCTAGTGGTCAAGTGGAGTTGAGTAATAGGGAGATCAAATTGATCTTACAAAAGACCGTCAATAGATCTCAGAAGAATTGGTCTAGCAAACTTGACGATGCGCTATGGGCTTATAGGACTGCTTATAAGAATCCCATGGGCATGTCACCGTACAAAATGGTATACGGTAAGGCCTGTCATTTACCTCTTGAGCTTGAACACAAAGCTTATTGGGCAATCAAAGAGCTCAACCTCGATTTCAAACTTGCCGGTGAGAAGCGGTTGTTTGATATCAGCTCATTAGATGAATGAAGGGCCCAGTCATATGAGAATGCCAAGTTGTTCAAGGAAAAGGTGAAGAGATGGCACGATAAAAGAATACAAAAACGAGAGTTCAATGTAGGTGACTATGTCCTACTATACAATTCTCGTTTGAGATTCTTCGCAGGCAAGCTCCTCTCTAAATGGGAAGGTCCCTACGTTGTCGAGGAAGTATATCATTCCGGTGCCATCAAAATCAATAACACGGAAGGCAATTTTCCTAGAGTGGTAAACGGGCAAAGAATCAAGCATTATATCTCTGGTACTCCCATAAATGTTGAGACCAATATCATCAATATCATAACTCCAGAGGAGTACATAAGGGATGTTTATCAGTCTGTTTCAGACCCTAAAAACCAAGAAGTATATATTTCGGGAAGTAATTGGACTCCGAAACTTTTCCAATAGGAATTTTTCTCCGTTTTCGAATTTATGGAAAATTAGAAAAATAAAAAGCAGTCCGGAGAGCGCACGAGGCGGCCACAAGCTTGGTTGCCGCGGCCTCCCCCCTGGCCGCGGCAACAGGGCTTGTGGGCAACTCGTGTGCCTCCCGGATTCTGTTTTCTTGCGGAGCATTCCTTCTGGTCCAGAAAAAATCATTATATATACGCCCGAGGGTTTTGATCTCCGTATCACGCAGTTTTCCTCTGTTTTCGTTTCGAGCCTGTTGTCTGCCGCAGATTTAGAGCAAAGATGTCTTAGGAATCTGTTGGGGAGAATAATCTTCCTCAAGTGCATGAAGAAGAATATGCTGGAAGTCACGGAAGTTAGGGACAAAACTAAGGAGAAAACCCAAGCTAGGGAGGAAGCTCAACCTAGGTTCAACATTGAAGACGTTGAAGGAGTAGATTTTCTCCAACCTTTCCTCCATGTGCTGTCTCCATCCTTGATTGAACTCTTGAGGTTTTGTGAAACAACTCGTGCTCGCAATATTTCCCTTTCTCGTGAAGTTGTTTTGCTAGAAAACCATGTCGCAGATCTCAAAGGTATAAATCAAAGATTGATAGCTCTCTTGTAATCAAAGGCAAAGACTACTCCAACAACACCACCACCATGACCACCAAAGGAAGACAACTAAGCATTGGTATGGTCAATCCCCTTGGCTTTTGCCAAGCTTGGGGGAGTTGCCCTGGTATCGTATCACCGTTATATCTTTTGCTTTTACCTTTGTTTTAGTTCTTTCCTTTTCAGTTTTTACTTCTTCTTTTAGTGGAACAAGTTTTTAGTGTTTTAGTTTGAGTCTTTTACTTTTGTCTCTCCCCCGATGTATTCGAGCTTGCGAGCTATATAATAGAGTATCTTAGTCAAGGGATTTGCTTTGTGCCATGATCAAAAGTATGAAAAGAACGATAGCATGAAAGATCATGAGACGATCTTATTGAAAGTGATAGCTTCACATATGACACGTATGATGATTGAAACTTGTTGAGAATAAATCAACATAGACCTCAGTCCTTGTTGTAATTAATAAGAAGTAATAAGGAAAGAGAGGTTCACATATAAATATATCATCTTAGACACTTCCTATAATTGTGAGCACTCACCAAACTATTACATGCCTAGAAGTAGATGTTGGACAAGGAAGACAACATAATGAATTGTGTTTGCTTAGTTCCAAACAATGTTATATGATTAGAGATCCCTTAGAATGTGACGATTGCTTCCACCTCATATTAGCCAAAACTCCCGCACCAAGTAGAGATACTACTTGTGCATCCATAAACCTTCAACCCAGTTTTGCCATGAGTGTCCACCATACCTACCTATGGATTGAATAAGATCCCTCAAGTAAGTTGTCATCGGTGCAAGCAATAAAAATTGCTCTCTAATATGTATGATCTATTAGTGTGTGGAAAATAAGCTTTGTACGAACCTGTGATGAGGAAGACATAAAAGCGACATACTGCATAATAAAGTTCTGTATCACAAGAGGCAATATAAAGTGACGTTCCTCCGCACTAAGATGACACGCATCCAAACCTCAAAAGTGCATGACAACCTCTGCTTCCCTCTGCGAAGGGCCTATCTTGTACCTTTACTTTTTCCCCTTGTAAGAGTCATGGTGATCTTCACCAATTCCTTACTTAGCCTTTTCTTGGTGAACGTCATATGCTTGGGAAGGATCTATATTCATATATCAACTTGGAGCTGAGTACTTATGCTTTATTATTGTTGACTTACCCTTGAGGTAAATGGTTGGGAGGCAAACTATAAGCCCCTATCTTTCTCTGTGTCCAACTGAAACTTCAATACCATGAGTACCACGTGAGTTGTAACAATTGTGGAAAACAAAAGAGATGATTGAGTATGTGGATTTGCCTTACAAGCTCTTATTAGACTCTTTCTGATAATATGATAAATTGCAATTGTTTCAATGACTATGGACTGTTGTTGGCTACTTCTCGGTAAGGTTTTTGTTTCATACTTTGCTTTTTGAAGCAATTGTTACTTTCCCATAAGAATCTCTATGATGCATTGTTGTTCTATGTGTGATCATGATGCCCTCATGTCCGTGTTTTGTTTTATCGACACCTTCATCCCTAAACATGTGGACATGCTTTGGGTCTTGGTTTTCGCTTGAGGACAAGCGAGGTCTAAGCTCGGGGGAGTTGATACGTCCATTTTGCATCATGCTTTCATGTTGATATTTATCGCTTTATGGGCTGTTATTAAACTTTGTGGAACCTTACTTATGCCTTTTCTCTCTTATTTTGCAAGGTTTATTTGAAGAGGGAGAATACCGACAGTTGGAATTCTGGACTAGAAAAAGGAGCAAGTCAGAGTGCTCTATTCTGCGCAACTCCAAATGTCCTGAAAATCAACGTGGATTTTTTTTTTGGATTTTATAAAAAATACTGGGCGAAAGAAGTGTCAGAGGGGAGCAACCAGGGGCCCACAAGCCTGGTTGCCACGGCCTACCCACCTGGTCGCGGCAACAGGGCTTGTGGGCACCCGGGCGGCCCACTGCCCCCCTCTTTTGCTATATGAAGGGTTTCGTTCCAGAAAAAAAAAATCATTCGAGAGCTTTTTCGTGGTTTCGCCGCCGTCACGAGGCGAAACTTGAGCAGATCCAATCTAGAGCTCCGTTAGGACGATCCTGCCGGGGAAACTTCCCTCCCGGAGGGGGAAATCGTCGCCTTCGTCATCACCAACACTCCTCTCGTCGGAGGGGAGGCATCTTCATCAACATCTTCATCAGCACCATCTCCTCTCCAATCCCTAGTTCATCTCTTGTAACTAATCTCCGTCTCGCGACTTCGATTGGTACTTGTAAGGTTGCTAGTAGTGTTGATTACTATTTGTAGTTGATGCTAGTTGGATTACTTGGTGGAAGAGTTTATGTTCAAATCCTTAATGCTATTCATTACACCTTTGATCATGCTTATGATTATGCTTTGTGAGGAGTTACTTTTGTTCCTGAGGACATGGGATAAGTCATGCTAATAATAGTCATGTGAGTTTGGTATTCGTTCGGTATTTTGATATGCTATATGTTGTATTTTCCTCTAGTGGTGTTATGTGAACGTCGCCTACATAACACTTCACCATATTTGGGCCTAGAGGAAGGCATTGGAGAGTACTAAGTAGATGATGGGTTGCTGGAGTGACAGAAGCTTAAACCCCAGTCTATGCGTTGCTTTGTAAGGGGCTGATTTGGATCCACTAGTTTAATGCTATGGTTAGACGTTGTCTTAATTCTTCTTTCGTAGTTGCGGATGCTTGCGAGAGGGGTTAATCATAAGTGGGATGCTTGTCCAAGTAAGGGTAGTACCCAAGCGCCGGCCCACCCACATATCAAACTATCAAAGTAACAAACGCGAATCATATGAACATGATGAAAATAGCATGACAGAAATTCGCGTGTGTCCTCGGGAGCGCTTTTCCTCTTATAAGACTTTGTTCAGGCTTGTCCCTTGCTACAAAAGGGACTGGGCCACTTGCTGCACCGTTGCTACTACTTGTTACTTGTTACTTTTCGCTTGCTACGATTCACCTCACTACACCATCACTTGTTACCGCTACTTTCAGTGCTTGCAGTTATTACCTTGCTGAAAACCGTTTATCAGAGCCTTCTCCTCCTCGTTGGGTTCGACATCTTACTTATCGAAAGGACTACGATTGATCCCATATACTTGTGGGTCATCAGATATCTAAGGTAATGATCATACATATAGGCATCATGTCCGAGACAAGTAGACCGATACTGTCTGCATATACTACTATTACTCCACACATCGACCGCTATCTGATGACCCACAAGTATAGGGGATCTATCATAGTCCTTTTGATAAGTAAGAGTGTCGAACCCAACGATGAGCAAAAGGATCTGACAACTGGTTTTCGGCAAGGTAATATCTGCAGACACTGAAATTATCGGTGACAAGTGGTTGCGTGGTGAGATGATTCGTAGCAAGCAACAAGTAACAAAAGTAACAACAGTGCAGCAAAGTGGCCCAATCCCTTTTGTAGCAAGGGACAATCCTGGACAAAGTCTTATAGGAGGAAAAATGCTCCCGAGGACACACGGGAATTTCTGTCATGCTAGTTTTCATCATGTTCATATGATTCGCGTTCGTTACTTTGATAGTTTGATATGTGGGTGGACTGGCGCTTGGGTACTGCCTTACTTGGACAAACATCCCACTTATGATTAACCCCTCTCGCAAGCATTCACAACTACGAAAGAAGAATTAAGACAAAGTCTAACCATAGCATTAAACTAGTGGATCCAAGTCAGCCCCTTACGAAGCAACGCATAAACTAGGGTTTAAGCTTCTGTCACTCTAGCAACCTATCATCTACTTACTACTTCCCAATGCCTTCCTCTAGGCCCAAATAATGGTGAAGTCTTATGTAGTCGACGTTCACATAACACCTCTAGAGGAAAAACAACATACAATACATCAAAATATCGAACGAATACCAAATTCACATGACTATTTATAGCATGACTTATCCCATGTCCTCAGGAACAAAAGTAACTACTCACAAAGCATAATCATATCCATGACCAGAGAGGTAATGAGTAGCATCAAGGATCTGAACATAAACTCTTCCACCAAGTAATCTAACTAGCATCAACTACAAATAGTAATTAACACTACTAGCAACCTTACAAGTACCAATCGGAGTCGCAAGACAGAGAGTGGTTACAAGAGATGAACTAGAGTTTGGAGATGAGCTGGTGCTTATGAAGATGTTGATGGTGACGAGTCCCCTCCGATGAGAGGAGTGTTGGTGATGACGATGGCGATGATTTCCCCCTCAGGGAGGGAATTTTCCCCGGCAGGATCGTCCTGCCGGAGCTCTAGATTGGTTGTGCTCAAGTTCCGCCTCGTGGCGGCGACGGATCCTCGAAAAAGCCTCCTCCTAATTTTTTTTCCGGACGAAACCCTTGATATAGTAGAAGGGGGGAGCCAGTGGGCCAGGTGGGTGCCCACAAGTCCCCTAGGCGCGCCCAGGGGGGTGGCCGTGCCTAGCAGGCTGGTGGCCACCTGCTGGCACCCCTCTAGCACTTCTTCGGCCTAGTATTATTATAAATCCTGAAAAAAATCCTCGTTGATTTTTATGGTGTTTGGAGTTGCGCAGAATAGGTATGTCAAACTTGCTCCAATTTCAGGCCAGAATTCCAGCTGCCGGCATTTTCCCTCTTCATGTAAGCCTTGCAAAATAAGAGAGAAAAGGCATAAGTATTGTTCCGTGAAGTGAAATAACAGCCCAAAAGGCAATAAATAACAACATGAAAGCATGATGCAAAATGGACCTATCAACTCCCCCAAGCTTAGACCTCGCTTGTCCTCAAACAAAAGCCGAGCTCAATAAATATGACCACATGTTTAGGGAGAGAGGTGTCGACAAAACAAGATACGAACATGCAGGCATCATGATCATGATGAGAACAACAATACCAACATATAATCTCTCATGCTAAAGTGACAATTCCTTCACAAAGTAAAGTATGGATCAAGAACCTTACCGAGAAATAGCAACCGATAGCCTTTAGTCATTGAAGCAATTGCAATTTATCACAACATCAGAAAGAGTCAAATAAGAGCTTGTAAAGCGAATCCACATACTCAATCATCCTCTCATTCTCTACAATTGCTACAACTCACGTGGTACTCATGAGATCAAAGTTCAGTTGGACACAGAGAAAGATAGGGGCTTATAGTTTTGCCTCCCAACTGCTTACCTCAAGGGTAATGTCAACAACAATAATTCATGAATACTTACTTCCAAGTTGACATATGAATATAGATCTTTCCCTAGCTTATGACGTTAGCCAAGATAAAGGCGAACCAAGGAATTGGTGAAGATAACCATGACTCTTTCAAGGGCAAAAGGTAAAGGTACAAGATAGGCCCTTCGCAGAGGGAAGCAGAGGTTGTCATGCGCTTTTGAGGTTTGGATGCATGTCCTCTTAGTGCGGAGGAACGTCACTTTATATTGCCTCCTATGATAAAGAACTTTATTATGCAGTCTGTCGCTTTTATATCTTCCTCATCACAAGTTCGTACAAAGCTTATTTTCCACACACTAATAGATCATAAATATTAGGGAGCAAATTTTATTGTTTGCACCGATGACAACTTACTTGAGGGATCTTATTCAATCCATAGGTAGGTATGGTGGACTCTCATGGCAAAACTGGGTTGAAGGTTTGTGGATGCACAAGTAGTATCTCTACTTGGTGCGGGAGTTTTGGCTAATAAGAGGTGGAAGCAACCGTCACATGCTAAGGGATCTCTAATCATATAACATTGTTCGGAACCAAGCAAACACAATTCATTATGTTGTCTTCCTTGTCCAACATCTACTTCTAGGCATGTAATAGTTTGGTGAGTGTTCAGAATCATAGATGGTGTCAAAGATGATATATTTATATGTGAACCTCTCCTTCTTTATCACTTCCTATTAATTGCAACAATGACCAAGGTCTACGTTTTTCTACCCTCAACAAGTTTCAATCAACATTCTTTTTATATGTGAAGCCATCACTTCCCATAAGATCATTACACGATCTTTCATGCTTTTGTTCTTTTCTCACTCTTTTGATCATGGCAAGAGGCAAAGCCCTCAACTAAGACACTCTTTATTATATTACTCACGAGCTCGAATACGTCGGGGGTGACACAAAGAAAAACTCAAGACTAAAACACTAAGACTTTTATTCTACTAGATAAAAAGGAAAACTGAAAGGGAACAAACTAAAACAAAGGTAAAAGCAAAAGATGTGATGGTGATACGATACCGGGGCAACTCCCCCAAGCTTGGCACAAGCCAAGGGGATTGCCCATACCCATGCTCAGTTGTCTTCCTTTGGAGGTGATGGTGGTGGAGTTGTTGCAACCTTTGATTCCAAGAGGGCCATCAATCTTTGATTTATACCTTGGAGATCTGTGATATGTTTCTCTAGCAAAACAACTTCACGAGTGAGATAAGTATTGCGAGCACGAGTTGTTTCACAAAACCTCAAGAGTTCAATCAAGGATGGAGACAGTAGGTGGAGGTAGGGTTGTAGGAAATCCACTTCTTCAACTTCTTCCTTGTTGAGCACAGATTGCACTTCATCCCATGCCTGATTCTTCTCCTTAGCTTTGCCTTTGGTTTCTTTGGGTAGCCTTTCCTTAGCCTCGATGACCTCCATCCTTTTCAGATCAACACTTACTTCTCCATAAACTTGAGGGAGATTGTTCTCCCCCACAGATTCCTGGGACGACATCTTGCTCTAAATCTGCGGCAGAAAACAGTCTCGAAACGAAAACAGAGGAAATCTGCGTGATACGAGGGTCAGACCTTACGGGAGAATATATAATGATTTTTTTCAGACCAGAAGGAGTACTCCGCACGAAAACGGAGTCCGGGAGGCACACGAGGTGGCCACAAGCCCCCCAGGCGCGGCCAGGGGGTGGGCCCGCGCCTGGCAGGCTTGTCGCCTCCTCGCGCGCTTTCCGGACTACTTCCAATTTTTCTATTTTTTCAAAAATTCCAAAACGGAGAAAAATTCCTACTAGAAAAGTTTTGGAGTCTGTTTTCTTACCGAATCACATACCTCTTCGTTTTCGGAGTCTGAAACAGGCTGATAAATATCCCTTAGGTATTCTACCGGAGTTATGGTATTGATGATATTGCTTTCAACATTTATGGGAGTACGTGAGATATAATGCTTGATTCTCTGCCCATTTACAACTCTCGGACAATTACCTTCCGTGTTATTGATCTTGATAGCACCGGAACGATATACTTCCTCAACAATATAGGGACCTTCCCATTTAGAGAGAAGCTTGCCTGCAAAAAATCTTAAACGAGAATTATATATCAAGACATAATCACCTACATTGAACTCACGCTTTTGTATCCTCTTATCATGCCATCTCTTAACCTTTTATTTTAACAACTTGGCATTCTCATATGCCTGAGTTCTCCATTCAACAAGCGAGCTAATGTCAAATAACCTCTTCTCACCAGCAAGTTTGAAATCAAAGTTGAGCTCTTTAATTGCCCAATAAGCTTTATGCTCTAGCTCAAGAGGTAAATGACATGCTTTACCATACACCATTTTGTACGGAGTCATGCCCATGGGATTCTTATAGGCAGTTCTATAAGCCCACAGTGCATCATCGAGCTTCTTAGACCAATTCTTTCTAGACCTGTTGACAGTCTTTTGCAGAATTAGTTTAATTTCTCTATTGCTTAGCTCTACTTGACCACTGGACTGAGGGTGATAGGGAGACGCAATTCTATGGTTGACATTGTACTTAGCAAGCGTTTTACGGAAAGCACCATGAATGAAATGTGAACCACCGTCGGTCATTAGATATCTAGGGACTCCAAATCTAGGGAAGATAACTTCTTTAAGCATCCTGATAGAGGTGTTGTGATCAGCACTACTAGTGGGGATAGCTTCTACCCACTTAGTGATGTAATCAACAACAACTAGGATATGAGTATACCCATTGGATTTTGGAAAAGGTCCCATATAATCAAAGTCCCAAACATCAAATGTTTCAATGACAAGTGAATAGTTCATAGGCATTTCCTGACGTTTACCGATATTACCTACTCTTTGACATTCGTAACAAGACAAGACAAACTTATGGGCATCCTTAAAGAGAGTGGGCCAATAGAAACCTGATTGCAATACCTTGTGTGCAGTAATTTCTCCCGCATGGTGTCCTCCGTAGGCATTGGAGTGACACTTCTGTAGGATATGTCCCTGTTCATGTTCAGGTACACAACGTCTAATAACACCATCTACTACTTCCTTATAAAGGTGAGGGTCATCCCAAAAGTAATGTCTCAAATCAAAGAAGAATTTCTCCTTTTGTTGGTATGTGTAACTAGGTGGTATATATCTGGCAACGATATAGTTTGCATAATCAGCATACCACGGTGCACTACGTAAAGTATTGATGACATTCAGTTGCTCATCGGGAAAGCTATCATCAATAGGTTGTGGGTCATCAAGAACATTCTCCAACCTAGACAAGTTATCTGTTACGGGGTTATCAACACCCTTTCTGTCGACAACATGTAAATCAAATTCTTGTAGCAAAAGAACCCATCTGATAAGTCTAGGTTTAGCGTCCTTCTTCTCCATGAGGTACTTAATAGCAGCGTGATCAGTGTGAATAGTGACTTTGGAATCAACTATGTAAGACCTGAACTTTTCACATGCAAACACGACTACTAAAAACTCCTTTTCCGTAGTGGCATAGTTTCTTTGGGCACTGTCTAGAGTTTTACTAGCATAGTGAATAACATTCAACTTCTTATCAACTCTTTGCCCTAGGACAACACCAACAGCATAATCGCTAGCATCACACATGATTTCAAAAGGTAAGTTCCAATCAGGTGGTTAAACAATAGGTGCAGTTATCAAAGCCTTCTTAAGTATTTCGAAGGCTTCCTCACAATCATCTTCAAAAACAAAAGGAATATCCTTTTGCAAGAGATTGGTAAGAGGCCTAGAAATCTTACAGAAGTCTTAATGAACCTTCTATAGAAACCAACATGATCAAGGAAACTTATTATACCTTTGATATATGTGGGGTATGGCATTTTCTCGATCGCATCAACCTTAGCCTTATCGACTTGAATACCTCTTTCAGAAATTTTATGTCCTAAGACGATGCCTTCATTAACCATAAAGTGGCACTTCTCCCAATTCAAGACAAGGTTGGTGTCTTTACATCTCTGCAAGACCCGATCAAGGTTGCTGAGGCAATCATCAAAGGAAGACCAGTAAACAGAGAAGTCATCCATGAAAACCTCGACAATCTTTTCACAAAAGTCAGAGAATATAGCCATCATACATCTTCGAAAGGTGGCAGGTGCATTAAATAAGCCAAAAGGCATACATCTATAAGCAAAGGTACCGAAAGGGAAGGTGAAAGTGGCTTTCTCCTGATCAGATTGTGCAACTGGTATTTGGGAGAAACCAGAATAACCGTCTAGAAAGCAGAAGTGTGTGTGTTTAGATAGTCTTTCTAGCATTTGGTCGATAAAAGGCAAAGGGTAATAATCTTTCCTAGTGGCCTTATTCAATTTCCTAAAATTGATCACCATCCTATAGCCAGTAATAATCCTCTGTGGGATCAATTCATCGTTATCATTAGGGACAACGGTAATGCCTCCCTTCTTAGGGACGCAATGCACCGGACTCACCCAATCACTATGAGCAACATGATAGATAATTCCTGCTTCCAGGAGCTTTAGTATTTCTTTTCTCACTACTTCTTTCATCTTAGGATTTAATCTCCTTTGATGATCAGCAACTGGTTTGGAATCAGGACCAGTTTTAATCTTGTGCTGGCATAGAGTGGGACTAATGCCCTTAAGGTCATCAAGAGTGTATCCTATAGTAGCACGGTGCTTTCTCAGAGTTTTTAGTAACTTCTTTTCTTCATGCTCTAAGAGGCTAGCACTAATACTAACATGATATATATCTTTTTCATCAAGATAAGCATACTTAAGAGTATCAGACAACTGTTTAAGCTCTAACACAGGATCACCCTTTGGTGGGGGTCGATCTCCAAGCAGTTCAACAGACAAATTATTCTTAAGGATATGATATTGTTCTAAGACAGCCTTATCTATCTCATCCCTTTCATCCATATGCATATCATTTTCATGCTCAAGCAAGTATTGCTCTAAGGGATCAGTAGGAGGCACGTCAATAGAAGCTAAGGCAATAGTTTCGTCCTTACTAGGCAACTCTTTTTCATGAGGTTGTTTACCAAACTTGGAGGAATTGAACTCATGTGACACACCTTCAAAGCCAACAGTGACAGTTTGCTTCTCACAGTCAATATGAGCAATGACGGTATTGAGAAAAGGTCTGCCAAATATGATGGGACAAAAGCTATCTTTTGCGGTAGCAAGAATGAGGAAATCAGCAGGATGCTTCATTTTACCACACAAGACTTCAACATACCAAACAATTCCTGCAGGGTAGATAGTATCTCTATTGGCAAGCTGAATAGTGACATCAATAGGTTCTATCTTAACAGGTTCAATCTCGTCTTTGATTTCATCATATAAGGATTGAGGTATTGCACTAACACTAGCACCCACGTCACATAAACCATGATAACAATGATCTCCTATCTTAATAGAAACACCAGGCATGCCAACAACAGGCCTATTTTTGTCTCAAGCGTGAGGTTTAGCAATTCTAGTAGCATCTTCACAGAAGTGAATATTATGTCCCTCAACATCGTCGGACAAAAGATCTTTGATAATAGCAATGCTAGGTTCAACTCTAATTTGCTCAGGGGGTGTAGGTGTTCTAATGTAGCCTCTACGTATCACAGCTAAAGCTTTAGAACGATCCTTTATCCTAACAGGGAAAGGTGGTTTCTCAATGTAAGCACCGGGAACAATAGGATCATTATAGGCAATGACTTTCTCTTCAACTGGATTGGGTTTAACTACATTGACTTCCAAAGGAGGATGATATATAAACCACTTCTCTTTGGGGAGATCAATATGAGCAGCAAAAGATTCACACAATGAAACTACTATCTCAGAGTCAAGTCCATACTTATGCTAAAATCACAAAAAGTATTTGTTTCAACAAAGGATTTAACGTAATCAAACTTGAAATTCATACCTGACTCCTTACCTTCTTCAAGCTCCCAATATTCAGAGTTGCGTTTAATTATCTCCAATAAATTTCATTTGAAGTCAATATCTCTCTTCATAAAAGAACCGGTACAAGAAGTGTCAAGCATGGTGCGATCATCATGAGAAAGCCAAGCATACAAGTTCTGAATGATAATTTCTCTCGAGAGCTCATGGTTGGGGCATGAATATAACATTGATTTAAGCCTCCCCAAGCTTGAGCAATGCTTTATCTATCACGAGGCCAAAAATTATAAATATAATTCCGATCACGATGTACTAAATGCATAGGATAAAACTTTTGATGAAATTCCAATTTCAACCGATTGTAGTTCCATGATCCAGTATCATCACATAGCCTATACCATGTCAACGCCTTATCCTTCAAAGATAAAGGAAAGACCTTCTTCTTGAACTCATCCTCGGGAAAACCTTGAAGCTTAAATAAACCACAAACTTCATCTACATAGATTAGATGCAAGTCTGGATGTGATGTTCCATCTCTTGTAAAAGGATTAGCCAACAGTTTCTCAAGCATACCCGAAGGAAATTCAAAGAAAATATTTTCAGTAGGTGCAGCAGGTTGAGGAGCAACTCTTTGTGCTTCTGTTCGAGGTGAAGATACCCCGAACAGGCCCCTCAAAGGATTTGTTTCCATAGTGACAAGTGACAATAAATTTCAGCACACTATATGAATCTTTCCTTACCAAGTTCCACTTACCAAAGGCGCTTCACTCCCCGGCAACGGCGCCAGAAAAGAGTATTGATGACCCACAAGTATAGGGGATCTATCGTAGTCCTTTCGATAAGTAAGAGTGTCGAACCCAACGAGGAGCAGAAGGATCTGACAAGTGGTTCTTAGCAAGGTAATATCTGCAGGCACTGAAATTATCGGTAACAAGTGGTTGTGTGGTGAGATGATTCGTAGCAAGCAACAAGTAAAAAAAGTAACAACGGCGCAGAAAAGTGGCCCAATCCCTTTTGTATCAAGGGGCAAGCCTGGACAGAGTCTTATAGGAGGAAAAACGTGTTGGGAAACGTCGCATGGGAAACAAAAATTTTCCTACGCGCACGAAGACCTATCATGGTGATGTCCATCTACGAGAGGGGATGAGTGATCTACGTACCCTTGTAGATCGTACAGCAGAAGCGTTAGAGAACGCGGTTGATGTAGTGGAACGTCCTCACGTCCCTCGATCCGCCCCGCGAACAATCCCGCGATCAGTCCCACGATCTAGTACCGAACGGACGGCACCTCCGCGTTCAGCACACGTACAGCTCGACGATGATCTCGGCCTTCTTGATCCAGCAAGAGAGACGGAGAGGTAGAAGAGTTCTCCGGCAGCGTGACGGCGCTCCGGAGGTTGGTGATGATCTTGTCTCAGCAGGGCTCCGCCCGAGCTCCGCAGAAACACGATCTAGAGGAAAAACTATGGAGGTATGTGGTCGGGCAGCCGTGAGAAAGTCGTCTCAAATCTGCCCTAAAAGCCCCATATATATAGGAGGAGGGAGGGGGACCTTGCCTTGGGGTCCAAGGGATCCCCAAGGGGTCGGCCGAGCCAGGGGGGAGGACTCTCCCCCCCCCAAACCGAGTCCTACTTGGTTTGGTGGGAGGGAGTCCTTCCCCCTTCCCACTTCTTCCTTTTTTTTTTCTTTCCTTTGATTTTTTCTCTCTTGGCGCATAGGGGATTGGTGGGCTGTCCCACCAGCCCACTAAGGGCTGGTGTGACCCCCCAAATACCTATGGGCTTCCCCGGAGTGGGTTGCCCCCCTCCGGTGAACTCCCGGAACCCATTCGTCATTCCCGGTACATTCCCGGTAACTCCGAAAACCTTCCGGTAATCAAATGAAGTCATCCTATATATCAATCTTCGTTTCCGGACCATTCCGGAAACCCTCGTGACGTCCGTGATCTCATCCGGGACTCCGAACAACATTCGGTAACCAACCATATAACTCAAATACGCATAAAACAACGTCGAACCTTAAGTGTGCAGACCCTGTGGGTTCGAGAACTGTGTAGACATGACCCGAGAGACTCCTCGGTCAATATCCAATAGCGGGACCTGGATGCCCATATTGGATCCTACATATTCTACGAAGATCTTATCGTTTGAACCTCAGTGCCAAGGATTCGTACAATCCCGTATGTCATTCCCTTTGTCCTTCGGTATGTTACTTGCCCGAGATTCGATTGTCAGTATCCGCATACCTATTTCAACCTCGTTTACCGGCAAGTCTCTTTACTCGTTCCGTAATACAAGATCCCGCAACTTACACTAAGTTACATTGCTTGCAAGGCTTGTGTGTGATGTTGTATTACCGAGTGGGCCCCGAGATACCTCTCCGTCACACAGAGTGACAAATCCCAGTCTTGATCCATACTAACTCAACTAACACCTTCGGAGATACCTGTAGAGCATCTTTATAGTCACCCAGTTACGTTGCGACGTTTGATACACACAAAGCATTCCTCCGGTGTTAGTGAGTTATATGATCTCATGGTCATAGGAATAAATACTTGACACGCAGAAAACAGTAGCAACAAAATGACACGATCAACATGCTACGTCTATTAGTTTGGGTCTAGTCCATCACGTGATTCTCCCAATGACGTGATCCAGTTATCAAGCAACAACACCTTGTTCATAATCAGAAGACACTGACTATCATTGATCAACTGGCTAGCCAACTAGAGGCATGCTAGGGACGGTGTTTTGTCTATGTATCCACACATGTAAATGAGTCTTCATTCAATACAATTATAGCATGGATAATAAACTATTATCTTGATACAGGAATTATAATAATAACTATACATTTATTATTGCCTCTAGGGCATAATTCCAACAGTCTCCCACTTGCACTAGAGTCAATAATCTAGCCCTCACATCACCATGTGAATTACATTGTAATAAATCTAACACCCATGCAGTTCTGGTGTCGATCATGTTTTGGTCGTGGAAGAGGCTTAGTCAGCGGGTCTGCTACATTCAGATCCGTGTGCACTTTGCATATATTTACGTCCTCCTCCTCGACGTAGTCGCGGATGAGGTTGAAGCGTTGTTTGATATGTCTGGTCTTCTTGTGAAACCTTGGTTCCTTTGCTAAGGCAATGGCACCAGTGTTGTCACAGAACAAGGTTATTGGATCCAGTGCACTTGGCACCACTCCAAGATCCGTCATGAACTGCTTCATCCAGACACCCTCCTTAGCCGCCTCCGAGGCAGCCATGTACTCTACTTCACATGTAGAATCTGCTACGACGCTTTGCTTGGAACTGCACCAGCTTACTGCACCCCCATTAAGAATAAATACGTATCCGGTTTGTGACTTAGAGTCGTCCGGATCTGTGTCAAAGCTTGCATCAACGTAACCTTTTACGGCGAGCTCTTCGTCACCTCCATACACGAGAAACATCTCCTTAGTCCTTTTCAGGTACTTCAGGATATTCTTGACCGCCGTCCAGTGATCCACTCCTGGATTACTCTGGAACCTGCCTGCCATACTTATGGCCAGGCTAACATCCGGTCTAGTGCACAGCATCGCATACATGATAGAGCCTATGGCTGAAGCATAGGGGACGGAGCGCATATGCTCTCTATCTTCATCAGTTGCTGGGCACTAAGTCTTACTCAATCTCGTACCTTGTAACACTGGCAAGAACCCTTTCTTGGACTGTTCCATTTTGAACCTCTTCAAAACTTTATCAAGGTATGTGCTTTGTGAAAGTCCTATCAGGCGCTTTGATCTATCCCTATAGATCTTAATGCCTAGAATGTAAGCAGCTTCTCCTAGGTCCTTCATAGAGAAACTTTTATTCAAGTAACCTTTTATGCTCTCCAAAAGCTCTACGTTGTTTCCAATCAGTAATATGTCATCCACATATAATATTAGAAACGCCACAGAGCTCCCACTCACTTTCTTGTAAATACAAGATTCTCCAACCACTTGTATAAACCCAAATGCTTTGATCACCTCATCAAAGCGTTTGTTCCAACTCCGAGATGCTTGCACCAGTCCATAAATGGATCGCTGGAGCTTGCACACCTTGTCAGCATTTTTAGGATCGACAAAACCTTCGGGTTGCATCATATACAACTCTTCCTTAAGGAAACCGTTAAGGAACGCCGTTTTGACATCCATCTGCCAGATTTCATAATCGAAAAATGCAGCTATTGCTAACATGATTCTGACGGACTTAAGCATCGCTACGGGAGAGAAAGTCTCATCGTAGTCAATTCCTGGAACTTGTGAAAAACCCTTTGCCACAAGTCGAGCTTTATAAACGGTCACATTACCGTCAGCGTCCGTCTTCTTCTTAAAGATCCATTTGTTCTGAATAGCCTTGCGGCCCTCAGGCAGTATCTCCAAAGTCCACACTTTGTTCTCATACATGGATCCTATCTCGGATTTCATGGCTTCTAGCCATTTGTTGGAATCTGGGCCCACCATTGCTTCTTCATAATTTGCAGGTTCATTGTTGTCTAACAACATGATTGATAAGACGGGATTACCGTACCACTCTGGAGCAGCGCGTGATCTCGTCGACCTGCGTGGTTCAACAGAAACTTGAACTGGAGTTTCATGATCATCATCATTAACTTCCTCCTCAACCGGCGTCGCAATGACAGAGGTTTCCCCTTGCCCTGCGCCACCATCCAGAGGGATGAGAGGTTCGACAACCTCGTCAAGTTATATCTTCCTCCCACTCAATTCTCTCGAGAGAAACTCCTTCTCGAGAAAAGTTCCGTTCTTAGCAACAAACACTTTGCCCTCGGATTTGAGATAGAAGGTGTACCCAACTGTCTCTTTTGGGTAACCTATGAAGACGCATTTTTCCGCTTTGGGTTCCAGCTTTTCAGGCTGAAGCTTTTTGACATAAGCATCACATCCCCAAACTTTAAGAAACGACAATTTTGGTCTTTTGCCATACCACAGTTCGTATGGTGTCGTCTCAACGGATTTTGATGGTGCCCTATTTAAAGTGAATGCAGCTGTTTCTAATGCATAGCCCCAAAATGATAACGGTAAATCAGTAAGAGACATCATAGATCGCACCATCTCTAACAAAGTACGATTACGACGTTCGGACACACCATTACGCTGTGGTGTTCCAGGCGGTGTTAACTGCGAAACAATTCCACATTGTCTTAAGTGAGTACCAAACTCGAAACTCAGATATTCACCCCCACGATCAGACCGTAGGAACTTGATCTTCTTGTTACGATGATTTTCTACTTCACTCTGAAATTGCTTGAACTTTTCAAATGTTTCAGACTTGTGCTTCATCAAGTAGACATAACCATATCTACTTAAATCGTCAGTGAAGGTGAGAAAATAACGATATCCGCCGCGTGCCTCCACGCTCATCGGACCACACACATCGGTATGTATGATTTCCAACAAGTCACTTGCACGTTCCATTGTTCCGGAGAACGGAGTTTTAGTCATCTTGCCCATGAGGCATGGTTCGCACGTGTCAAGTGAATCAAAGTCAAGTGACTCCAAAAGTCCATCGGCATGGAGTTTCTTCATGCGCTTTACACCAATATGACCCAAGCGGCAGTGCCACAAAAATATGGCGCTATCATTGTTTACTCTAACTCTTTTGGTCTCAATGTTATGTATATGCGTATCGCTATCGAGATTCAATATGAACAATCCTCTCACATTTGGTGCATGACCATAAAAGATGTTACTCATAGAAATAGAACAACCATTATTCTCAGACTTAAAAGAGTAACCGTCTCGCAATAAACAAGATCCAGATATAATGTTCATGCTCAACGCAGGCACTAAATAACAATGATTTAAGTTCATCACTAATCCCGATGGTAGTTGAAGTGACACGGTGCCGACGGCGATTGCATCAACCTTGGAACCGTTTCCTACGCGCATCGTCACTTCGTCTTTCGCCAGCCTTCGTCTATTCCGCAGTTCCTGCTTCGAGTTGCAAATGTGAGCAACAGAACCGGTATCGAATACCCAGGCACTACTACGAGAGCTGGTTAAGTACACATCAATAACATGTATATCAAATATACCTGATTTTTCTTTGCCCGCCTTCTTATCTGCCAGATACTTGGGGCAATTGCGCTTCCAGTGACCCATACCCTTGCAATAGAAGCACTCTGTTTCAGGCTTAGGTCCAGCCTTGGGTTTCTTCGGCGGATTGGCAACAGGCTTGCCGCTCTTCTTCGAATTGCCCTTCTTGCCTTTGCCGTTTCTCTTGAAACTAGTGGTCTTGCTGACCATCAACACTTGATGCTCTTTACGGAGTTCAGACTCTGCGACTTTCATCATCGCAAACAACTCGCCGGGAGACTTGTTCATCCCTTGCATGTTGTAGTTCAACACAAAGCCTTTATAGCTTGGCGGCAGTGATTGGAGGATTCTGTCAGTGATAGCTTCTTGCGGGAGTTCAATCCCCAGTTCAGCTAGACGGTTTGAGTACCCAGACATTTTGAGCACATGTTCACTGACAGATGAGTTTTCCTCCATCTTGCAAGCATAGAATTTATCGGAGGTCTCATACCTCTCGATCCGGGCGTTCTTCTGAAAGATAAACTTCAACTCCTGGAACATCTCAAATGCTCCATGACGCTCAAAGCGACGTTGAAGTCCCGGCTCTAAGCCATACAAGACTGCACATTGAACTATTGAGTAGTCCTCCTTACGTGCTAACCAAGCGTTCTTAACATCCTGATCAGCCGTAGCGGGTGGTTCATCTCCTAGCGCAGCATTAAGGACATAATCCTTCTTTCCAGCTTGTAAGATCAGCTTAAGATTACGAGCCCAGTCTACAAAGTTGCTTCCATCATCTTTGAACTTAGCTTTTCCTAGGAACGTATTAAAATTCAGGATGACACTTGCGTGAGCCATGATCTACAACACAAATATATTCAAAGTGGACTTAGACTATGTTCAAGATAATTAGAGTTCAACTTAATCAAATTATATGCTAAACTCCCACTCAAAAAGTACATCTCTCTAGTCATTTGAGTGGTTCATGATCCACTTACACTATCCCAAGTCCGATCATCACGTGAGTCGAGAGTAGTTTCAGTGGTAAGCATCCCTATGCTAATCATATCAACTATATGATTCATGATCGACCTTTCGGTCTCATGTGTTCCGAGGCCATGTCTGCACATGCTAGGCTCGTCAAGCTTAACCCGAGTGTTCCGCGTGCGCAACTGTTTTGCACCCGTTGTATGTGAACGTTGAGTCTATCACACCCGATCATCACGTGGTGTCTCGAAACGACGAACTGTAGCAACGGTGCACAGTCGGGGAGAACACAATTTCGTCTTGAAATTTTAGTGAGAGATCACCTTATAATGCTACCGTCGTTCTAAGCAAAACAAGGTGCATAAAAGGATTAACATCACATGCAATTCATAAGTGACATGATATGGCCATCATCACGTGCTTCTTGATCTCCATCACCAAAGCACCGGCACGATCTTCTTGTCACCGGCGCCACACCATGATCATCCATCAACGTGTTGCCATCGGGGTTGTCGTGCTACTTATGCTATTACTACTAAAGCTACATCCTAGCAAAATAGTAAACGCATCTGCAAGCACATAAGTTAGTATAAAGACAACCCTATGGCTCCTGCCGGTTGCCGTACCATCGACGTGCAAGTCGATATTTCAATTACAACATGATCATCTCATACATCCAATATATCACATCACATCATTGGCCATATCACATCACAATCATACCCTGCAAAAACAAGTTAGACGTTCTCTAATTTTGTTGTTGCAAGTTTTACGTGGTGACCAAGGGTATCTAGTAGGATCGCATCTTACTTACGCAAACACCACAACGGAGATATATGAGTTGCTATTTAACCTCATCCAAGGACCTCCTCGGTCAAATCCGATTCAACTAAAGTTGGAGAAACCGTCACTTGCCAGTCATCTTTGAGCAAAGGGGGTTACTCGTAACGATGAAACCAGTCTCTCGTAAGCGTACGAGTAATGTCGGTCCAAGCCGCTTCGATCCAACAATACCGCGGAATCAAGAAAAGACTAAGGAGGGCAGCAAAACGCACATCACCGCCCACAAAACCTTTTGTGTTCTACTCGAGAAGACATCTACGCATGAACCTAGCTCATGATGCCACTGTTGGGAAACGTCGCATGGGAAACAAAATTTTTCCTACGCGCACGAAGACCTATCATGGTGATGTCCATCTACGAGAGGGGATGAGTGATCTACGTACCCTTGTAGATCGTACAACAGAAGCGTTAGAGAACGCGGTTGATGTAGTGGAACGTCCTCACGTCCCTCGATCCGCCCCGCGAACAATCCCGCGATCAGTCCCACGATCTAGTACCGAACGGACGGCACCTCCGCGTTCAGCACACGTACAGCTCGACGATGATCTCGGCCTTCTTGATCCAGCAAGAGAGACGGAGAGGTAGAAGAGTTCTCCGGCAGCGTGACGGCGCTCCGGAGGTTGGTGATGATCTTGTCTCAGCAGGGCTCCGCCCGAGCTCCGCAGAAACACGATCTAGAGGAAAAACTATGGAGGTATGTGGTCGGGCAGCCGTGAGAAAGTCGTCTCAAATCTGCCCTAAAAGCCCCATATATATAGGAGGAGGGAGGGGGACCTTGCCTTGGGGTCCAAGGGATCCCCAAGGGGTCGGCCGAGCCAGGGGGGAGGACTCTCCCCCCCCAAACCGAGTCCTACTTGGTTTGGTGGGAGGGAGTCCTTCCCCCTTCCCACTTCTTCCTTTTTTTTTCTTTCCTTTGATTTTCTCTCTCTTGGCGCATAGGGGATTGGTGGGCTGTCCCACCAGCCCACTAAGGGCTGGTGTGACCCCCCAAATACCTATGGGCTTCCCCGGAGTGGGTTGCCCCCCTCCGGTGAACTCCCGGAACCCATTCGTCATTCCCGGTACATTCCCGGTAACTCCGAAAACCTTCCGGTAATCAAATGAAGTCATCCTATATATCAATCTTCATTTCCGGACCATTCCGGAAACCCTCGTGACGTCCGTGATCTCATCCGGGACTCCGAACAACATTCGGTAACCAACCATATAACTCAAATACGCATAAAACAACGTCGAACCTTAAGTGTGCAGACCCTGCGGGTTCGAGAACTATGTAGACATGACCCGAGAGACTCCTCGGTCAATATCCAATAGCGGGACCTGGATGCCCATATTGGATCCTACATATTCTACGAAGATCTTATCGTTTGAACCTCAGTGCCAAGGATTCGTACAATCCCGTATGTCATTCCCTTTGTCCTTCGGTATGTTACTTGCCCGAGATTCGATCGTCAGTATCCGCATACCTATTTCAATCTCGTTTACCGGCAAGTCTCTTTACTCGTTCTGTAATACAAGATCCCGCAACTTACACTAAGTTACATTGCTTGCAAGGCTTGTGTGTGATGTTGTATTACCGAGTGGGCCCCGAGATACCTCTCCGTCACACGGAGTGACAAATCCCAGTCTTGATCCATACTAACTCAACTAACACCTTCGGAGATACCTGTAGAGCATCTTTATAGTCACCCAGTTACGTTGCGACGTTTGATACACACAAAGCATTCCTCCGGTGTCAGTGAGTTATATGATCTCATGGTCATAGGAATAAATACTTGACACGCAGAAAACAGTAGCAACAAAATGACACGATCAACATGCTACGTCTATTAGTTTGGGTCTAGTCCATCACGTGATTCTCCCAATGACGTGATCCAGTTATCAAGCAACAACACCTTGTTCATAATCAGAAGACACTGACTATCATTGATCAACTGGCTAGCCAACTAGAGGCATGCTAGGGACGGTGTTTTGTCTATGTATCCACACATGTAAATGAGTCTTCATTCAATACAATTATAGCATGGATAATAAACTATTATCTTGATACAGGAATTATAATAATAACTATACATTTATTATTGCCTCTAGGGCATAATTCCAACAAAACGCTCCCGAGGACACACGGGAATTTCTCTCATGCTAGTTTTCATCATGTTCGTATGATTCGCGTTCGTTACTTTGATAGTTTGATATGTGGGTGGACCAGCGCTTTGGTACTGCCCTTACTTGGACAAGCATCCCGCTTATGATTAACTCCTTTCGCAAGCATCAACAACTACGAAAGAAGAATTAAGACAAAGTCTAACCATAGCATTAAACTAGTGGATCCAAATCAGCCCCTTACGAAGCAACACATAAACTAGGGTTTAAGCTTCTGTCACTCTAGCAACCCATCATCTACTTACTACTTCCCAATGCCTTCCTCTAGGCCCAAATAATGGTGAAGTGTTATGTAGTCGACGTTCACATAACACCACTAGAGGAAAAACAACATACAACACATCAAAATATCGAACGAATACAAATTCACATGACTATTTATAGCATGACTTATCCCATGTCCTCAGGAACAAAAGTAACTACTCAGAAAGCATAAACTCTTCCACCAAGTAATCCAACTAGGATCATCTACGAAGAGTAATTAACACTACTAGCAACCTTACAAGTACCAATCGGAGTCGCGAGACGGAGATTGGTTACAAGAGATGAACTAGGGTTTGGAGATGATATGGAGCTGATGAAGATGTCGATGGTGACGAGTCCCCGCCGATGAGAGGAGTGTTGGTGATGACGATGGCGATGATTTCCCCCTCCGGGAGGGAAGTTTCCCCATCAGGATCGTCCTGCCGGAGCTCTAGATTGGTTGTGCTCAAGTTCCGCCTTGTGGTGGCGACGAATCCTCGAAAAAGCCTCCTCCTGATTTTTTTCCAGACGAAACCCTTCATATAGCAGAAGGGGGGAGCCAGTGGGCCAGCTCGGTGCCCCCAAGCCCCCCTAGGCGCGGCCAGGGGGTGGCCGCGCCTAGCAGGCTTGTGGCCACCTGCTGGCGCCCCTCTCGCACTTCTTCGGCCCAGTATTTTTTATAAATCCCGAAAAAAATCATCGTTGATTTTTACGGCGTTTGGAGTTGCGTAGAATAGGTATCTCAAACTTGCTCCAATTTCAGGCCAGAATTCCAGCTGCCGGCATACTCCCTCTTCATGTAAACCTTGCAAAATAAGAGAGAAAATGCATAAGTATTGTACCGTGAAGTAAAATAACAGCCCAAAAAGCAATAAATATCAACATGAAAGCTAGATGCAAAATGGACGTATCAACTCCCCCAAGCTTAGACCTCGCTTGTCCTCAAGCGAAAGCCGAGCTCAATAAATATGACCACATGTTTAGGGAGAGAGGTGTCGACAAAACAAGATACGAACATGCAGGCATCATGATCATGATGAGAACAACAATACCAACATATAATTTCTCATGCTAAAGTGACAATTCCTTCACAAAGTAAAGTATGGATCAAGAACCTTACCGAGAAATAGCAACCGATAGCCTTTAGTCATTGAAGCAATTGCAATTTATCACAACACCAGAAAGAGTCAAATAAGAGCTTGTAAAGCTAATCCACATACTCAATCATCCTTTCGTTCTCTACAATTGCTACAACTCACGTGGTACTCATGAGATCAAAGTTTCAGTTGGACACAGAGAAAGATAGGGGCTTATAGTTTTGCCTCCCAACTGCTTACCTCAAGGGTAATGTCAACAACAATAATTCATGAATACTTACTTTCAAGTTGACATATGAATATAGATCTTTCCCTAGCATATGACGTTAGCCAAGATAAAGGCGAAATAAGGAATTGGTGAAGATCACCATGACTATTTCAAGGGCAAAAGGTAAAGGTACAAGATAGGCCCTTCGAAGAGGGAAGCAGAGGTTGTCATGCACTTTTGAGGTTTGGATGTGTGTCCTCTTAGTGCGGAGGAACGTCAATTTATATTGCCTCTTGTGATAAAGAACTTTATTATGCAGTCTGTCGCTTTTATGTCTTCCTCATCACAGGTTCGTACAAAGCTTATTTTCCACACACTAATAGATCATACATATTAGGGAGCAATTTTTAATGCTTGCACCGATGCCAACTTACTTGTGGGATCTTATTCAATCCATAGGTAGGTATGGTGGACTCTCATGGCAAAACTGGGTTGAAGGTTTGTGGATGCACAAGTAGTATCTCTACTTGGTGCGGGAGTTTTGGCTAATAAGAGGTGTAAGCTTGTGGCGGCGGAAAAGTATTTTCGTGGATCTCTCTCATAGTTTTGGATTTTTCGGGAATTTATAGGCGGAATAGGTAGGGCAGCCGAGCTACAGGGAGCCCACAAGCCTGCAAGGCACGACCCCCCTGGCCACGCCTAGGGGGCTTGTGGCCTCCCCTGGTGGCCTCTGCCTTGGTTCTCATGCCCCGTGCGTATCTTCTGTTCCGAAAAAAATCTTTTCAGAAGTTTTATTCCGTTTGGACTCCGTTTAATATTCTCCTCTGAAAAGGGTCAAAAAACACGGAAAAAACAGGAACTCGCACTTGGCACTGAGTTAATAGGTTAGTCCCAAAAAAGATATAAAAGGCATACAAAACATCCAAAGTTTGACAAGGTAATAGCATGGAACCATAAAAAATTATAGATACGTTGGAGACGTATGAGGGTGCACCATAGTACCCAACATGCTTGATAAACTCTAGCCAGACATACTTTCATGGGTCATGCCCGGCCTCAGAAAATCAACACTTTGTAGCGGTACCTGAGCTCAACAGAGAGGCCAGCCCGCTGGTCTAAATCCTAAACGTGCAGGGGTCATGGGACCATCACCCTTTGCACTCCTGCATGATGTGAGGGTAGCTGATGTCAGTCCTGGCACCTCTTATACAAGAACGATGCTTATCCGGGCCAATCGGGTGTGCGCCGCTCCATTGCTGACGTTTGAAGAGCTTCGGCTGATACCACGACGTCGAGTACCCATAACTTCTCCCACGTGAAGGTTAGTGCAAAAAGGTCTCCCGACCAACTCAGATCAAATACCCAAATCTTTAGTTTAATCTCGAGAATGTGTGGCAAGGACCTGAATGCCCAGCCACACCTCGTTACATTCTCGCGGGAATCCACCCGCAACACACCATTCATGTTCCCAGTAGCACGGTCAAGTAACTGTGTGGTTGTAACATCAGAGGATGCGAGTTATCACCCTCAACGGATTTCAAACGATGTAACCATCAAGCTGGCCAAGCAGGAATCACCCTCGATGGACTACGCTTGATGGGTTCTATGACAGAGTCGTTATCGACGATGGTGAAGGAGGAATCACCCTGTGAGAGACACCGCCGGTCAACTACAGTACAACACCAACATCAGAGTACGTAACGAGGTGTCACCCTCGGTACTCGATAGTAGCTCTGCAATGTCGTACAACTAAGGGGGATGTGAGTGATGTGACGGGTCTTGGTTCGTCGATCATATGGTTGAGACTTGATGAAAAGCAGGGGAAACTGGACTAAGGGGGGTAAATGGGGATCACTGCTCCACCTATACTAAACAATTTAAAGTGCGGTAGAGTAAAGTAGCAGTTCATCAAAAACAGGCTATGCATCAGATATAGGGGCTAACTACAATAGTAGCAAAATCTAATGCAAGCATGAGGGAGAAAGAAATAGGCGAGATAGGAATGATCAAGGGGGTTTCCTTGCCTCGTTGTGCTGCTGAAAAGGACGGGTCGTCGTTGACGTAGTCGTACTCAAGGTCAACAGCAATCTCGAGGTCTACCAGAAAAGAAGTAACAGAGGGGAAACAAATAAATAATGGATCAATCAAATGCAACACAAATGCAATGACATGACAAGATGTGTGGGTGACGTGCTCTAATGCATCCTTAAGCATTTTAAAAAGAAGAGGGAAAATACCCGATGATATTTTCTCGGCTCATGTATTGTTTGGACAGACGATCCTGATGCAAAATGTTCATGTGCATAATTTTAGGGGCATGTGACACCTATGTGGATAGCATATTTGGATTCGTTAGATTTTTCTAAACATTTTTCATATATAAATTATTTTCATTCGAGTTTGTATGAATTAGTTACGATTTTCTAAAGTTTATTCGATTTTCTGAATTTTTTAAAATGAGTTTGACCAAGTCAACTTGACTAGTCAAATAGGTTGGGCGTGGCCCACATGTCATAGGCAACAATTAAACTATGCTAGTTAATTAAATTAATTTAGTCTAGGGTCTACTTGACATAGGCTATTAGTTAAACTAACGATTAACTACCTCTATCAAAATAAGTGACGCAAATTTAATGCTAAGTTAGTACAAATTTTGTACTAAAGCACGAACATTTATTTTGGAACAGAGGGAGTACTAACTAACCCACTAACCTATATAGCCAGCCACACACTCTCACGCACACATACCTATGGCCGCACGCATAACACAAACTACATGCACAATCGGCCATGGCTATGGCCATGACCAATAGCACTTGTACAGAGCGGCGGCAGTAGCTGCGGCTTGCAGAAGGAACACTGAGAAGTAGCCAGCAGCACCAACATGCGAGCATCCAGAGCAGGCAAAGCAGCAGGCAAACAACAAGCAACGACGGAGCCGAGCAGAGAGCAGCAGCACGCAGGTAGCAGCAGTAGCTCTAGCGACAACCAGCAACGGAGCGTAGGCGCGCGCGGCTTGATACGTCCATTTTGCATCATATTTTCATGTTGATATTTATCGCTTCTTTGGTTGTTATTTCACTTCACGGTACAATTCTTATGCCTTTTCTCTCTTATTTTGCAAGGTTTACATGAAGAGGGAGAATGCCGGCAGCTGGAATTCTGGCCTGAAAGTGGAGCAAAGTTGAGATACCTATTCTGCACAAATCCAAACGCCGTGAAAATCAATGAGGATTTTTTTTTCTGGATTTATCAAAAATACTGGGCCGAAGAAGTGCCAGAGGGGCGCCAGGGGTTGGCCACAAGCCTACACGGCGCGGCCACCCCCAAGCCGCGCCATGAGGGCTTGTGGGTAGCCTGTTGGCCCACTTGCCCCCCTCTTTTGCTACATGAAGGGTTTCATCCAGGAAAAAATCAGAGAGGAGATTTTTCGTGGTTTTGCCGCCGCCACGAGGCAGAACTTGAGCAGAACCCATCTAGAGCTCCGGCAGGACGATGCTGCCGGGGAAACTTCCCTCCCGGAGGGGGAAATCGTCGCCATGGTCATCACCAACACTCCTCTCATCAGAGGGGACTCATCACCATCAACATCTTCATCAGCACCATCTCATCTCCAAACCCTAGTTCATCTCTTGTAACCAATCTCCGTCTCCCGACTCCGATTGGTACTTGTAAGGTTGCTAGTAGTGTTAATTACTCCTTATAGTTGATGCTAGTTGGATTGTTTGGTGGAAGAGTTTATGTTCAGATCCTTGATGCTACTCATTACCTCTCTAGTCATGAATATGATTATGCTTTGTGAGTAGTTACATTTGTTCCCGAGGACATGGGATAACTCATGCTAATAGTAGTCATGTGAATTTGGTATTCGTTCGGTAATTTGATATGGTGTATGTTGTTTTTCCTCTAGTGGTGTTATGTGAACGTCGACTACATAACACTTCACCTATATTTGGGCCTAGAGGAAGGCATTGGGAAGTAGTACGTAGATGATGGTTTGCTAGAGTGACAGAAGCTTAAACCCTAGTTTATGCGTTGCTTCGTAAGGGGTTGATTTGGATCCACTAGTTTAATGCTATGGTTAGACTTTGTCTTAATTCTTCTTTCATAGTTGCGGATGCTTGCGAGAGGGGTTAATCATAAGTGGGATGCTTGTCCAAGTAAGGGCAGTACCCAAGGGCCGGTCCACCCACATATCAAACTATCAAAGTAAGAACGTGAATCATATGAACATGATGAAACTAGCATGACAGAAATTCCCGTGTGTCCTCGGGAGCGTTTTTCCTCCTATAAGACTTTGTCCAGGCTTGTCCCTTGCTACAAAAGGGATTGGGCCACTTTGCTGCACCGTTGCTACTTTTGTTACTTGTTGCTCGCTACGAATCATCTCACCACACAATCACTTGTTACCGATAATTTCAGTGCTTGCAGATATTTCCTTGCTGAAAACCACTTGTCAGATCCTTCTGCTCCTCGTTGGGTTCGACACTCTTACTTATCGAAAGGACTACGATTGATCCCCTATACTTGTGGGTCATCACGGCTACAGCCGGACGGGCGCATGAGCTGGTGTGCATTGTTGCGCGCGAGCGGCCGCGGGAGCAGCAAGCACGCACAGCGGGAAGCAGCACGGGTTCGGCCACGACGAACTCCGGGCAGTGAAAATGGCGGTGGATCGAAGGGTGTAGGATCGATAAAAGATGTGTCTAGAGGGAGGGGGGGGGGGGGTTGAATAGACTACTGATGACCCACAAGTATAGGGGATCAATCGTAGTCCTTTCTATAAGTAAGAGTGTCGAACCCAACGAGGAGAAGAAGGCTCTGATACGTCTCAAACGTATCTATAATTTTTGATGGTTTCACGCTGTTATCTTGTCAACTTTGGATGTTTTACTTACCTTTTATATCTTTTTTTGGGACTAACTTATTAACTCAGTGCCAAGCGCCAGTTCCTGTTTTTCCTGTGTTTTTGACTCTTTTTAGATCTGATTTTGGAAAAGAGTCAAAACGGAATAATTCTTTCGCGATGATTTTTTTTATGGAAAATATCAAAAATACCGGAAGAAAAAGATACCGGAGGGGGGTCATGAGGGCGCCACAAGCCCTGTCGCCGCAACCCCCTAGGTCGCGCCAATCAAGCTTGTGGGTCCCTCGGGGGCCCACTTGATGCAACTCCACCGCCATATGGTCCTATAAATTCAGAAACCTCGAGAAAGAAACCAAGATCGGGAGTTCCGCCGCCGCAAGTTCCTGTTTCCGCGAGATCTCATCTGGAGACCCTTCCCGGTGCCCTGCCGGAGGAGACTTTGGAGTTGGAGGGCTTCTTCATCAACATCATCACCCCTCCAATGACTCGTGACTAGTTCACTTGAGACCTACGGGTCCGTAGTTAGTAGCTAGATGGTTTCTTCTCTCTCTTGGATCTTCAATACAAAGTTCTCCATGATCTTCATGGAGATCTATCCGATGTAATCCTCTTTGGCGGTGTGTTTGTCGAGGTCCGATGAATTGTGGATTTGTGATCAGATTATCTATGATTTATATTTGAGTCTTTGCTGATTTCTAATTTGCATGATTTGATATCCTTGTAAGTCTCTACGAGTCTTGGGTTTTGTTTGGCCAACTAGATCTATGATTCTTTCAATGGGAGAAGTGCTTGGTTTTGGGTCCTTACCGTGTGGTGACCTTTCCGAGTGACAGTAGGGGCAACAAGGCACACATCGTGTAGTTGCCATCAAGGGTAACAAGGTGGGCTTTTTTGTAGATATGAGATTTTCCATCTACATCATGTCATCTTGCTTAAGGCGTTACGCTGTTCTTTTGGACTTAATACACTAGATGCATGCTGGATAGCGGTCGACGTGTGGAGTAATAGTAGTAGATGCAGAAAGTATCGGTCTACTTGTTTTGGACATGATGCCTATATATATAATCATTGCCATAGATATCGTCACGACTTTGCGCGGTTCTATCAATTGCTCAATAGTAATTCGTTCACCCACCGTCTACTTGCTCTCATGAGAGAAGCCACTAGTAAACACTACGGCCCCCGGGTCTATTCACACCCATCGTTTACACCTCCGCTTTTACTTTGCTTTGTTACTTTGTTCCTTTTAGTTCTCACTTGGCAAACAATCTATAAGGGATTGACAACCCCTTCATAGCGTTGGGAGCAAGCTTTTTGTGTTTGTGCAGGCACTTATGATACTCCTTCACTGGATCGATACCTTGGTTCTCAAAACTGAGGGAAATACTTACCGCCGTTGTGCTACATCACCCTTTCCGCTTTGAGGGAACACCAACGCAAGGCTCCAAGGCCACGGGGGAATCCTTTGCATATTTGCCTAGGAAGTCCCTAAGGCGTAGCCGCTGCAGCAGGATTCCTGGCGCCGTACCAGGGAAGGTCTGTTGTCGCAGTAGCAAGAAGAATTTCTGGCGCCGTTGCCGGGGAAGGAGAGATCTATCCAAGTAGGTCTCACAAACTCATCTCGTGCATTTACTTTTTTCCCAGTTGCCTCTCGTTTTCCTCTCCCCCACTTCAATTTGTCGTTTTTATTTGCCTTTCTCCCTTGCCGTTTTCATTTGCCTTTTTGCCTTTCTCCTTTGCCTTTTTCGTTTGCCTTTTTCGTTTGCCCTTTTCTTTCGTTTGCCTTTCCTTTGCTTGTGTGCTATGTGCCCTCAATATGCTTGCATCTTCGCTTGCTAAAATTCTAGTGATATGGATCCTCACCCACTTGCTAATCTCTTTAAGAGATCCAATTATGTTGATCCAATTGCTAGTGAGTTGAGGGCACTTGACTATCTTTATGGAGTTTTGCTTGAGATGCGTGAATTTGAAAATTGCGAGGAAGAAATTTATGAAGTGATTCACGAGGGCTCCTTGGATGAAAAGCATGATTGCAATGGTTTCACTATAAATCCTATTAGTGACAATCATGCTAAAAATATGCAAAACCCTAATCTTGGGGATGCTAGTTTTGCTATGTCCCCTACTTCTTGCAATAATCATGATTGGGGTGATGATCTTTCTTATGATCTTGAAAATTTGTTCAAGCCTCATGATGATTATGATATTTGCAACAATATTGAAAGTGGGGTTGGAGAACTCATGACTTTAGTTGATGATAATCCCACTATTTTTGAAGAGTGTCAACTTTGCATGCATGTGGATCATGAAAATAATATCCTATGTGATAGTTACATTGTTGAATCCGAATATGATCCCACATGTAATTGCTATGAGAGAGGAAAATATTGTGGTAGAAACTTTCATGTTACCAAATCACCTCTCGTGATGTTGAGGTTGCTCTTGTCTCTTTCTTATTCCTTGCATATGGTAGCTATTGATTGTATTGACAATTTGTTTTCCTATAAAATGCCTATGCATAGGAAGTATGTTAGACTTAGACGTGATTCCATCACCTTATGCCTAGCTAAGGGCGTTAAACAATAGCGCTTGTTGGGAGGCAACCCAACGAATCTATCCTTTTTATTTCTGTTTTTTGTTTTCCACACTTTCATAATTATGTTATGATTGTGTTTTTTGTGTTTCTTTTTGCGTTTGTGCCAAGCAAAACCGTTATGATTAGTCTTGGGGATGATCGTTTGGTCATGCTGGAAAAGACAGAAACTTTCTGCTCACGAAAAGAATTTTCATTTTTTTTATGTAAGAGATTTTGAGTTGATTCTTTTTGCTGATGATTGCTATGCAAATTATTCAGAGTGTCGTAATTGTTCATAATTTTTAAGTACCATAAGTATACGAAATATACAAATTGCTACAGACTGGTCTGCTGTTAACAGATTCTGTTTTTTGTTGTGTTGGTTACTTATTTTGATGAAACTATGGATAGTATCGGGGGGTATTAACCATGGAAGATTGAAAATACAGTAACCCAACATCAGCATAAGTAGAATTTAAGTTTTCTACAGTACCTAAGGAAGTGGTGGTTTGCTTTCTCATAATAACGTTATCACGAGTTTCTGTTTAAGTTTCGTGTTGTGAAGTTTTCAAGTTTTGGGTGAAGTTCTTATGGACAAAAAGATAAAGAGTGGCAAGAGCTCAAGCTTGGGAATGCCCAAGGTACCCCAAGAGATTCAAGGATGTCGTAAAAGCCTAAGCTTGGGGATGCCCCGGGAAGTCATCCCCTCTCTCGTCTTCAATCCATCGGTAACGTTACTTGGGGCTATATTTTTATTCACCACATGTTATGTGTCTTGCTTGGAGCGTCTTGTATCATAGGAGTCTTTTATTTTTGTTGTGTCACAATCATCCTTGATGCACAGCTAGAGAGATAGAGACATGCACTCACCGTGATTTTGTCGAGCTTCACTTATATCCTTTGGTAGACAATTCATCTCACATGTGCTTCACTTATATCTTTTAGCTAGATACTTTTGCTCTATGTGCTTCACTTATATCTTTTAGAGAACGACGGTGTGTGGCTTGGTAGTTGATCTATGCTTTGAAAGTAGTCTCAAAAGGGGTAGTTATCCAAAGGGATACGAAAACTTCCACCTTCATGTGCATTGAATAGTTAGAGAAGTTTGATTCATCTCAACTAGTTTTGAGTTGTGGTTTTGGTAATATTGAAGTTATGCTAGTAAGGTGTTGTGGATCTAGAAATACTTGTGTTGAAGTTAGTGATTCCCGTAGAATGCACGTATGGTGAATCGCTATGTGATGAAGTCTGAGCATGATTAGTCTATTGATTGTCATCCTTTGTGTGGCGGTCGGGATCACGCGATGGTTTATACCTACCAACCCTTCCCCTAGGAGTATGCGTTGAATGCTTTGTTTCAATTACTAATAAAACTTTTGCAACAAGTATATGAGTTCTTTATGAATAATGTTGAGTCCATGGTTTATATGCACTTTCACCTTCCACCATCACTATCTTCTTAGTGTCGTGCAACTTTCGCCGGTGCACAAAACCCACCATTAGCCTCACTCAAAACAGCCACCATACCTACCTACTATGGCTTTTTCAAAGTCATTCCGAGATATATTGCCATGCAACTACCACCATGACATGTGCCACCACGTCTACATTTCCATTGCATGATCATAAGATAGCTAGCATGATGTTACCATTAATGTCTATGCCATGCTAGATCATTGTCACGGTACACTACCGAAAGCATTCCATATAGAGTCATCATTGCTCTAAGTTTTGAGTTGTAAGTGTGATGATCATCATTGATGGAGCATTGTCCCATGTGAGTAAATAAAAGAGGCCAAAGAAGCCCACCAAAAATAATAATAATAATAATAATAAAAGAGGCCAAAGAGCCCATCCAAAAAAATGAGAGAAAAAGAGAGAAGGGACAATGCTACCACCTTTCCACACTTCTGCATGTTAAGCACCATGATCTTCATGATTGAGAGTCTCTCATTTTGTCACCTCCATATAGCTAGTGGGAATTTTTCATTTTATAACTTGGCTTGTATATTCCAATGATAGGCTTCCTGAAAATTGCCTTAGGTCTTTGTCAGCAAGCAAGTTGGATGCACACCCACTAGTTTTCTCTAAGAGCTTTCACATACTCCTAGCTCTAGTGCATCATTTGTATGGCAATCCCTACTCATTCACATTGATATCTATTGATGAGCATCTCCACCGCTCATTTATATGCCTAGTTAATGTGATCATCTTCTCCTTGTTTGTCTTGCAACCTTCACCACACTCCACACCACTTATAATGCTAAAACCATGGCTCACGCTCATGTATTGCGTGAGAGTTGAAAAGGTTTGAGAAAGTAAAGGTGTGAAAATATTTACTTGGCCAATACCGGGGTTGTGCATGATTTAAATTCGTTGTGCAATGATGATAGAGCATAGCCAGATTATATGATTTTGTAGGGATAACTTTCTTTTGGTCTTGTTATTTTGAAAGTTCATGATTACTTTGCTAGTTTGCTTGAAGTATTATTGTATCCACGTCAATAGCAAACTATTGTTTTGAATCTAATGGATCTGAACATTCACGTCACATAAGAGGAGTTACAAAGGACATCTATGCTAGGTAGCATGCAAGCATCAAAAATTCATTCTTTATCACTTCCCTACTCGAGGAAGGAGAGATCTATCCGATGTAATCCTCTTTGGCGGTGTGTTTGTCGAGGTCCGATGAATTGTGGATTTGTGATCAGATTATCTACGATTTATATTTGAGTCTTTGCTGATTTCTAATTTGCATGATTTGATATGCTTGTAAGTCTCTCCGAGTCTTGGGTTTTGTTTGGCCAACTAGATCTATGATTCTTGCAATGGGAGAAGTGCTTGGTTTTGGGTTCTTACCGTGCGGTGACCTTTCCCAGTGACAGTAGGGGCAGCAAGGCACACATCTTGTAGATGCCATCAAGGGTAACAAGGTGGGTTTTTTCGTAGATATGAGATTGTCCATCTACATCATGTCATCTTGCTTAAGGCGTTACTCTGTTCTTTTGGACTTAATACACTAGATGCATGCTGGATAGATATAATCAGCACGACTTTGCTGGATAGATATAATACACTAGTAATAGTAGTAGATGCAGAAAGTATCGGTCTACTTGTTTTGGACGTGATGCCTATAGATATAATCATTGCCTATGATATCGTCACGACTTTGCGCGGTTCTATCAATTGCTCGACAATAATTCGTTCACCCACCGTCAACTTGCTTTCATGAGAGAAGCCACTAGTAAACACTACGGCCCCCGGGTCTATTCACACCCATCGTTTACACCTCCGCTTTTACTTTGCTTTGTTACTTTGTTGCTTTCAGTTCTCACTTGGCAAACAATCTATAAGGGATTGACAACCCCTTCATAGCGTTGGGAGCAAGCTTTTTGTGTTTGTGCAGGCACTTGTGATACTCCTTCACTGGAACGATACCTTGGTTCTCAAAACTGAGGGAAATACTTACCGCCGCTGTGCTACATCACCCTTTCCGCTCCGAGGGAACACCAACGCAAGGCTCCAAGGCCACGGGGGAATCCTTTGCATATTTGCCTAGGAAGTCCCTAAGGTGTAGCCGTGCAGCAGGATTCCTGGCGCCGTACCAGGGAAGGTCTGTTGTCGCAGTAGCAGGCTGTGATAAACGGTTTTCAGCAAGGTAATAACTGCAAGCACTGAAAGTAGCGGTAACAAGTGATGGTGTAGTGAGGTGAAACGTAGCAAGCGAAAAGTAACAAGTAACAAGTTGTAGCAACGGTGCAGCAAAGTGGCCCAATCCCTTTTGTAGCAAGGGACAAGCCTGAACAAAGTCTTATAAGAGGAAAAACGCTCCCGAGGACTAATTTCTGTCATGCTAGTTTCATCATGTTCATATGATTCACGTTCGTTACTTTGATAGTTTGATATGTGGGTGGACCGGCGCTTGGGCACTGCCCTTACTTGTACAAACATCCCACTTATGATTAACCCCTCTCGCAAGCGTCCGCAACTACGAAAGAAGAATTAAGACAACGTCTAACCATAGTATTAATCTAGTGGATCCAAATCAGCCCCTTACGAAGTAACGCATAGACTGGGGTTTAAGCTTCTGTCACTCTAGCAACCCATCATCTACTTACTACTCTCCAATGCCTTCCTCTAGGCCCAAGTATGGTGAAGTGTTATGTAGTCGACGTTCACATAACACCACTAGAGGAAAACAACATACAACATATCAAAATACCGAACGAATACCAAATTCACATGACTATTATCAGCATGACTTATCCCATGTCCTCGGGAACAAAAGTAACTACACACAAAGCATAATCATAATCATGATCAGAGGTGTAATGAATAGCATCAAGGATCTGAACATAAACTCTTCCACCAAGTAATCCAACTAGCATCAACTAGAAAGAGTAATCAACACTACTAGCAACCTTACAAGTACCAATCGGAGTGGCGAGACGGAGATTGGTTACAAGAGATGAACTAGGGTTTGGAGAGGAGATGGTGCTGATGAAGATGTTGATGGAGATGACTCCCCTCCGACGAGAGGAGTGTTGGTGATGACGATGGCAACGATTTCCCCCTCCGAGAGGGGAGTTTCCCCGGCAGGATCGTCCTGCCGGAGCTCTAGATTGGATCTGCTCAAGTTCCGCCTCGTGGCGGCGGAGAATCCACGAAAAAGCTCCACCTTGATTTTTTTCCGGACGAAGCCCTTCATATAGCAAAAGAGGGGGGCCAGTGGGCCACCAGGGTGCGCACAAGCCCTGTTGCCACGGCCAGGGGGGTAGGCCGCGACAACCAGGCTTGTGGGCCCCTGGTTGCTCCCCTCTGACACTTCTTTCGCCGAGTATTTTTTTACATATTCCCAAAAAAATCCACGTTGATTTTCAGGGCATTTGGAGTTGTGCAGAATAGAGGACTCAGACTTGCTCCTTTTCCAGTCCAGAATTCCAGCTGCCGGTATTCTCCCTCTTCAAATAAACCTTGCAAAATAAGAGAGAAAAGGTATAAGTAAGGTTCCACAAGGTATAATAACAGTCCATAAAGCGATAAATATCAACATGAAAGCATGATGCAAAATGGACGTATCAACTACTTGTCTAAATAAAATTCCCAGCCTAACCCAATTTTAAGGAAGGTAGAAATTCGGCAGTTCTAACAAGTCTAGTGCATCCTACACATGCTAGTCAACATATATGACAGCGAAAAATTAAAGACTTTGCACATGTAAACCACTAGAGTTTAGGAAATCAAACACAAAGAGGTTGACACAACGATTTTTGGCATGGTTCCGATAGGTGATGCTATCGTACATCCATGTTAGTGGAGACTTCAACCCACAGAGGGTAACGGCTGCGAGAGTCCACGGAGGGCTCCACCCACAAGGGGTCCACGAAGAAGCGGTCTTGTCTATTGCACCACGGCTTCCGCCAATGAAGGACTATCCTTACTTATGATAGATCTTCACGAAGTAGGCGATCTCCTTGCCCTTACAATCATCTTGGTTCAACTCCACAACATGAAGTAGGAGGCTCCCAAGTGACACCTAACCAGTCTAGGAGGAACCACCCTCCAAAAGGTAATAAATATGGTAAATCAATGAACTCCTTGCTCTTGTGCTTCTAAAGATAGTCTCCTCAACACAAAATCACTCTCTCACAGAATATGCATGGGTAGGAGAGATTGATTTGGTGGAAAGCTGTTTGGGGGAGGATAGAGATCAAGTTTCAAATGATTGGATTGGAATATCTTGCTCTCAACACATGAGTAGGTGGTTCTCTATCATAAAATGGATTTGGCAATGAAGTGTGTGTTCTGTGTGCTTCTCCCATGAATGAGAGGTGGGTGAAGGGGTATATATAGGCAGCACACAAAATCCAATCGTTACACCTAAAGTGGTAAACTCAGTGACACCGAAGTCATAAACTCGGTGGTACCGATTAGCACAAAAGGCAGAACTTTTGAAACTCGGTGAGACCGATATACACAACTCGGTGGCACTGAAAAGGTGGCTAACGGTTAGATGCCCAAACTCGGTGGCACCGATACTCAAACTCCGAAATTCCGATTTTGTGTACCGAGGCAACAGAATGTTGGTCACCCAAACTCGGTAGCACCGATATGGATTCGGTTGCACCGATTTGGTGGGAATGGCTAGGGTTTCTGTTTGAGGTCAAACTCGGTGGGTCCAAAATAAGGAAGTTGGTGACACCAAATTTGAGTATGTGGAATTTGACAGAATGGGTATGTGAAAAAATGACTGAGTATTTTGGTGGCTAACTTTGAGCACTTTGAGTAGTCAGTTCATTTTACTACCTCACCCCCTTTTAATAGTATTGGCTTTCCTATGGACTCACAAGTGATTTCTCACAAATGTAAAACAAAGAGTCTTCTAGCTTGAAGCTTGAGCCAATCTTATTCCTTTCTTGCATCAAGGGGCACCTTCCACGTAAACCTTTAGCCAAAGCTCTCCATGGACCAAACCTGAAATATCTAGGTCAAAGTGTTAGTGCAAGAGACAATGTATGTTGTCATGAATTATCAAAACCACAAGGGAGCATATTGTGATTTCGATCTCCCTTTTTTGGTAATTGATGACAACATACAATCAAAGCTTCAAAATAAAAATAAGCATTAAAATATGAGAGCTTTGGAGGAAACATGACTGGTACAGTCTCCCCCTAAATGTGTGCAATTCCTTTAAAGGATAGTTGCTTTGGAATGCATGGACACACACAAGGTAGAAGGACGAGACAAGTCATAGACATCCTGTCTATATGCATCAAACATATACGAATGAAGGACTTCCATGTTCAAGACTCCCTCTCGCAAACAATATGTGTAAGAAACAAGAGGTCATCATGAACAAGGATATGATGCATATACTTACCTTGAGGATCTTGAGCGTCTTAACATAGGAGTACACTTGGGAAAACAAATATTAGATAACACAAGAGTACTCTGTTGTAGAGATGCAAAGATCTTCAAAAGTACTAAGATACTGAAGACATATTGAAGATAGAATTCGATGAAAGATATGTCTCCAAGAGAAATAAGAACTTTCTCCCCTAAGGATGAATATGTGATAATTTCCTCTCCCCCTGAATCATAGCATTGGATATTGGGAGTAGGTAGGGTAAGATAAGTTCAAACCAATAAAACAATTTTATCTCTCTCCCCCTTAATATGTAAGGTTTGACATATCTCCCTTCAGGTAGATCTCCCTTTAGGTAGACCTTCCTTTAGGAACAAATATCTCCCCTATTGATATTTCTCCCCCTTTTTGTGTAAGCTTCTAGGTGATATTTCTCTCCTATAAGTAGGTTCATTGAATGGAAGCTTTGATAATAATATTTCTCCCCCTTTGGCATTAATTTCCAGTAAGGTAAGAGGGTAAGGGCTCATTGAGAGAAAGGGATCCTAGATACTTCTCTCTTTTATAAGGGTTCCTTGCATTTGTCTTTTCTCCCACTTAGATAGTTTGTAGGGTTCATCGAATGTTCTCCCCCTTTGATATGGATAATAGTTCATTGAACTATCTCCCCCTATGATATGGATCCTAGATGATTCTCCCTCTTATATTGTACCGGATCACTCAGATTTTCTCCCCAAGAGAAGTTTTCTCCCCCTAGAAAAATAATGCTAAAATGGATTTTGTCTCAGAAATTTTCAATAATACCTTAGGTGGCAATGAAACATGGGATCGTTGAGAAGCATTCTCCCCCTAAGGCAAAAAAAAATCTAGAAGAAAATATCAGAGCAATTAAGGCATTTATAATATCGAAATCACCGAGGAAAAGTGGTTCGGTAGAACCGAGAATGAGATTCAGGCCTTTGGGAGAAATCAGTTGGACCGAGTTTCCCAGATCGATGAGACCGAGTTGCAATGAAAATCGACTACTTAACTGAAAAATGAAAACAAAAATCGGATGAATTGTTCCAAGATGCCAATTGTAAAAGATACCAATTGAAAACGAAAACAAAAGTAAAAAAAAATATAAAGATTTTTTTGAGTTTTTTTTGAAATATATACATACATGTAGATGAGAGTTGAATGGTTCCAAAAGAATATGAAAGGTCAAATGTGAACCAATCAATAATCTCCATCTAGATGTGGGGCGGTGACTAAGCCACCTATATTAGAGTATTTGACTTGAGGAGTCAAGCAAGGATGCTTGATCATAGGTCATACTCATCGTAAAGCGTGAAATGAGGTAACCATTTTTCGATTAAGCATTTCAATGTCTTCATATCACTTGAGTTGTTTTACCCCATTAATTGGTGTAGAGCTTTATCAAGGATATGAGTACATACCTTCGAATGATGTTGATGACATATCATTTATGTGAATTTGTTGTGGATGCTCAAAGTTGATGAAGATAATCTTGAGTTGGGAGCACTCCATGTCGTTTTGGGTTCACTTTTCACCTACGATGGTTAGTCGCGCAAGGAAGAACATAATATATCCAAATGACATGAGTGAAATTCAATACCATAGAATTTTCAAGGATATGATTGTGTTGTCTTGTTCCTCCATCTCCGAAGAGAAGATTATGTATACTTGGCTATGAGAAGATTGCTTTTGATGTGAGTTGATTGCAATCTTGTGGAATGTATTTCTTCCAAGTACCTACAAAAGGTTAGATGCAATACAAGGGAGAACAGTTTCCAAGATATATGATAGTCTTTTCAATGGTATCATGGAATGGGCAGTCAAGCTTGTTGGAGCATATATCTCCATATGTGGTTTTGGTACTTGATGACAATTCCTATGGACTAATGGTTGCCTTAAGTTACATTTATAGGATTTGTCCATAGGCACTTCTTGAAGTCCATCTGTTGGGTTCAAGGAGTTTATATGATGACCAAGATGGTATTCAAGGTATTATCCAAAGAATGGTCATAGAGACACAAGGTTGATCAAGATCTCAAACAAATAGTAAACCAAGATGATCAACACACAAAGCGTACAAGATGTACCGGGAGGGATCAAGTGATCCCATGGTATGGATTTGTCCATAGGCACTTCTTGAAGTCCATCTGTTGGGTTCAAGGAGTTTATATGATGACCAAGATGGTATTCAAGGTATTATCCAAAGAATGGTCATAGAGACACATGGTTGATCAAGATCTCAGACAAAGAGTAAATCAAGATGATCAACACACAAAGCGTACAAGATGTACCGAGAGGGATCAAGTGATCCCATGGTATGGTAAGCATTGTCCATTACGTGTTTGTGTACTAATCCATGGTCTTCGTGAGAGTTCTATGTGGGGGTTAGGTGTGTTTACATGGGCTTGCGTCAAAGGGAAGATCTCATACAACCCATGGAGTATGACGTCAAGTTGTGATCATCATCAATGGTTGATCAAGATCTCATAAAAAGAGTAAACCAAGATGATCAACACACAAAGCGTACAAGATGTACCGAGAGGGATCAAGTGATCCCATGGTATGGTAAGCATTGTCCATTACGTGTTTGTGTACTAACCCATGGTCTTCGTGAGAGTTCTATGTGGGGGTTAGGTGTGTTTCCATGGGCTTGCGTCAAAGGAAAGATCTCATACAACCCATGGAGTATGACGTCAAGTTGTGATCGTCATCAAGATTGCGATGTGCAAGTTCAAGTGGATCAGCACGAAGATAGCATGCTTGAAGCTTGCCGTCCATTGTGGTGGCAATGGACTTGTGAAGATATGCTGAAGAGTGGCTCACCCATAGTGAGTATGGGGAGCAATCAACTAGTCTTCATCAAGCCAACACAATCGAGAAAGGTGGTCCATCTTGAGGAAGCCAAGATCATCATCATCTAGCTCAAGAGGACGAGGTGCAAGGTATAGGTTTGCCCTTGATAGGTTTTCTGGTTAGAATAGATTGATGTTCTATCAAGGGGGGCTCTCAAGTGAGTAGCTTGATCGTATCGTTCGTTGAGAGCTCAAACCATTTGCATCCTTGCATCATACTTCTTGGTTCTTGTTTGGTGTTTCTCTTTGTGAGTTTTAGAGCTTATGGTCATCTTCGTGACAAGCTCGAGTTCATCGAAAACGGAGTCCATATGCATCTACTATGATGTTTTCGATGTTGGAGTTTTTGCCGGTTCTTCATTCATAGAGATCTCACATCTCTATATCTTTGGCATATTCATAACCGCATGATCTTAAGATTTCCGTCCTGAATCCAACAAGCTTGGGTTTGCTCGATTCGGAGCTCGTATGCGAAAGTTATGGCTGTTTCAGTGGCGAGTGGTAGTACCGCTGGACCTAGCGGTAGTACCGCTGTACCTAGCGGTAGTACCGCTAGAGTTGGCGGTAGTACCGCTGGCCCTAGCGGTAGTACCGCTGGCTCGCGGTAGTACCGCCCCTGGTCAGCGGTAGTACCGCTCCAGGAGCTTAGTACCGCCTGCCTAGCGGTTGTTCGTGGACGGACCTTTTTGCGAAGACTTTCTTGGCGGTGGTAGTGCCTTTGCACTACCAGGGGCCAGCGGTAGTACCGCTGCAGCTCGGGCAGAGAGTGGGGGTAACGGTCTGATTCTTTCCCCCACTATATAAAGGGGGTCTTCTTCCCCCTTGGTCTGATCCATCCGTTGAGCTCTTGTTCTACCTCCATTGTTGACATTCTTAGAGCTTGATTACTCTCTATCCCTCCAATGATTCTTGCTTGTTCTTGAGGGAAAATAGAGAGGAGATCTAGATCCACATCTCCACCAATCACTTTCTCCTCTATGTGAGGGGACTCCTTGGATCTTGATCTTGGAGTTCTTTGTGAGCTCCTTGTTCTTCCTCTCATATTTCTCCATAGCTTTTGTTGTTGTGGAGGGATTTGAGTGTGAGGGACTTGACCACTTCGTGTGTTCTTGCCATTGTATTAGTTGCATCGGTTTGAGTTCTCCACGGTGATACGTGGAAGTGAGAAGTTGAGAAGCTTACTACCTTTGGTACTTAGTACCCTTGATATTGTTCTTCGTGGATGCTTTGGCGTCCTAGAAGCTTGGTGGTGTCTCGGAGCTCAATCAGTGTGGTGTGAAGCTCCGGGAAGCGTCGGGGTCTCCAATTAGGTTGTGGAGATTGCCCCGAGAAATTTGTACGGGTACCGGTAACCGCCCCCAAGGGTTGCCACGTGTACGGGTTCGGTGACCGCCCCCAAGGGTTGCCATTTGTACGGGTTCGGTGACCGCCCTCAAGGGTCCCTTAGTGGAATCACGGCATCTTGCATTGTGCGAGGGCGTGAGGAGATTACGGTGACCTTAGTGGCATCTTGGGGAGCATTGTGCCTCCACACCGCTCTAATGGAGATTAGCATCCGCAAGGGTGTGAACTTCGGGATACATCATCGTCTCCCCGTGCCTCGGTTATCTCTTACCCGGACCCTTTACTTATGCACTTTACTTTGTGATAGACATATTGTTTATTGTAATATATCTTGCTATCACTTAGTTGTTTATCTTGCTTAGCATAAGTTGTTGGTGCACATAGGTGAGCCTAGTTGTTTGTAGGTTTTGTGCTTGACATATTAAACGTTAGTTTTATTCCGCATTTGTTCAAGCCTAAACCTTAACTATTTTAAAGCGCCTATTCACCCCCCTCTAGGCGACATCCACGTCCTTTTCAAAGCTCATCCCCCCTGCATGCATCCGAGTGAGTCTAGCTCAAGTTTGAGGCATCAATGATGTCCAACTCACTCCTCAAATGACAAAACACTTCTCATCAAGTGGTTTGGTAAAGATATCAGCTAATTGTTTGTTAGTACGAACATGCTTGAGATCTATATCTCCTTTACCAACATGATCACGAGAAATGATGTCGCACTTGGATGTGTTTTGTTCTAGAATGTTGCACATGATTATAGGCAATCTTAATAGCACTTTCATTGTCACATAACAATGGAACTTTTCTAACATGAAAGCCATAATCCTTAAGTGTTTGTGTCATCCAAAGTAATTGGGCACAACATGATCCAGCGACAATGTATTCAGCTTTGGCAGTAGATAAGGATACCGAGTTTTGTTTCTTGGATGACCAAGACAAAATAGATCTACCAAGAAATTGAAATGTACCAAGGTGGATTTTCTGTCAACCTTGTCTCCAACATAGTCCGAGCCGGAATAGCCAACAAGATTAAAAGAAGATCCCTTAGGATACCATATGCCAAAGTTTGGTGTATGTATAAGGTATCTCACTATCCTTTTTACTGCCAATAGATGACACTCTTTAGGTGCTGCTTGGTATCGATCTGTGGGGACCCCGATTTACGAGTCGAGATCGTCGTGCTCAGTGATCCCAGAGATCAATGCTCACCGAACATAGATACTGAATAAAGAGTCTTACATCCATTCATACCGTTTGATACAATAAATGACCACTTCGGTCGAGTCTTACATATATAGGGCCTTAAAGGCCTACACTTGAAACTGAACCAATAGCGGAATTATTGGTTGAAAACGTGATCCCATGCCGTCAGCCTTAACCTACATGCATTCTGACTGGGAAACATCCTAGCTCGCATGAACGTCACCGAGTTAATCTTCACCATATCCTGTCTTTCACAAATGGTCAATGAAATAACCAGTGGCAAGCCAATGAGTACTTTGAATGTACTCGCAAACATCCCATGACATGAACAATGAAGTGAAGGATAACAATATCATGCATTTCTAGTATAACTTATCTGGGTGGAATGATCATGAATATGCATCAAGTTAAAGAATTACTCTTGAAGAACAGGTTACAGATACCAATATATCTGTCGAGGGTTGAACCGCCCGGGGTTCACCCTATATGCCAAGTCACCGAACTTGGTCATATCCTCAATATATCAGTTGAGGGCTAAACCATCCGGGTTCACCCTTTATGCCAAGTCTCCGAACTTGGTCATATTATTACTTTCACAACAACACCTTTTTCCAACAGCACACACACTCACTCACACACACTTGGTTTATGCAGAAATATCAGGACGTAGTTTAAGCAGGATTACCCAACTGTCCTTGACAGTGGACACAACTATTCGAATAGTTTACACTCTGCAGAGGTAGTACGCTGGACCCACGAGATCCGGGAAACTTCCGTGTCATCCACGACTCGCGGTATATCACATACCCGAGGTAAGTACCCGATCAATGCCGTTCCCCTGACGATACTAGATAAAGAGGTCCACTCGATTGGTACCCAGCCCACATGTTGTACGTCTTACGAGAACCAACTCTGGACAATACCAACCATGCGGGGACCAACGGTGTGACTGGAACTCATATAGTCGTCCTACCCGGCACGACCCCATCACGAGAGTGACCACACATCACTCCCGCCACTAGTAATGTGGCTCTTTGCTAGCACCGACCATAGTAATTAACATAGCCCCGTCCCATAAGGGGTATCGTGGTCGTACTGGTAAGGTTGGGACGGTCGACACATCATAAATCTAATCCCATTTCCGAAACCTTACTCACACAAACACCAGGTGCATCACTTCACCAAAAGTGACCACCGAAATCATCATCACCCTCGGGCATTAGTGGCACCCGACGGGGTTTTCATAAACTCTTACTTTAAGACAACATCATGCTCATGATAGTACTACTGCTATCTTTACTTGTCAACATGGTATTAGCATGACCCTAAGGGGTAGAGTCAAGCTCAATGCATGTCCTCCGGAGTAGCCTTCGGTAAAATCATATCAAATGAGTACCGACACTTATGATCATATGCAACGAAAATACTCGATGTTATATCATGCAAAGTAACAAATGCTCAGTCATGGTCAAAGGGCTGCTTGCCTTGCTTACGTAAGTCCCCGAGGTCTTCGAGGTCTTCCGCTCCAACTCCAAATACTCCGTCTACCCGTCAACTATCGTCGGAAACAACCACGGTAAGCCACACAACAAGCAGAAATAAAAGTGTTCTTTAAATAGAAGTTTTATTTCTCTTGGACCTCTCTGGTCATAAGGAAAATACATGAATCTTTTCATAGGAGATTTAGATGATCAAGGATTTTGAATAGGTGACCATTGAAGAAGCCAACAGAAATCATTCTGTTAAAAATGAGTGGAGGCACCCACTTAAAAGAGAATGATTTTAGAAACTTTTAGGAAGTGGTTTCACTAGATTTGGAGTTGAAATGAATTTACTAGGAATTTTCTATTGTGGAATAAATAGTAATAGGAGCTATTTATTTATTGAAATAGAAGTAAGTCCCACAAAAATGTTGACCAAGGTCCTAAAAGTAGGGATTGATTTTAGATGTCCCTAGGAATTGGAATAACTCCATTTGGAGTTGAATTTGAACCTCTAGGATTTATGAAAGATGGAGTTTTCAATACCCAGATTCAAATAGGAAAAATAACACAACAGGAAAAGTACTTGGAAAAATGTGCAAAGCACAGATATTGGTAGGCCTTGATTTTTGGGACCTACAGAAATTTGAATCAACGGTTTTGGAGTTAGAATGAATTTATGGGAGATTTTAGAAGATTGAAGATAAATGAAAAAGACAAAAAGGGGCCTCCAGACTTGGCTATCTTGCGCACTAGGCGCTAGAGAAGGAGGTGGGCCGGCCCGGTTGTGCAGACTGCCTGGGAGGTGGCTGCCGTCGAAGGCGTAACACTATTAATGCGCCTTCGCGTGCGGGAGGCGCCAACGGCCAGGGCGCCGCCACTTAAAGCCAGGGCCAACCGGTGAGAGGCTGACACGGGGGCCCCGCCTGTCAGCTTCGTGTCCCACATCTCGCCGGCACGGGAGAGCAGCAGTGCAAGGTTGCCGCGTGGGCGCCGCGCCTCGGGCCACCCCCTGCTCGGACGAGAGCGCCGGCGAGCTGAGGAGGTTGCGTCGCCTCCATTCCCACACACAACACCCGCGGAGGGGCTGCCATAGGGGAGCCGACGCGCATCTGCGGGAGGCCGACGGCCTCACTGCCCTCGGCAGTAGCAACGAGGAGGAGGGGTCTGGAGGGCTTGAGGGAGGAGATGCGGCGGCCTGGGGGGTCTCTGGCAGGGCGGAAGGAGGCGAGGGGAGGCCGTGCGCAGGCCAACCCGTGCGAAGGCCGGAGCTCTACCCCTCGGCCATTGAGAGAAGAGAGAGCTCGAGAGGAGAGAGGCTCGAGGGGGGGGGGTCCTAGGAGGGGAGGAGGAGAGTTTGAGGGATCCAGAGAGGCTCGGGGAAGAGAAGGTAAGAGGGAAGAGAGGGAGGGCGAGCTCGGGGCTCTCTGGAGCTTCCTGGCATGGGCAAGGACACGTGCCCCTGGGCACCTTGGATCCTAGCCAGCATCGGGGAAGAGCTTGGACCAGTCAAATGGGGTTCCCTGGTGCTCTGAGACATGCTGCAACGGTTGGAAACAAGCTGCAACAAGAGGAGAAGGGGTAGAGCACCATTATTGCAGGCTGTGAGCGTGGTCACCATGGTAACCCGTGTCTACATGGCCCAAATGGCCAGTCAAACATGTCTAGCACGTAGGGCACACCTGCAGCAAAGGAACTGTGGAGTTTGGCAACTAGTGAAGGTGGACTGAATGGCTGCTGACTTTGATTTAGTTTGCACCAGCAAACTTAGTGCTAGCAAAACTAGTTTGCAGAGGGAGTTAATTGGAGGAAAACCATGTCCAGCACTCTTGTTAATAGAAGGACTACTATCCTGCCAAATTTCAGCTCAGGAAAGTGAGCCTAGCTAGTACTTGTAGTGCAATCCTATATTTTGGCCAGAAATCAACTTGACGAGGTGCTGCTCATTTTCTCCACATGAGCATGCTATATCTTGGTTCCAAATGAAGCTTTGGCATAGGGTAGATGCTCTGGAAAGAGTTGGGAGTGATAGCTTAAGCAGAAGAATGGAAAGAGAGGTAAAACAGTGCTGCCAAGGGTGAAAATGAGAGAAGTTACAAAGGGTCCTTCCCCAATAATTGACCAGTGGCCATGGGAAATTTACTCGAGGTAAAATATGATTATGTGAGGCTGTGGTAGAAAATTGAGATCAAGGGTAAAAGGGGAAGGGGTCAAAGAAGCCAAATTAGGGAGTGCACACAAGATGTTTGATCTGTGGTTGGGCTACCAGATGAATTCCAATGGCTATGAAACTTAACAGGGTCAAATAATAGATGAAAATAGGCTTGCAAACCAATTTCGGGATTTGCTAGAGAAGTTTTACAATGTAGACTTGGAAAGCCCTAGAAATGGGAAGAAATGGGTTTCTGCTTAGACACCTATTCAAATAAATTCCCACAAATCCAATATTTAGTGTAGGGGCATTATTTGAGCATTAAGGCATGCACAAAAAGTTTGAGGTCATTTGGAGAAACTTTATAATGTAAAGTTTACCAAAGTCAGAAATCATCAGAGAGGGTTTTGAGGGCCTTAGGACAAGTTCCTTTATTCTCCTTGATGTACCACTTGGTGTGGATTCCTTATTGGAGTATTAGAACATGTCCACCAAATTTGAGCACAATTGGATATACTTCACAATGTAGAGTTGCTCAAATTTGATTCTGGACAAATAGGGTTTTAGAGTGATTAGGGGAGCCAAATCAACTTGGATTGAAATGAAACGTGGCAAGATCATCAATAATATCATGGATGACATGCTAGAATTTTACTGGAATTTATTGAGAATATTTCTAATAGAAATATTTCAAAAGCTTGGAATAGGCACAAATGGTTTTGGAGGGGTTTGCCCAATATTTTGAACATGACCATGTGTTGAAACTCATAAATATGAAATAAATATATCCACAAAGATTCCCTAAATTTTCTTAAATATTTTGGAAGCAATAAAAATAACTTTCCTTCATAGGAGACCATTTCTGGCCTCACACAAAGGCTTTTGAATAAAATAATAAAATAACTTTTAAAGTAGTGACGTGGTGGGTTTTGGAAGACATTTTGATAATATATTTAAATAAAATAATTGGTGCAAAAGAAATCCCCTAATTTGAGGACTTGTAGAACAAACCTCATCTCAGGGGTTTGAAAGTTTAATTCAAAGAGAAGCTTTTTGGTGAAAATAATATTTGGTAAAAATTAGATATTTGATCTAAACACATGGCATGATCATTAGGCAGGAGATCATGGGATGAGATGAGGTGATTAGGAGGATGGCGAGTATTAATGGGGAGCATTCACATGCATTCAAGCAAACAGGCAAACAAGAGTCACTCCAAACATCACAAGCATTCACAATTTTTTTTAATTGGTCCTGATATTTGAAATAAGTTAATTAATCAGGAAGGCCAAAAACTGGGTGTGACACGATCACACATGCAAATGCTCAACATGATGTCAGGACGGGAGGCACGTAAATATAGCAATGAACCAATCATTGATCGATAAACCTTTTGATCAACTAGTTTGTCCTCCTTAGTGAGGTCAAGATGTCCACTAATAGGCATGGGGGTTCTCATACCTTTGTATTCTTGCATGTTGAAATTTTTGATTAAGTCCTTGATGTACTTGGTTTGAGAGATAAATGTACCTTCTCTTGATTGTTTGATTTGCAATCCAAGGAAGAACTTCAGTTCACACATCGTGGACATCTCATACGTCTCTGACATCAAGTTTCCAAACTTTTCACTAAAATGTGGGTTAGTAGAACCAAAGATAATATCATCCACATATATTTGAAAAACAAATAGTTCTTGATTAACTATTTTGGTAAATAAGGTTGCATCAATTTTATCAATCTCAAAACCCTTTTCAGTGAGAAACTTCGTTAGGCATTTGTACCAAGCTCTAGGGGCTTGTTTAAGACCATATAAAGCTTTACAAAGTTTGTAAACATGATCGGGTTTCTTAGGGTTCACAAATCGAGGAGGTTGTTTAATATAAACTTCCTCCTCAATTTCTCCATTGAGAAGGCACTTTTTATATCCATTTGGTAAAGAGTTATATCATGGTGATTGGCATAAGCTAGAAGAATGTGAATGGCTTCAAGTCTAGCAAGAGGAGCATATGTCTCACCGTAGTCCATACCTTCGACTTACGTGTATCCTTGGGCTATGAGACATGCCTTGTTGCGTACAACTTGTCCATCTTCATCTTGCTTGTCCCTAAACACCCATCTTGTTCCAATCATGTTCTGCTCGCCTTCGGGCTTTTCAACAAGTGTCCATACTCCGTTCCTCTTGAAGTTGTGTAGCTCTTTGTGCATGGCATTCACGCAATCGGGATCTTGAAGGGATACTTCAACCTTCAAAGGTTCAATGCTAGATATGAAATAATAATGCTCACAAAAGTTAGCTAAACGAGATGTAGAGCGAGTGATTCTCCCAGTTTTTATGTCACCATAGATTTGATTCAGCGGATGATTTCTTTCCACTCTTTCTCTAACTCTTGACAGCTTCTTCTTGTTGGATGGTGGAGCTTCTTCTTCATCATCATCATCTTGCATGTTGTCGTTGACGTTGTCATCTCCTTGAGGTGGTGGTGAGGAAGGTTGAGGTGGATCATCGATGTTCTTCTTCCTCTTCTTCATCATGTCGTGTATCGCTTGTGGATTGATACGTCCATTTTGCATCACGTTTTCCTACTATTATTTATGTTGTTTTATTGTATAATAATGCCTTTTGGAGTAATTCTAATGCCTTTTCTCTCATAATATGCAAGGTATACACAAAGGGGGAGAATTCTAGCAGCTGGAAATATGGACTTGAAAAAGCTACATCAAGCTACCTATTCTGCACAACTCCAAACAAGCTGAAACTTTACGAGGATTTTTATGGAATATTTGAGGAATATTGGAGAAAATACGTACCAGAGGGGGCCACCAGGTGGGCACAACCCACCTGGGCGAGCGAGGGAGCCCAGGTGCTCCCCGGTGGGTTGTGCTAACCCAGGCCCACCTCTGGTGCCCCTCTTTTGGTATATAAGTCATCTTGACCTAGAAAAAAAGGAGGAGAGGACTTTCGGGACTAAGCGCTGACATTTCGAGGTGGAACTTGGGCAGAAAAACTTTTGCTCTCCGGCGGAGCGATTCCGCCGGGGGAACTTCCCTCCCGGAGGGGAAAATCATCGTCATCATCATCACCAACAACTCTCCCATCTTGGGGAGGGCTATCTTCATAAACATCTTAAACAACACCAACTCCTCTCAAACCCTAGTTCATCTCTTGTGTTCAATCTTTGTACCGGAACTATAGATTGGTGCTTGTGGGTGACTAGTACTGTTGATTACATCTTGTAGTTGACTACTATATGGTTTATTTGGTGGAAGATTATATGTTCAGATACATTATGCTATTTAATACCCCTCTGATCTTGATCATGATTATCATTTGTGAGTAGTTACTTTTGTTCTTGAGGTCACGGGAGAAATCATGTTGCAAGTAATCATGTGAACTTGATATGTGTTCGATATTTTTATGATATGTATGTTGTGATTCCCTTAGTGGTGTCATGTGAACGTCGACTACATGGCGCTTCACCATATTTTGGCCTAAGGGAATGCATTGTGGAGTAGTTATTATATGATGGGTTGCAAGAGTGACAGAAGCTTAAACCCTAGTTTATGCGCTATTCCGTAAGGGACCGATTGGATCCAAAAGTTTAATGTTATGGTTAGACTTTATTCTTAATACTTTTCTCGTAGTTGCGGTTGCTTGCGAGAGGGTTAATCATAATTAGGAGGTTTGTTCAAGTAAGAACAACACCTAAGCACCGGTCCACCCACATACCAAATTATCAAAGTAGCGAACACGAATTAAGCCAACATGATGAACGTGACTAGATGAAATTCCCGTGTACCCTCAAGAACACTTTGCTTATCATAAGAGACCGTTTTGGCCTATCCTTTGCCTCAAAGGGATTGGGCTACCTTGCTGCACTTTCGTTACTACTATCATTACTTTCTCATTACAAATTATCTTGCTATCAAACAACCTGCTACTTACAATTTTAGCACTTGCAGACATTACCTTGCTGAAAACCACTTGTCATTTCCTTCTCCTCCTCGTTGGGTTCGGCACTCTTACTTACCGAAAAGGCTAAAATTGACCCCATATACTTTTGGGTCATCAAGGCTATTTTCTGGCGCCGTTGCCGGGGAGTGAAGAGCTCTTGGTAAGTGGAAATTGGTAAGGAAATATTATCACTACATGCTGAAATTTATTGTCACTTGCTACTAGGAAAACAATCCTCTGAGGGGTTTGTTCGGGGTATCTTCACCTCGATTGGAACCACAATTAGTTGCCCCTCAACCTACTGCACCTACTGAAAATATTGAATATGAAATTCGTTCGGGTATGGTAGAGCAACTGCTAGCTAATCCTTATGAAGGAGATGGAACCGAACATCCTGATATGCACTTGATATATGTGGATGAAATTTGTGGATTGTTTAAGTTTGCAGGTTCACCTAGAGATGAAGCTAATAATAAGGTTTTCCCATTATCTTTGAAGGGAAAATAATTTTCATGGTATAGGCTATGTGATGATATTGGATCTTGGAACTGGAATCGGTTGAAATTTGAATTCCATCAAAAAAATTATGCTATGCATCTAGTTCATCGTGATCGAAATTATATATATAATTTTTGGCATCGTGAAGGAGAAAGTATCGCTCTAGCTTGGGGGAGGCTTAAGTCAATGTTATATTCATGCCCCAATCATGATCTCTCAAGAGAAATTATTATTTAGAATTTTTATGCTCGGCTTTCTCGTAATGATCAATCCATGCTCGATACTTCTTGTACTCGTTCTTTTATGAAGAAGCTATTGAATTCCGGTGGGATCTTTTAGAAAGAATTAAACGCCACTCTGAAGATTGGGAACTCGACGAAGGTAAAGAGTCAGGTATTGAACATAAGTTTGGTTGTGTTAAATCTCTTATGAATACCGATGCTTTTCAAAAGTTTAGCACTAAATATGTACTTGACTCTAAGATAATAGCTTACTTTTGTAAATATTTTGCTACTCATGTTGATCTCCCTAAGGAGAAGTAGTTTAGATATCACCCACCTATTAAATAAGAAATTAAAGAACCGGCAAAAGCTAAAGAAGAAACTATCATTTACATTGTTGATCCAGTTGTTCCCACTGCTTATATTGAAAAACCACCTTTCCCTTTTAGGATGAAGGAACATACTAAAGCTTCAACTGTGGTTAACAAGAGTTATGTTAGAACACTCAAACCAGCTGAACAAATCAGAGTTGAACCTAGTGTTGCTATTATTAAATATCTCTTGGTCAATAATATCGATGGGCATGTTATTTACTTCTGTGATGAAGCTTCTAGAATTGCCACACCAGATAAAAAGATAAAGATAGACTAGTTGTTGGCATGCCTGTTGTCTCAGTTAAGATAGGAGATCACTGTTATCACGGGTTATGTGACCTAGGTGCTAGTGTGAGTGCTATTCCTTTTTCCTTATATGAAGAAATTAATAATGAAATAGGACCTGCTAAAATAGAAGACATAGATGTTACTATTAAACTTGCCAATAGAGATACTATATCACCAATTGGGATTCTCAAAGATGTTGAAGTCTTGTGTGGGAAGATAAAACACCCTGATGATTTTCTTGTTCTTGGCTCCCCACAAGAAGACTTTTGTCCCATTATCTTTGGTAAACCTTTCTTGAACATCGTCAATGCCAAAATACATTGTAAGAAACAAACTGTCGGTGTTAACTTTGGTGATGAATGATAAGTCTCCGTCGTATCTACTTTTCCGAACTCTTTTGCCCTTGTTTTGGACTCTAATTTGCATGATTTGAATGGAACTAACCCGGACTAACGCTGTTTTCAGCAGAATTGCCATGGTGTTGTTTTTGTGCAGAAATAAAAGTTCTCGGAATGTCCTGAAAATTTACGGAGATTTTTTCTGGAATAAATGAAAAATACCTGCGCAAAGATCCACCGGAAGAGGTGTGCCAGTGGGCCACAAGCCCCTGGGCCGCGGCCACCCCCCCTGGCCGCGCCGTGAGGGCTTGTGGGGCCCACGTGGCACCACCGCCTCCAAACTCAGTTCTATTTATTCCGTCTCGCCCAGAAAAAAACAGAGAGAAGGATTCATCGCGTTTTACGATACGGAGTCACCGCCATTCCCTGTTCTTCATCTGGAGGGCAGATGTGGAGTCCGTTCTGGGCTCCGGAGAGGGGAAATCGTTGTCATCGTCATCATCAACCTTCCTCCATCGCCAATTCCATGATGCTCTTCATCGTTTGTGAGTAATCTCATCGTAGGCTTGCTGGACGGTGATGAGTTGGATGAGATCTATCATGTAATCGAGTTAGTTTTGATGGGGATTGATCCCTAGTATCCACTATGTTCTGAGATTGATGTTGTTACTACTTTGCCATGCTTAATGCTTGTCACTAGGGCCCGAGTGCCATGATTTCAGATCTGAACCTATTATGTTGTCGCCAATATATGTGTGTTTTAGATCCTATCTTGGAAGTTGTAGTCACCTACTATGTGTTATGACCCGGCAACCCGGGAGTGACAATAGCCGGAACCACTCCCGGAGATGACCATAGTATGAGGAGTTCATGTATTCACCAAGTGTTAATGCGTTGGTCTGGTTCTTTATTAAAAGGAGAACCTTAATATCCCGTAGTTTCCATTAGGACCCCGCTGCCACGGGAGGGATGGACAGTATATGTCATGCAAGTTCTTTTCCCTAAGCACGTATGACTACACACGGAATACATGCCTACATTAGATTGACGAACGAGAGCTAGTTACATATCTCTCCGTGTTATAGCTGTTACATGATGAATCACATCCGTCATACTCATCCATCACCGATCCACTGCCTATGACTCTTTTACTACTGGTCCTTGCTATGTTACTTTGCTGCTACTGCTGTTGCTACTGCTGTTACTCTGCTGCTGCTGTCACTACTGCTGTTCCTTGCTACTGCTGTCACTACTGCTGTTACTTGCTGCTGATGTCACTACTGCTGTTACTCGCTACTTTGCTGTTACTTGTAGCAAGACTTTTCTGGAGCAGTTGCTGGGGTAGAATAGTCCCCCGCTAATGTGCTACTTACTAGCGCCATAGATACAACAGTTAGGAATAGTCTGCCGTCAACAGATCTTTTTCTGACACCGTTGCTATCATACCACTTTGCTACTTATACTTTGCTTGCAGACACTAATCTTTCAGGTGTGGTTGAAACTGACAAACTCAGCTGCTAATACTTGAGAATATTCTTTCGCTTGTCCTTGTGTCGAATCAATAAATTTGGGTTGAATACTCTACCCTCGAAAACTGTTGCGATCCCCTACACTTGTGGGTTATCAAGACTATTTTCTGGCGCCGTTTCCGGGGAGGCACAACTATATTCTCTGAGTCACTTGGGATTGACGTCTGTTGATCACTATGAGGAATCCGAAAGATCCAAGAACTAAAGTCTTGCCTTCCACTATGAGGACAGGTAAGGAACTGCCATCTAGCTTTGCACTTGATTCACCTTCAGTTATGAGTAAGTTTGCAACATCGCCTCCTGCTAGAAATCTTGATATGTCGCATGTGCTTGATGATGCTACTTCTGTTGCCCATGATGCTTATGATGATGCTATGCTTGATACTATGCCTGATGATGCTATGCTTGATACTGATTTGCCACTTGGTGCATTCTTTGATGCACATATTGCTAGAGTTGCTGCTAGACGTGATGATACTTTTGAAACTGCTGATACTATTGAAGTAGAACATGCTATTTTGCCTGCTAGAACTAGCTCTCCTATGCGTGAATTGCCTGATATGCCTGATACGCATTATGTTATGGAGGGAGAGATAGCTGAGGATTTTCTTGCGTGTAAGGATAGCTATGATGTTGAGAATTTACTGCGCAAGTGGAAAGAAAAATCTCTGAGCGCTAGGATGAAATACGACCCGAAGTTTGCTACTTCGCCTATCTTTGTGACCGATAAGGATTATGAATTCTCTATCAACCCCGAGTTAATCGCTCTAGTCGAATATGATCCTTTTCATAGTTATGAGTCCGAAACGGTTGTAGCCCATCTTACCAAACTGCACGATATATCCACCCTATTCACTACTGAGGAAAAGATTCGCCACTACTATACCCTCAAGTTGTTTCCTTTCTCGCTAAAGGATGATGCTAAGACTTGGTTCACTTCTCTTGCTCCTGGTTGTGTGCATAGCCCCCAGGATATGGTCTACTACTTCTCTGAAAAATATTTCCCTGCCCATAAGAAGCAAGCTGCCTTGCAGGAAATATACAACTATGCTCAAGCTAAAGAAGAGAGTCTCCCACAAGCTTGGGGGAGGCTCATCCAGCTACTGAATGCTTTTCTTGATCACCCTCTTGAGAAGAATGAAATACTTGATATCTTCTATAATGGACTTACCGATGCTTCCAAAGACCACCTAGATAGTTGTGCCGGTTGTGTTTTTAGGGAACGAACTGTAGAACAAGTTGAGATTCTATTGAATAACATCTTGTGCAATGAGAATGCTTGGACTATTCCCGAACCACCTCCTAAGCCAACTCCGAAGAAAAGAGGTATTCTATTCCTCAGTCCTGAAGATATGCAAGAAGCCAGGAAATCAATGCGAGAATTAAGTCTGAAGATGTCAAAAATCTACCACCTGTCGAAGAGATCCATGGTCTCGATAACCCGATACAGGTAGTAGAAGCAAATTCTCTGCGTAGGTTTGATGAGAGTGATATTCCTTTTGATAAACCTGCTAGCCTATGCATGGATGAATTTGATAACTTTGTTGCCAAATAACAGAGTTTCAATGATTATGTTAGCAGACAATTGGAACAGAATGCTCGTATGCTTAGTCATTTAAGTGCTTGTGTGGACAGAAACGTCAATGATCTTAAACTTGTGAGTAAACATGCCTCTATGGTTACTACTCAGGTAGAACAAGTACTTAAAGCTCAAAATGACTTGCTCAATGAGTTGAATGAAAATTCCGTCAGAGTCATTACTAGAGGCGGTAGAATGACCCAGGAACCTCTATATCCTGAGGGTCATCCGAAGAGAATTGAACAAGATTCTCAAGGAGTTAGCACTGATGCACCTAGTCATCCTAGAAAGAAGAAGAAAGATGATAGGAACCTGCACGCTAGCAACCCTGTTGCTGCTACAGCTGAGAGTCCAAACGATGGCTCTGTCTCTGATGCTGAAACACAATGTGGTGATGAACATGAGCCTAATGATAATATCAATAGTGATGTTCATGATGATGCTCAACCTAGCAATGAAAATGATGTGGAGATTGAACCTGGTGTTGATCTTGATAACCCACAGCCTAAGAATAGAAGATACGATAAGAATGACTTCACTCCTAGGAAGCATGGTAAAGAAAGGGAACCATGGGTTCAGAAACCCATGAACTTTCCTCCCAAACCATCCAAGAAAAAGGATGATGAAGATTTTGAGCACTTTGTTGAAATGATTAGACCTGTCTTTCTGCAAATACGTTTGACGGATATGCTCAAGATGTCTCCATATGCTAAGTACATGAAAGATATTGTGACTAATAAGAGGAGGATACCTGAGGTTGAGATTTCCACCATGCTCGCTAATTATACCTTCAAGGGTGGAACTCCTAAGAAACTAGGTGATCCCGGTGTGCCCACTATACCTTGCTCCATTAAAGGCAACTACGTTAGAACTGTGTTATGCGACCTTGGAGCCGGTGTTAGTGTTATGCCTCTCTCTCTTTATCGTAGACTTGAACTGGATAAGTTGACACCCACTGAAATCTCTCTGCAAATAGCCGACAAATCAACTGCTTTCCCTATCGACATTTGCGAGGATGTGCCTGTCGTGGTTGCTAATGTCACTATCTTAACAGACTTTGTTATCTTGGATATTCCCGAGGACGATGTCATGGCTGTCATCCTCGGAAGACCCTTTTTAAACACCGCATGGTCTATTATAGATTGCAACAAAGGCAATGTCACTTTCCATGTCAACGGTAATGAGAATACGGTGCACTTTTCGAAGAAACAATATCGAGTACATTGCATCAATGCTATCGAAAAAACTTCATCGATTCTTATTGGGAGCTTTGAATGCCCTATTCCTCGTGTCAAGATGAAGTATGATTTGCTTGTTGGGGAGATACACATCCCCATTGAGGTAACCTAGTGACTATTCAAAAATTCTCCGTTCTCTTTTGCGATTCAAAAAGGTTTGTCGAGGAGACTTGATCAACCTAATTGACGGATTTCTTTCGATGACCATGAGACAGATGAATCGAGGAGTCACAAACCTCTGTTCCAAGCTTTCACTTTAGGTTGCTTAGAATAAAAATGATAGATTTAGTTTAGTTTTCCCTCTTTTCTTGTTTTAGCGTCCGGTAGAAAAGTACCCCGAAAATAGAAGTTCTCCAAACGTCGTGAAAATAAAGTATGATTTTTTCTGGAATTTTTGAAAAATTCTGAGACAAAGATCTTGTCTGTGGGCTGTACCAGTGGGCCACAAGCCCTGACGGCGTGGGCAACCCCCTGGCCGCACCTCCCAGGCTTGTGGGGCCCATAGACACCCCCTCCACTCATTCTTGCTCTCATCTGGTTCTCCTACCTCTAGAAAAAATCGTTTCGCAGCTCAACCCGTGTTCTTGCTCCTCTTGCTGGGATTTTCGATCTCTTTGCTCAAATCACCATTCTCCGAACTGTTTTTGGGAAATTACTCCTTGGTAAGTGACTCCTCCATTGGTCCAATTAGTTTTTTCTCTAGTGCCTTATACTCCGCGTATTTTTGCTGCCTTGGTGACCATGTTCTTGAGCTTTGCATGCTGATTTTAGCTGGTCCCAAGTAGTTTTGGTGCGTAATATGGCCTCTAGGCACTAGTTGGAGTAGTTGCTACGAGTTTAGTTGAGCCTTGTTCACTTTTCCTTAGAATCACTAAAAATTTTAGAAATTTTCAGAGATAGAAAAGGGAAAAGATGAGGAGGTTCTTAAGAGGCTCGTCAAGCTGTGACCCCAAGGATGATGGGAGTGAGAAGAAGCCCAAGTATCCGGTCCCTCGAGTCGCGGAAGTTTGAGCGTGCGAGTGGCCAAGCGACGTGTTCTTACGCGCCGCTGGAATTTATGAGGACTTTTACCACTTGGTGGAGAACGCAGAAGATAAGTGTCCGCAATATCTCCTCCTCACTAATATCTTCGTACAAAGCTTTAACTTCTATTCGAGGAAGAATCCTCCTATGGTTGAGTTTAAAATTTACGATATCCCCCAGCGCATGTCACTTCAGGATTTTTGCAATGTTTGCAAATTGCCTTTTGTTGGGGATATTCATGAACCTCGTCCATGGGACTTGGAAGCTTTCATCGGTGCTATTGCTGTAGGAGAGGAGAGAGGAGTGTCTTGCGCTAGAGATGCTAGCATTCATTTTCCCGTGCTTCGGTACTTCTCATTATTTGTGGGAAAATGTTTGATTGGGCGTGGGAAAGATGGGTCACTTAGTTCCCCAGATCTTGCGGTCTTGCGCGAAGCCCTTTATAACGATAAAACTTATAGCTTGGGCGCTATAGTAGCTCAACGGTTGAACCTGAACCGTTCTAAAGGCGTTGTCTATGGAGGTATCTATGCTACTCGTCTTGCTAGACACTTTGAGATACCTATTAGACTGGACGAGGAAGAAGAGATTCTTCTTCCTGAGAGATATCTAGATTATGATAGCATGGTTCGCCATGACTTTCTTGTTAGAGATATAAATAGAAGGATGATTTATAACCTGGTATTTAGTCAGGGTACTCGTGAGACTATTACTTTGCTTGCTCCTTCTTTGTTCAATCTTCATGCAGGCAGGTACATTATTATGCCCTCGGACATCTACGCATATTGGGGCTTAGCCCAACCGCAGGTGACCGTGCCCGAGCCACCACTCGAGTACCAGACGCCACTTTATCAGTGGGAGCCAGAGGAGCTCACACAACAATGGCATCCTCAGTCCACTCCGGAGTACCCCGGAGCTGGTTATTTCCCTCCATGGGAGTAGACCAACTTAGGCCAAAATCCTAAGCTTGGGGGAGTACGTGTTCTCACCGACTTTACATTCTTGCTTATGCTTTCAATTTGTTAGCCGATGTTCACACTTTGCCACTGTATCATCCATGCTAGTTTATTTTATTTTTCTCGTTTTCTTTTCGTGTGTATGTCTAGTTTGAGAAAACCCAAAAAGATTTTCTTTTCTTCCTTTGCTTGTTGGGAGCTTTCCCGTGTGGATAGTTTTCTTTTTCTTTGGGTCAAGATAGAAGATATTGGTTACAATGTTTAGTGGCTCTTGCATGCATACATGTTTAGCTTTCAAAGAGCCATATTACTTTGTCTTCTCCTTTGTGTTTGCCTGCAGATTCTAGATTTAGTCCAATGCACGAGCACACTTATTATTGTTCACATCATTCGGTCGTGCAAGTGAAAGGCAATAATGACGATATATGATGAAGTGACTGAGCCTGGAAAAGCTGGTATGAACTCGATCTATTTGTTTTTGTAAATATGACTAGCTCATCATGCCTGATTCAACATTGTTGTGAGAGAAACATGTTTGCAATGACAACTTAGAGATCATAGTTGCTTATGCCTTGCTTACTTAGCTAGGAGCTTATAATGGTTTGTCTTGGATGCCCACATGAATTTTGAGATGACTATGATGTAGTATGATAGGATGGTATCCTCCTTTGAATGATTCAAGTGGCTTGACTTGGCGCATGTTCACACATGTAGTTGAAACAAAATCAACATAGCCTCTATGATGTTCATGTTCATGGTGATTTATGTCCTACTCATGCTTGCACTCAATGTTAGTTAATCTCAATGCATTTTGATGACTGTTGTCGCTCTCTAGTTGGTCGCTTTCAGTCTTCTGATAGCCTTCACTTGTACTAAGCGGGAATACTGCTTGTGCATCCACTTCCATAAACCCAAAATTGTTCCAGATCAGTCCACCATACCTACCTATGTGCGGTATCTACCTGCCGTTCCAAGTAAATATGCATGTGCCACTCTCTAAACCTTCAAGAAATAATCTGTTTTGCATGCCCGAACCGCTCATGTGGTGACAGGGGGCTATTGGTATCTTCCATGCTAGGCGCGTTATCCTCGATATGTGTTTATTCACTATCATTCACGAGAAATGGGTCGGTAATTGGAATTCCCAGTTCCATGCTGAAATCGAAAAGATAATTGCAAACAAAACTCCCCCAGGATTGTTGTTGGTATGGACGGTACCCGATTCGGCTTGCCGTGGAGTGTGATTGATTGGTGGTGGGGGAGTCAAAACTTTACTTTTCTGTTTGGGAACCGCCTATAGCATGTGTAGCGTGGAAGATGTTGAGAACTCTTAGTCATTGCGTTGACAATGAAAGCATGCCACCCAAAATTATTATCTCTGTTTTCAAAGCTTGAGTTCTGGCACCTCTGCAAATCAATGCTTCCCTCTGCGAAGGGCCTATCTATTTATGTTCATGTTGAGTCATCCTCCTCTTCCAAAAGCACCAATTAGAGAGCACCTCTATCATTTTTATGCTTTGCTTTTAACTGTGTTGAGTATGACTGTGACTGGATCTTCTTTGCCATGAATTACAATATTTAGTCAGCCCTTGGTCTTTGAAGGTGCTCTGCATTTATGTTTTGCGGTCTCAGAAAGAGCTAGCGAGATACCATCTATTCGTACTGCTTCATGTTGTTTTGATTGAAGTGTTGACACTTGAGGCTTATTATTATTTGCTCGCTAGTTGATTATGCCATTGATATGAGTTTACCGTGAGACCTAGATGTCATTTGCTTATGTGGTTTGCTTGTGATCTTGCTGAAATTCTGGTTATGAGTTAGACATAGTTGCAACAACAAGATCAAACAGAGTTCGTCAAAGTTTTTCTTTTGTCTCTTTCAGTTTGTCAACTGAATTGCTTGAGGACAAGCAAGGCTTTAAGCTTGGGGGAGTTGATACGTCTCCGTCGTATCTACTTTTCTGAACTCTTTTGCCCTTGTTTTGGACTCTAATTTGCATGATTTGAATGGAACTAACCCGTACTAACGTTGTTTTCAGCAGAATTGCCATGATGTTATTTTTGTGCAGAAATAAAAGTTCTCAGAATGTCCTGAAAATTTATGGAGAATTTTTCAGGAATAAATGAAAAATACCTGCACAAAGATCCACCGGAGGAGGTGTGCCAGTGGGCCACAAGCCCCTGGGCCGCGACCACCCCCTGGCCGCGCCGTGAGGGCTTGTGGGGCCCACGTGGCACCACCGCCTCCAAACTGAGTTCTATTTATTTCGTCTCGCCCAGAAAAAAATCAGAGAGAAGGATTCATCGCGTTTTACGATACGGAGGCGCTGCCACCCCCTGTTCTTCATCTGGAGGGCAGATCTGGAGTCCGTTTTGGGCTCCGGAGAGGGGAAATCGTCGCCATCGTCATCATCAACCTTCCTCCATCGCCAATTCCATGATGCTCTTCATCGTTCGTGAGTAATCTCATCGTAGGCTTGCTAGATGGTGATGAGTTGGATGAGATCTATCATGTAATCGAGTTAGTTTTGACGGGGATTGATCCCTAGTATCCACTATGTTCTGAGATTGATGTTGATACTACTTTGCCATGCTTAATGCTTGTCACTAGGGCCCAAGTGCCATGATTTCAGATCTGAACCTATTATGTTGTCGCCAATATATGTGTGTTTTAGATCCTATCTTGCAAGTTGTAGTCACCTACTATGTGTTATGACCCGGCAACCCGGGAGTGACAATAGCCGAAACCACTCCCGGAGATGACCATAGTATGAGGAGTTCATGTATTCACCAAGTGTTAATGCGTTGGTCCGGTTCTTTATTAAAAGGAGAACCTTAATATCCCGTAGTTTCCATTAGGACCCCGCTGCCACGGGAGGGATGGACAATATATGTCATGCAAGTTCTTTTCCCTAAGCACGTATGACAATAGTAGACATCCGCATAAGAAAGATTTGCCTAGTAAGGATGAAATTATTGGTCTTGCTTCCATTGTTGTACCTTCTACTGATCCTTTAGAACAATATTTGCTAGACCATGAAAATGATTCACATATGCGTGAAAGAAATGAAATAGATAGAATCTTTTTCGAACTACAACCTTTGCTTAAACACAATTTGCCTATTGAAACTCTAGGAGGCCCCCCTTCACCTAAAGGTGATCATGTGTTTGAATTAAGACAATTGCCAGACACTTTGAAATATGCTTATCTTGATGATAAAAATGTTGGGTAACTTAGCAAAAATTCAAAATTTTCCTACGCCATACAAAGATCTTCCTATGGAGAAACCAGCAACGAGGGAGGGGTGAGAGCATCTTCATACCTTTGAATATCACTAAGCGGAAGCGTTGCTAGAACGCGGTTGATGGAGTTGTACTCGCTTCGATTCAGATCGCGGTGTGATTCCGATCTAGCGCCGAACCACGACACCTCCGCGTTCAACACACGTGCAGCCCGGTGACGTCTCCGGCACCTTGATCCAGCAAGGAGGAGGGAGAGGTTGGGGAAGAGCTCCGGCAGCACGACGGCGTGGTGGCAATGGAGTGACGAGGTCTCTCGACAGGGCTTCGCCAAGCACCGTGGGAGAGGAAGGAGAAGAGAAGCAGGGCTGCGCCGAGAGAGAGAATTGCGTGTCTCCAAAGGCCAAAACCCCCACTATATATAGGGGGAAGGGGAGGGAGGCACAACCCTTAGGGTTCCCAACCCTAAGGGGTGCGGCAGCCTCCCAGATGGGAGGTTGATGACCCACAAGTGTAGGGGATCTATCGTAGTCCTTTCGATAAGTAAGAGTGTCGAACCCAACGAGGAGTAGAAGGAAATGACAAGTGGTTCTCAGCAAGGTTTTCTCTGCAGACAGTGAAATTATCGGTAACAGATAGTTGTGTGATAAGATAATTCGTAACGGGTAGCAAGTAACAATAGTAACAATGGTGCAGAAAGATGGACCATTCCCTTTTGTAGCAAGGGACAAGACTGGACGAACTCTTATATAAGGTAAAGTGCTCCCGAGGACACATGGAAATTTCTGTCAAGCTAGTTTTCGTCATGTTCATATGATTGACATTCGCTACTTTGATAGTTTGATATGTGGGTGGACTGGTGCTTAGGTGTTAACCCCTCTCGCAAGCATACACAACTACGAACGAAGAATTAAAACAAAGTCTAACCATAACATTAAACTAGTGGATCCAAATCAGCCCCTTACGAAGGAACGCATAAACTAGGGTTTAAGCTTCTATCACTCCATCATCTACTTATTAGTTCCCAATGCCTTCCTCTAGGCCCAAATAATGGTGAAGTGTTATGTAGTCAACGTTCACATAACACCACTAGAGGAAAGACAACATACAATGCATCAAAATATCGAATGAATACCAAATTCACATGACTACTTATAGCAAGACTTATCCCATGTCCTCAGGAACAAACGTAACTACTCACAAAGCATAATTATGTTCATGATCAGAGAGGTATTGAATAGCATTAAGGATCTGAACATATGATCTTCCACCGAGTATAAACTACAAGGAGTAATTAACACTACTAGCAACCTTACAAGTACCAATCGGAGTCGCGAGACAGAGATTGGGTACAAGAGATGAACTAGGGTTTGGAGATGAGATGTTGATGGATATGAGTCCCCTCCGATGAGAGGAGTGTTGGTGATGATGATGGCGACGATTTCCCCCTCCGGGAGGGAAGTTTCCCTCGCAGGACGGCCCTGCCGGAGCTCTAGATTGGTTATGCTCAAGTTCCGCCTCGTGGCGGCGGCATTTCTTCTCGAAAGGTCTTCCTCGATTTTTTCTGGGACGAAACCCTCCTTATAACAGAAGATGGGAGCCGGAGGGGTAACAGGGGGCCCACGAGCCACCCAGGCGTGGCCAGGGGGGTAGGGCGCGCCTGGCAGGCTCATGACCTCCTGGTGGCCCCCCTCCAGTATTTCTTCCGCCCAATATTTTTTATATATTCCAAAATAATTCCACGCTGATTTTCATGGCTTTTGGAGTTGTGCAGAATAGGTATCTCAAACTTGCTCCCTTTTCAGCCCAGAATTCCAGCTGCCGGCATTCTCCCTCTTCATGTAAACCTTTATAAAATAAGAGAGAAAATGCATAAGTATTGTACCAAAATGTGTAATAGCTGCCCATAATGCGATAAATATCAATATAAAAGCATGATGCAAAATGGACGTATCAACTCCCCCAAGCTTAGACCTCGCTTGTCCTCAAGCGGAGGCCGAGATCAATAAATTTGCCCACATGTTTAGAGATAGAGGTGTCGATAAAATAAAATACGGACATGCAGGCATCATGATCATATTTAGAACAGCAATATCGTCATATAATCTCTTATGCTAAAGTGACAATTCCTTCACAATGTAAAGTATGGATCAAGAACCTTATTGAGAATTAACAACCAATAGTCGTTAGTCATTGAAACAATTGCAATTTATCATAACATCGGAAGGAGTCAATGAGAGCGTGTAAAGCAAATCCACATACTCAATCATCTTTTAATCTTCTACAATTGCTAAAGCTCACGCGGTACTCATGAGATCAAAGTTTCAGTTGGACACAGAGAAAGATAGGGGCTTATAGTTTCGCCTCCCAACTATTTACCTCAAAGGGTAATGTCAACAATAATAATTCATGACTACTTACTTCCAAGTTGATATATGAATATAGATCTTTCCCTAGCACATGACGCTAGCCAAGATAATGGCGAAATAAGGAATTGGTGTCAATCACCATGACTCTTTTAAAGATAAAAAGTAAAGGTACAAGATATGCCCTTCGCAGAGGGAAGCAGAGGTTGTCATGCGCTTTTGGGGTTTGGATGTGTGATCTCTTAGTATGAAGGAACGTCACTTTATATTGCCTCCTGTGATAAAGAACTTTATTATGTAGTCTGTCGCTTTTATGTCTTCCTCATCACAGGTTCGTACAAAGCTTATTTTCCACAGACTAATAGATCGTACATATTTAGGGAGCAAATTTTTTTATTGCTTGCACCGATGACAACTTACTTGAGGGATCTTATTCAATCCATAGGTAGGTGCGGTGGACTCTCATGGCAAAACTGGGTTGAGGGTTAATGGATGCACACGTAGTATCTCTACTTAGTGCAGAAGTTTTGGCTGATATGAGGTGGAAGCAAGCATCACATGCTAAGGGATCTCTAGTCATATAACATTGTTCGGAACCAAGCAAACATAATTCATTATGTTGTCTTCCTTGTCCAACATCTACTTCTTAGCATGTAATAGTTTAATGAGTGTTCACTATCATAGACGGTGTCAAAGATGATATATTTATATGTGAACCTCTCTTTCTTTATTAGTTCCTATTAATTGCAACAATGACCAAGGTCTACGTTTGTCCACCCACAACAAGTTTCAATCAACATTCTTTTTATTTGTGAAGCCATCACTTCCCATAAGATCATTACATGATCTTTCATGCTTTTGTTCTTTTATTATTCTTTTCTTTAGATCATGGCATGAAGCAAGGCCCTTAACTAAAACACTCCTTATTATATAACTGACGAACTCAATTACATAGGGGGTAACATAAAGAAAAACTCAAGCCTAGATCCTACTAAGAACTTTATTCTACTAGATAAAGACATTACCAAAAAGATAGAACTAAGATAAAGGTAAAGGCAAAAGATGTGAAGGTGATACGATACCGGGGCAACTCCCCCAAGCTTCGCACAACCAAGGGGAGTGCCCATACCCGTGTTTAATTGTCTTCCTTCGGGGTGATGGTGATGAAGAAATCCTACCTTTTAGTTCCAAGAGGGCCATCAATCTTCGATTTATATTTTGGAAATCTGTGATTCGTTTCTCCAGCAAAATAACTTCACGGGTGAGATAAGTATTGCGAACACGAGTTATTTCACATAACCTCAAGAGTTCGATCAAGGATGGAGATAGCAGGTGGAGGTAGGGTTGGAGGAAATCCTCTTCCTTAGATTCTTCCTTGTTGAGCAAAGATTGCCCTTCGTCCGACGCCGGATTTTCCTCCTTAGTCTTGCCCTTGGTTTCTTCCAGCTCCTCCTCCTTAACCTCCGTGAATTCCACCCTTTTCAAATAAGAATTTACTTCTTCATAGACTTGAGGGAAATCATTCTCCCTGACAGATTACTGAGACGACATCCTTGCCCTAAATCCGCTCCTGAAACAGGCTCGAAACAGAAACAGAGGATATTTGCATGATACGAGGGTCAGACCTTTCGGAAGATTATGTAATGAATTTTTACCGACCAAAAGGAGTATTCCACAAGAAAACGGAGTCCGGGAGGCACACGAGGTGCTCACGAGTCCCCCAGGCGCGCCCAGGGGGTAGGGCGCGCCTGGCAGACTTGTCACCTCCTCGTGCGCTTTCGGACTACTTCAAAATTTTCTATTTTTCTAAAAATTCTAAAACGGAGAAAAATTGCTATTGGAAAAGTTTTGGAGTCGGTTTACTTACTGAATCACATACCTCTTCATTTTTGGAGTCTGAAACAAGCTGGTAAATAAACCTTATGTACTCCTCCGGAGTTATGGTATTAATAATATTGCTTTCAACATTTATGGGAGTACCTGAGATATAATGCTTGATTCTTTGCCCATTTACAACTTACAGATAATTACCTTCCGCGTTGTTGATTTTGATGGCGCCGGAACGATACATTTCTTCGACAATGTAAGGACCTTCCCATTTAGAGAGAAGCTTGCCTGCAAAAAATCTCAAACGAGAATTGTATAGCAAGACATAATCACCTACATTGAACTCACATTTTTGTATCCTTTTATCATGCCACGTCTTAACTTTTTCTTCAAACAACTTGGCATTTTCATATGCCTGGGTTCTCCATTCATCAAGTGAGCTAATATCAAATAACCTCTTCTCACCAGCAAGTTTGAAATCAAAGTTGAGCTCTTTGATTGCCCAATAAGCCTTATGCTCTAGGTCAAGAGGTTAATGACATGCTTTACCGTAAACCATTTTATACGGAGACATGCCAATGGGATTCTTATAAGCATTTCTATAAGCCCACAGTGCATCATCAATTTCTTAGATCAATTCTTTCTAGACCTATTGACAGTCTTTTGCAGAATTAATTTAATTTGTCTATTACTCAACTCTACTTGACCACTAGACTGAGGATGATAAGGAGATGCAATTCTATGATTGACATCATACTTAGCAAGCATTTTACGGAAAGCACCATGAATAAAATGTGAACCACCATCAGTCATTAAATATCTAGGGACTCCAATATGGGAAAAATGACTTCTTTAAGCATCTTAATAGATGTGTTATGATCAGCACTACTAGTTGGAATAGCTTCTACCCACTTAGTAACGTAATCAACAGCAACTAGAATATGAGTATACCCGTTGGACTTTGGAAAAGGTCCCATATAATAAAACCCCCAAACATCTAACGGTTCAATAACAAGTGAATAATTCATAGGCATTTCCTGACGTTTACTAATATTACCTATTCTTTGACATTCATCACAAGACAAGACAAACTTACGAGCATCTTTGAAGAGAGTGGGCCAATAAAACCGGATTGCAATACCTTGTGTGCAGTTCTATCTCCTGCATGGTGTCCCCCGTAAGCCTCGGAGTGACACTTATGTAGGATCTATCCCTGTTCATGCTCAGGTACACACCGTCTAATAACACTATCTACTCCTTCTTTATAAAGGTGAGGATCATCCCAAAAGTAATGTCTCAAATCATAAAAGAACTTTTTCTTTTGTTGGTATGTGAAACTAGGTGCTATATATTTAGCAATAATATAATTAGCATAATCAGCATACCAAGGTGTACTACGTGAAGCATTGATGACATTCAATTGTTCATCAGGAAAGCTATCATCGATAGGTTGTGGGTCATCAAGAACATTCTCTAACCTAGACAAGTTATCTGCTACAGGGTTCTCTGCACCCTTCCTATCAACAATATGGAAATCAAATTCTTGTAGCAAGAGAACCCATCTAATAAGTCTAGGTTTAGCGTCTTTCTTTTCCATGAGATATTTAATCGCAGCGTGATCAGTGTGAATAGTAACTTTGGAATCAACAATATAAGATCTGAACTTATCACATGAAAACACAACTCCCAAAAATTCTTTGTCAGTGGTTGCGTAGTTTCTTTGGGCACTGTCTAGAGTTTTACTAGCATAGTGAATAACATTTAATTTCTTATCAACTCTTTGTCCTAAAACAACACCAACATCATAATCACTAGCATCAAACATAATTTCGAAAGGTAGGTTCCAATCAAGTGGTTGAACAATAGGTGCAGTTATCAAGGCCTTCTTAAGTATTTCAAATGCTTCTTCACAATCATGATAAAAAACAAATGGAATATATTTTTGCAAGAGATTGGTGAGAGGCCTAGAAATCTTAGCGAAGTCTTTAATGAACATTCTATGGAAACCAACATGACCTAGGAAACTTCTTATACCTTTAATGTCTCTAGGGCATGTCATTTTCTCGATCGCATCAACTTTAGTGTTATCGACTTCAATACCTCTTTCAGAAATTTTATGTCCTAAGACGATGCCTTCATTAACCATAAAGTGGCACTTCTCCCAATTCAAGACAAGATTAGTATCTTTACATCTCTGCGAAACTCGATCAAGGTTGCTCAAGTAATCATCAAAAGAAGATCCGTAAACACAGAAATCATCCATGAAAACCTCAATAATCTTTTCAAAAAAGTCAGAGAATATGGCCATCATACATCTTTGAAAGGTAGCAGGTGCATTACGTAAACCAAAAGGCATACGTCTATAAGCAAAGGTACCGAAAGGGCAAGTAAAAGTGGTTTTCTCCTGATCAGATTGTTCAATAGGTATTTGGGAGAAACCAGAATAACCATTTAGAAAGCAAAAGTGTGTGTTTAGACAATTTTTCTAGCATTTGGTCAATAAAAGGTAAAGGGTAATGATCTTTCCTAGTGGCTTTATTTAATTTCCTAAAATCAATTACCATCCTATAGCCAGTAACAATTCTCTGTGGAATCAATTCATCTTTATCATTAGGGACAACGGTAATGCCTCCCTTCTTCGGGACACAATGCACCGGACTTACCCAATCACTATGAGCAACATGATAGATAATACCTGCTTCCAGGAGCTTTAGTATTTCTTTTCTTACCACCTCTTTCATCTTAGGATTTAATCTTCGTTGATGATCGGCAACTGGTTTGGAATCAGGATCAGTTTTAATTTTATGCTGGCATAGATTGGGACTAATGCCCTTAAGATCATCAAGAGTATATCCAATAGCAGCACGGTGCGTCCTCAGAGTTTTCAATAATTTCTTTTCTTCATGCTCTGAAAGGTTAACACTAATAATAACATGATATATCTCTTTTTCATCAAGATAAGAACACTTAAGAGTATCAGGTAATTGTTTAAGCTCAAACACATGATCACCCTTTGGTGGGGGTGGATCTCCAAGTAATTCAACAGGCAAATTATGCTTAAGGATAGGATGTTGTTCAAAGATAACTCTATCTATCTCATTCCTTTGATCCATATGCATACCATTTTCATGTTCAAGCAAGTATTGCTCTAAAGGATCAGTAGGAGGCACAACAATAGAAGCAAGAGCAATAATTTCATCCTTACTAGACAATTCTTTTTCATGAGGTTGTCTACCAAACTTAGAAAAATTAAATTCATGTGACACACCTTCAAAGCCAATAATAACAGTTTGTTTCTCACAATCAATCTGAGCATTAACAGTATTGAAGAAAGATCTACCAAATATGATGGGACAAAAGTTATCTTGTGTGGTAGCAAGAACGAGAAAATCAGTAGGAGACTTAGTTTTACCACACAAGACTTCGACATCTCTCACAATTCCCATTGGGCAGATAGTATCTCTATTAGCAAGTTGAATAGTAACATCAATAAATTCCATCTCGACAGGTGCAATACCATCTTTAATTTCATTATATAAATATCGAGGTATTGCACTAACACTAGCACCCATGTGGCATAAACCATGATAACAATGATCTCCTATCTTAACAGAAACAACAGGCATACTAACAGCAGGTTTATGTTTGTCTCTAGCATGAGGTTTAGCAATTCTAGCATCATCTTCACAGAATTGAATAACATGCCCATCAATATTATTGGCCAAGAGATCTTTAATAATAGTAATGCTAGGTTCAACTTTAATTTGCTCAGGGGTGTAGGTGTTCTAATGTAGCACTTACGTATCATAGTTGAAGCTTTAGCATGATCCTTTATTCTAACAGGGAAAGGTGGTTTCTCAATGTAAGCACTAGGAACAATAGAATCATTATAAGCAATGACTTTCCTTTCAACTGGATTGGGTTTAACTACATTGACTTCTATGGGAGGATGATATTTAAACCACACCTCCTTAGGGAGATTAGTATGAGTAGTAAATGATTCACATAATGAAGCTACTATCTCAGAGTCAAGTCCATATTTAGCGCTAAAATCACGAAAAGTATTTGTTTCAGCGAAAGATTTAACGCAATCGAACTTAAGATTCATACCTGACTCCTTACCTTCATCAAACTCCCAATCTTCAGAGTTGCGTTTAATTATTTCCAATAAATCCCATTTGAAGTCAATATCTCTCTTCATAAAAGAACCGGTACAAGAAGTGTCAAGCATGGTGCGATTATCATGAGAAAGCCGAGCATAGAAGTTTTGAATAATAATTTCTCTCGAGAGCTCATGGTTGGGGCATGAATATAACATTGACTTAAGCCTCCCCCAAGCTTGAGCGATACTTTCTCTATCATGAGGCCAAAAATTATATATATAATTCCGATCACGATGTACCAAATGCATAGGATAAAACTTTTGATGAAATTCCAATTTCAATCGGTTGTAGTTCCATGATCCAGTATCATCACATAGCCTATACCATGTCAATGCTTTATCCCTCAAAGATAAGGGAAAGACCTTCTTCTTGACCTCATCCTCGGGAAAACCTGCAAGCTTAAATAAACTACAAACTTCATCTACATAGATTAGATGTAAGTCGGGATGTGATGTTCCATCTCCTGTAAAAGGATTAGCCAACAGTTTCTCTAGCATACCTGAAGGAATTCCATAATAAATATTTTCAGTAGGTGCAGTAGGTTGAGGAGCAACTATTTGTGCTTCCGGTTGAGGTGAAGATACCTCGAACAAGCTCCTCAAAGGATTAGTTTCCATAGTGACAAGTGACAATAAATTTCAGCACACTATATAAATGTTTCCTTACCAATTTCCACTTACCAAAGGCGCTTCACTCCCTGGAAACGGCGCCAGAAAAGAGTCTTGATGACCCACAAGTGTAGGGGATCTATCGTAGTCCTTTCGATAAGTAAGGGTGTCGAACCCAACGAGGAGTAGAAGGAAATGACAAGTGGTTCTCAGCAAGGTATTCTCTGCAGGCACTGAAATTATCGGTAACCGATAGTTGTGTGATAAGATAATTCGTAACGGGTAGCAAGTAACAAGAGTAACAATGGTGCACCAAGATGGCCCAATCCCTTTTGTAGCAAGGGCCAAGCCTGGACGAACTCATATGTAAGGTAAAGCGCTCCCGAGGACACATGGGAATTTCTGTCAAGCTAGTTTTCGTCATGTTCATATGATTCGTGTTCGCTATTTTGATAGTTTAATGTGTGGGTGGACCGGTGCTTAGGTGCTGTCCTTACTTGGACAAACATCCCACTTATGATTAACCCCTCTCGCAAGTATCCACAACTACGAAAGAAGAATTAAGACAAAGTCTAACCATAGCATTAGACTAGTGGATCCAAATCAGCCCCTTACGAAGGAACGCATAAACTAGGGTTTAAGCTTCTATCACTCTAGCAACCCATCATCTACTTATTACTTACAAATGCCTTCCTCTAGGCCAAAATAATGGTGAAGTGTTATGTAGTCGACATTCACATAACACCACTAGAGGAAAGACAACATACACCGCATCAAAATATCGAACGAATACCAAATTCACATGACTACTTATAGCAAGACTTATCCCATGTCCTCAGGAACAAACATAACTACTCACAAAGCATAATTTGTTCATGATCAGAGAGGTATTGAATAGCATTAAGGATCTGAACATATGATCTTCCACCGAGTAAGCCAACTAGCATCAACTACAAGGAGTAATTAACACTACCAACAACCTTACAAGTACCAATCGGAGTCGCGAGACGGAGATTGGGTACAAGAGATGAACTAGGGTTTGGAGATGAGATGGTGCTGATGAAGATGTTGATGGAGATGAGTCCCCTCCAATGAGAGGAGTGTTGGTGATGACGATGGCGATGATTCCCCCCTTTGGGAGGGAAGTTTCCCCGGCAAGATGGCCGTGCCAGAGCTCTAGATTGGTTCTGCTCAAGTTCCGCCTCGTGGCGGCGGTGTTTCTTCCCGAAAGCTCTCCCTCGATTTTTTCTGGGACGAAACCCTCCTTATAGCACAAGATGGGAGCCGAAGGGGTAATAAGGGGCCCACGAGCTACCCACGCGCGACCAGGGGGTAGGGCGCCCCTGGTAGGCTTGTGACCTCCTGGTGGCCCCCCTCCAGTATGTTTTCCACCCAATATTTTTTATATATTCCAAAATAATTCCTTGCTGATTTTCATGGCTTTTGGAGTTGTGCAGAATAGGTATCTCAAACTTGCTCCCTTTTCAGCCCAGAATTCCAGCTACCGACATTCTCCCTCTTCATGTAAACCTTTATAAAATAAGAGAGAAAAGGCATACGTATTGTACTAAAATGTGTAATAGCAGCCTGATGACCCACAAGTGTAGGGGATCTATCGTAGGACTTTCGATAAGTAAGAGTGTGGAACCCAACGAGGCGCAGAAGGAACTCACAAGTGGTTTCCAGCAAGGTATTCTGTGCAGGCACTGAAATTATCGGTAACAGATAGTTGTGTGATAAGATACTTCATAGCGAGTAGCAAGTAACAATAGTAACAAAGGTGCGGCAAGGTGGCCCAATCCCTTTTGTAGCAAGGGACAAGCTTGGACGAACTCTTATATGAGGTGAAGTGCTACCTCTTGAGCTTGCGTTGGTTTTTCCCTTGAAGAGGAAAGGGTGATGCAACACAGTAGCAGTAAGTATTTCCCTCAGTTTTGAGAACCAAGGTATCAATCCAGTAGAAGAATCAAGCCAAGTGTCCAGAGTACCTGCACAAACACAAATAAGCTTGCACCCAACGCTATAAAGGGGTTGTCAATCCCTTCAAGATTGATTGCAAAGTGAGATCTGAAGGCGAAAAGTGCAACGAAGTAAAAGTGTAAGGCTGAAAATATGGTGTGAAGTAGACCCGGGGGGCCATAGTGTTCACTAGAGGCTTCTCTCAAAATAGCAAATTGTAACATCGCAAAATTATAAATTTCGGAATGTTAATATAATTATTAGATTTTTTGTTTGTTTGCCTGAGTGATTGAAACTTGTGTGAAATCTGAAACTTTTCAAAACTTTTGAATGAGAGGGAATAAAATGACTTTCCCCTTCTTCGGGAATTCAAATTCAATCATTTAAAAGCAAAGAGAGAAGATGACATGACTTCTTCAACTATAAAGAATTTGAACGGAGTTTGCATTTGAATCCTTTCAAATATTTGCCCTTGCTTCTATATTTTCTTCCCCGAGAAATACCCCAAAAATAATTCTTGCCAAGCAAGAAAGAGAGGAGGAACATGACCCTCCAAACCGGGGATATTCCTTTGAAATATCTGGACCATAAAACCCAAGGTTTATTTGAAAAATATTTGCAAAAAGAAAATAAACCAATTTAGGGATTTTCTAAAAAACAGTTTTTTTGAAGTATTTATTTTGGTAGTGGAAAAATGCCCATTTTTTTGGATTTATTTTTCTGAAAATTTTAATATATTATACCCCTATATTCCAAGGATATTCTATTTCCTTTTAATCGTATTAATTCCTGTTGTAATAAAAAGGGAAAGATATCTCTTATTTTTTAGGAATGTACTTGGGCCACGTTAGGAAACCAATGTGGCCCAATCCCACCTTCTTCTTCATCCTCACCACCTTCCTTGTGTGGCCACGGCAGAAGCTTCCGAGAAAGCTTCCCTCCCCCGATTCGCGGGCTACACTTCCATTACGAGCCTCCCACCACCCCTATAAGAACGCCCCTCCTCTCCTCGTTCCATTTTCCCCATCACCTCGCCTTCTCCCTGCTCGTAGCCACGGCGCCACCATCCTCATCTTCCTGTCAAGAACGGAGTACAGTAGGTCTCGTGGCGTTTCCCCATCACCCCTGCCGAGCCTCTCCAGCGCCCCACCCCCTGCCGTGCTACTCCTCCGCCGTTCCCCCTCCCAGCCGGCGACCTCCCCACCTCACCGGAGCAGCTACCTCGCCGGAGTTCTTCCTCTCTGTCACCCATGGTGAGATTCACGAAATCCCGTATTGCAGTTTTTTCAGAAAATTGCAATCTTAGAAAATTCATATCTATTAGTCTATAACTCCGAATTAGGTGATTCTTTTTGCCTTGGATCAAAAATTTTATGTACTTTCTGCAGATATATAATTTGTCTATGTTTAGATTTAGAAAAAGTGAGTTAGATCAGATTTCAATTAAAGATTGTTTTGCTTATTTCAGGAGTTTAAAAATAGGTTTTAATTTGATTCTTTTTGCTGCTGCTTCTTATTGATCATATCTTTCAGTAGTTTAAGTTTCAATTTTTTTAAAATATTTTTAATTGGGTTTTTTACCAAAACAGATTCTGTTTTAGTTCTTTTAGGATTATAGCTATTTGTTTTTCTATATTTGTTTTTAAATTAGTTTCTTTTATATTTGAGAAAGTTTATATTTGGTTTTATGTTAGATAACAGTAGGTTTGCAACAAGTTTTGAGTTTTATTTTTATATGTTGTCAAGAAATCAATTCTAGTTCTCTAATAACTTGCAATTGGTTTCTCCACGGTTTCAAATCCCGTTTGGAAATACTTTCAAATAGTTTTGTGAAAAAAATACTTTATTTTATCTTAGTTAAATTTATATCTTAGTTCCCTGTTATTTAAGTATTTTATTTTCCGTTAGACAAAAACTATTTAGTGTTGATGTAGTAGAAGACTCCCTAGTTTTATTTGAAGTTTCTTTCGGATTCTTTTTCGCTCTCTCTTTTGTTTTGATTGCTAGAATGATTGCTAGTATGAGTGCTTATGTGAATGATATGTTTGTTATATAGATTTCATCGGAGAGTGACGAGTAGTCTATCAAGTTATTTCTCGAGAAATTCTTCTTCGTCAACATCGCCAGGCAAGTCATTTGATCATGTAACACCTATGTTTTATGCATCGTAGTTCTACCATCCTATGCCCAATTGCATGCTGAGTAGGTACTTGGAAATTATGGTTACATATTGTAGTATCATGTGGTAGGCACCGAACAACCCCGTTACTTGGCCCGGGACGACAAATTCCATATTGCTATGCTTGAGTAGACGGGATTCTGGTTGAGAGTTTACCACGAGTGATGCGAGAATAATTTAATAACCAAGACCGGTTAAGTCAAGACTTTTCAAGACCTCGTGATGCAATGCAACTCTGGGTGAAGGACGGTTGATCGGCTCCCTGGAGAACCCAGTGGATGACCCGGGATGCTGGAGAGGCCATGACATCCCACGGAAAGCTTCACCCAGGCTCAAAGAGACGGTCGGATATTTTCAAGACCCAAGGCTTACCTGCACAGTCACAAGTCATTATGGGCTCTGGCTTGGTTGGACAACGCGGCGACTCTGGACAGGCGGTGCTAGCAGATGTAGAAGAACGGTAGGAATGGATGGGCACCGACAGGGATTCAGAGGGACCCGTTGAAAGACCATGTTTTGATCATCCGGTCTTCAAACACCCTGAAGTGCGAGGACATACACGGAGGCGATCAAATCTTGTGGGGAACGTGTGCAAAACTCTGTAGAGTACTCAAACCTAATCGATTAGCCGTGTCCACGGTCATGGACAACTTGAGCCAAAGGAACTGAAGTTATCTGAAATTCTCAACACAAATAATAATATTGATGTGGGAATTATTGACAACATGGGTACGAGAATTGGTTGGTGGAACCATCTCGTTAACAACCAACAATGTAGTAACATTTTGCTTTTAGCCCTCTCTTGATGTAGGAGAAAACTTGCTTTTCGCTAAAAACTTATAGCCCCACCTGCCATATATGCATATAGTATAGATGATATTTTACCCCCTCTCATATGTGACTTGCCGGCATATTCAATATGCTGACCTACACGGCTGCAACGTCTTATGTTGCAGATATTTTTCTTCGACGAGTAAGAGTACGATTCAGGGTTACGGTCTACACTCAACTTGCCGTTGGTGTTTATTGGGACTCCACTCCCTTGGCTGCTTCCGCTGAAATATTTAAGGTATATATCAGTTTTACGCTATTTACATGTGATTGCACTTTGATATATACATTGATGTACTGTGTGTGCCAGCATACTGATCCAGGGATGGCACAGATACAGAGAGGCTTGACTCGTTTTGAGTCTGGTCGCTACAGAAATGGTATCAGAGCACATGTTGACTGTAGGACGTGACCCTAGAAACTGGAAACTTCTTAGGAGAGGATCTCTCAAAAATCTTATTTTCGAGAACACCTTTTACTTCTCATCTCTTCTGATTTCGTCAAATGTTCTCTCTCACCTCAAATAGTTATACAATCCCCTTACCCCTTTGACCTCATGAAGAATCAACGGAGTCCCACTTCAAAGTAAAGAGGATTTCACCATGCGTTTGAAGAATTGAAGCTACACCAACAGTAGACTCCCAAGACCCGAAGAACTCGAAGACCCTGAAGTGTTCGAATATTTATATGACCATTAGAAGTCCAAACCCCTGTTATATACCCACTTTAGTTACGATGATTTGTGAGCCGTCATTATCGTGTGTTTTTCCGACGGCCACAAATAAAACCTATTCTCAAAAATATTGTTTGTATTGTGTGTATCTCCCTCCCTCTCTTCCCGTCTCATCCCCAAAACCTCAACCCTACCAGATGGAGTATGAAGCTGGACTTGTAGTCTCTGGACCAATGACCCAGCTGGAAGCTGAGATATGGATTCAAAACATGGAGAACCACTTCGGGAGCAACTTGATCTCAAGGAAGTATGAAGTGGAACACGCTCTTCAGTACTTTACACAAAGTGCTGCAATCTGGTGGAAAATGCATCATGCCATACAAGTATTTAGTGGAGCAGAAACCTGGGACGAATTCAAGAAGACTTTGTTAAGATCCCGTCTTATTCAGAAGTGCTATGATAATCCGAAGGAGAAGACTGGTGCATGCAAGATCTGTGGAGAAATAGGACACACTCAGGAAGAACACAAGCATGGATGCACTCATTGTGAAGAAAATCACCCAGCTGAGGAGTGCCCAAGTAGTCAGGTGACTTGTTTCCTTTGTGAAGGAACCACCCACTTCCCAGCTCAGTGTCACATTTACCCCGAGGTAGAACAAGTTGTCTAGCAGCAGAAAGAAGCAATGAAGGAAACACTCAAGAAGAAGATTCTAGAAGAGCCGGTGATGAACGAAAATATTGAAGACCCTGATGGACAAGGTGTGACCAGATTTTTCTCCAATGCATGCTACTCATGTGGAGAAGAAGGACATTATTCACAGGATTGCACGAAGGGAAGCCAAGGGTATCTGGGAAACTTCTCGACGGAAAAAGTGGAGTTTGATCCACTTGAGATAGAAGAACTGGCCAAAATGAAGGAGTCCGGAAAGAAGAAAAAATACCCTCGGAAGAGCCAAATCTCTGCAGATATAGACCTGAGTCATGTCAGATGTTACAAGTGTATGGAATTTGGCCACCACAAATACATGTGCTCAGGAAGGAAGCCGGAAATCCAAGGAGCAAAAGCAAAAGCTAAGAAGCCTCGAGACTTGTCAGAACTCATTTGCTTTCGTTGCAAGGAAGCAGGACATTTTGCTAGCGATTGTCCGCAAAGGAAGAAAGCTAGAATGGAGTAGTTAAGTTTTGACCAGGGCAATAAGTGTGATCCGAAGCACTCTTGTTTTTCATTGAGATCATGGAGTGAAATTTTTGTAACAGAAGTCCCTGAGATTGTAATAACATCATGAATAAATGGAATTTATTGTCTCATGATTGTCTATGTTGAAACTGTATGCGTTGTTTCTCATCGAACAAAGATCTCTGAACATTATGCGGATATGAGAAAATATGGTCTATGCAGGCATGAGTATAATTCATTTAAGTGTGGTAGTAATCGGTAAACCCACAGGATCCACTGAGTAGGAATGTACCAGGAATACCTGAGTGAAGTACGTGCGGAGATGATAGAGATAAAGCTCATGACCACCATGATGAAGCAAAAGATGGATGATTTCAAGGAGCACATTGGAAAGTTCCAGTGGAACTAAAGTACCTCCAAGAGAGATGAATGAATAATGTTGGCAGAAATGCTCGACCATACCGAACAATGTGGATGGCAGCATTTGTAATAAATTACTTTTGAGTTGGAATTTTGAAGAAAGCAAGGATGAAATAAAGGATTGATTATGAAATGAATATGATTTATGATGGATCAGCAAACGTTTTCTTAGGAACATACGAAAGCCAGAGAATTGTGAAGATACGATAGATGTTTTGTTCAGCTTGCAGAACCAATGGATTATCCGAACTTCGTTCGTGGACAAGAGAAATTCTGCAACGCTTGTGAGGATGCCCAAGTGTTAGAATGCGAGATTAGCTAAACCTTATACAGAGAAATGATTTGGGTGCAGAATGGATTGATCACCATGACGACTTACTCTTATCATTTATCTTGCTATTCGGAATGGTAAATCTGAGAGACTTACCCACATAGAGAGACGACGTTCTTTGAAGCTTTTGTTTAAGCCTTAGAATGGTATGATGAAAGCCCATGTACATGGCACTTGTTTTCACGCGTAGGAAATTTTACGGTGAGAATGAAACCAAGACCCCTCTCTCTGCAGGATAACCACAAATGGTAGACCACCATGAGAATCATCGGTAGGTTATTTAGAATTGATCACGAGACTGTCAGTTAAGAAGACCCAGTGACGGAAGAAGCTTATATCAACAGAAGAACCCTTGATTTTGATGGAAACATTATGAATATAATGGAAGAGCTTCACCAAAGTAGTTACAATGAAGAATGTGAGGAGTCAGATGCCATGATCCCAGAGGATTGTTAATAATTTGAGGGACCGGTAACTCTCATTTTAAGTGTGGTAGCACCCCACTTTGCAGGAGATTGGAATTGTTAGAAGACCCCAAACCCTAACCTTTCTTTCTAGCCTCTTCGAATCTCGAGGACGAGATTCATTTTAAGTGTGGTAGTTTTGTAACATCCCAAAATTATAAATTTTGGAATGTTAATATAATTATTAGATTGTTTGTTTGTTTTCCTGAGTGATTGAAACTTGTGTGAAATCTGAAACTTTTCAAAACTTTTGAATGAGAGGGAATAAAATGACTTTCCCCTTCTCCGGGAATTCAAATTCAATCATTTAAAAGCAAAGAGAGAAGATGACATGACTTCTTCAACTATAAAGAATTTGAACGGAGTTTGCATTTGAATCCTTTCAAATATTTGCCCTTGCTTCTATATTTTCTTCCCCGAGAAATATCCCAAAAATAATTCTTGCCAAGCAAGAAAGAGAGGAGGAACATGACCCTCCAAACCGGGGATATTCCTTTGAAACATCTGGACCATAAAACCCAAGGTTTATTTGAAAAATATTTGCAAAAAGAAAATAAACCAATTTAGGGATTTTCTAAAAAACATTTTTTTTGAAGTATTTATTTTGGTAGTGGAAAAATGCCCATTTTTTTGGATTTATTTTTCTGAAAATTTTAATATATTATACCCCTATATTCCGAGGATATTCTATTTCCTTTTAATCGTATTAATTCCTGTTGTAATAAAAAGGGAAAGATATCTCTTATTTTAGGAATGTACTTGGGCCACGTGAGGAAACCAATCTGGCCCAATCCCACCTTCTTCTTCATCCTCACGAGCTTCCTTGTGTGGCCATGGCAGAAGCTTCCCAGGAAGATTCCCTCCCCCGATTCGCGGGCTACACTTCCTTCCCGAGCCTCCCACCACCCCTATAAGAACGCCCCTCCTCTCCTCGTTCCATTTTCCCCATCACCTCGCCTTCTCCCTGCTCGTAGCCACGGCGCCACCATCCTCATCTTCTTGTCAAGAACGGAGTACAGTAGGTTTCGTGGCGCTTCCCCATCACCCCTGCTGAGCCTCTCCAGCCTAAACCCTAAACCCTAAACCCTAAACCCTAACCCACCCCCTGCCGTGCTACTCCTCCGCCGTTCCCCCTCCCCGCCGGCGACCTCCCCACCTCGCCGGAGCAGCTACCTCGCCGGAGTTCTTCCTCTCTGTCACCCATGGTGAGATTCACGAAATCCCGTATTGCAGTTTTTTCAGAAAATTCCAATTTTAGAAAATTCATATCTATTAGTCTATAACTCCGAATTAGGTGATTCTTTTTGAGTTGGATCACAAATTTTATGTACTTTCTGTAGATGTATAATTTGTCTATGTTTGGATTTATAAAAATTGAGTTAGATCAGATTTCAATTAAATCTTGTTTTGCTTATTTCAGGAGTTTAAAAATAGTTTTTAATTTGATTCTTTTTGCTGATCATATATTTCAGTAGTTTAAGTTTCAATTTTTTTAAAATATTTTTAATTGGGTTTTTTACCAAAACAGATTCTGTTTTAGTTCTTTTAGGATTATAGCTATTTCTTTTTCTATATTTGTTTTTAAACTAGTTTCTTTTATATTTGAGAAAGTTTATATTTGGTTTTCTGTTAGAAAACAGTTGGTTTGCAACAAGTTTTGATTTTTATTTTTATATGTTGTCAAGAAATCAATTCTAGTTCTCTAATAACTTGCAATTGGTTTCTCCACGGTTTCAAATCCCGTTTGGAAATACTTTCAAATAGTTTTGTGAAAAAAATACTTTATTTTATCTTAGTTAAATTTATATCTTAGTTCCCTGTTATTTAAGTATTTTATTTTCCGTTAGACAAAAACTATTTAGTGTTGATGTAGTAGAAGACTCCCTAGTTTTATTTGAAGTTTCTTTCGGATTCTTTTTCGCTCTCTCTTTTGTTTTGATTGCTAGAATGATTGCTAGTATGAGTGCTTATGTGAATGATATGTTTGTTATATATATTTCATCAGAGAGTGACGAGTAGTCTATCAAGTTATTTCTCGAGAAATTCTTCTTCGTCAACATCGCCAGGCAAGTCATTTGATCATGTATCACCTATGTTTTATGCATCGTAGTTCTACCATCCTATGCCCAATTGCATGCTGAGTAGGTACTTGGAAATTATGGTTACATATTGTAGTATCATGTGGTAGGCACCGAACAACCCCGTTACTTGGCCCGGGACGACAAATTTCATATTGCTATGCTTGAGTAGACGGGATTCTGGTTGAGAGTTTACCACGAGTGATGCGAGAATAATTTAATAACCAAGACCGGTTAAGTCAAGACTTTTCAAGACCTCGTGATGCAATGCAACTCTGGGTGAAGGACGGTTGATCGGCTCCCTGGAGAACCCAGTGGATGACCCGGGATGCTGGAGAGGCCATGCCATCCCGCGGAAAGCTTCACCCAGGCTCAAAGACCCAAGGCTTACCTGCACAGTCACAAGTCATTATGGGCTCTGGCTTGGTTGGACAACGCGGCGACTCTGGACAGGCGGTGCTAGCAGATGTAGAAGAACGGTAGGAATGGATGGGCACCGACAGGGATTCAGAGGGACCCGTTGAAAGACCATGTTTTGATCATCCGGTCTTCAAACACCCTGAAGTGCGAGGACATACACGGAGGCGATCAAATCTTGTGGGGAACGTGTGCAAAACTCTGTAGAGTACTCAAACCTAATCGATTAGCCGTGTCCACGGTCATGGACAACTTGAGCCAAAGGAACTGAAGTTATCTGAAATTCTCAACACAAATAATAATATTGATGTGGGAATTATTGACAACATGGGTACGAGAATTGGTTGGTGGAACCATCTCGTTAACAACCAACAATGTAGTAACATTTTGCTTTTAGCCCTCTCTTGATGTAGGAGAAAACTTGCTTTTTGCTAAAAACTTATAGCCCCACCTACCATATATGCATATAGTATAGATGATATTTTACCCCCTCTCATATGTGACTTGCCGGCATATTCAATATGCTGACCTACACGGCTGCAACGTCTTATGTTGCAGATATTTTTCTTCGACGAGTAAGAGTACGATTCAGGGTTACGGTCTACACTCAACTTGCCGTTGGTGTTTATTGGGACTCCACTCCCTTGGCTGCTTCCGCTGAAATATTTAAGGTATATATCAGTTTTACGCTATTTACATGTGATTGCACTTTGATATATACATTGATGTACTGTGTGTCAGCATACTGATCCAGGGATGGCATAGCTACACAGAGGCTTGACTCGTTTTGAGTCAGGTCGCTACACAAATATTACGGTGGGTGAAGAAATTACTGTCGAGCAATTGATAGAACCGCGCAAAGTCATGACGATACCTAAGGCAATGATCATACATATAGGCATCACGTCCGAGACAAGTAGACCGATACTGTCTGCATCTACTACTATTACTCCACACATCGACCGCCATCCAGCATGCATATAGTGTATTGAGTTCATGACGAACAGAGTAACGCCTTAAGCAAGATGACATGATGTAGAGGGATAAACTCAAACCAATGATGTAAACCCCATCTTTTTACCCTTGATGGCAACAACACGATGCGTGCCTCGCTACCCGTTCTGTCACTGGGTGAGGTCACCGCACGGTATGAACCCAAAACCAAGAACTTCTCCCATTGCAAGAATCATAGATCAAGTTGGCCAAACAAAACCCACAACTCGAAGAGAATTACAAGGATATGAAATCATGCATATAAGAGATCAGAAGAAACTCAAATAAGATTCATAGATAATCTGATCACAAATCCACAATTCATCGGATCTTGACAAACACACCGCAAAAGAAGATTACATCGGATAGATCTCCATGAAGATCATGGAGAACTTTGTATTGAAGATCCAAGAGACAGAAGAAGCCATGTAGCTACTAGTTACGGACCCGAATGTGTATGGTGAACTACTCACGCATCATCGGAGAGGCCATGGTGTTGATGAAGAAGCCCTCCGTATCTAAATCCCCCTTCGACAGGGCCCGAGAACGTGCCCCATATGGGATCTTGCGGAGACAGAAGCTTGCGGCGGCGGAAAAGTATTTTCGTGGATCTCTCGCGTAGTTTTGGATTTTTCGGGAATTTATAGGCGGAAGAGGTAGGGCAGACGAGCCACAGGGGGGCCACAAGCCTGCTAGGCGCGCCCCCTGGCCGCGCCCAGGGGGCTTGTGGCCTCCCCTGGTGGCCTTTGCATTGGTTCTCACGCCCCCTGCGTATCTTCTGTTCCGGAAAAAATCTTTTCGGAAGTTTTATTCCGTTTGGACTCCGTTTAATATTCTCCTCTGAAAAGGGTCAAAAACACAGAAAAAACAGGAACTAGCACTTGGCACTGAGTTAATAATTTAGTCCCAAAAAAGATACAAAACATCCAAAGTTTGACAAGATAATAGCATGGAACCATAAAAATTATAGATACGTTGGAGACGTATCAAGCATCCCCAAGCTTAACTCCTGCTCGTCCTCGAGTAGGGAAGTGATAAAGACTGAATTTTCGATGTGGAATGCTACCTAGCATAGTTGTCCTTTCTAACTTCTTTCATGTGACATCAATGTTCAGATCCGTAAGATTCAAAACAATAGTTTGCTATTGACATGAGAACAATAATACTTCAAGCAAACTAGCAAGGTAATCATGAACTTTCGAAATAACAAGGCCACAGAAAGTTATCCCTACAAAATCATATAGTCTGGCTATGCTCCATCATCCCCACACAATGAATTCAAATCATGCAGAACCCCGGTATTGGCCAAGTAATTGTTTTCGCACTCTTACTTTCTCAAACCTTTTTCAACTCTCACGCAATACATGAGCGTGAGCCATGGATATAGCACTATAGGTGGAATAGAGTGTGGTGGAGGTTGTGAGGCAAAAAGGAGGAGATGGTCACATCGACTCGGCATATCAAAGGGCTATGAAGACGCCCATTAATAGATATCAATGTGAATGAGTAGGGATTGCCATACAACGGATGCACTAGAGCTATAAGTATGTGAAAGCTCAAAAGGAGAACTAGTGGGTGTGCAACCAACTTGCTTGCTCACGAAGACATAGGGCAATTTTGAGGAAGCCCATCATTGGAATATACAAGCCAAGTTATATAATAAAGATTCCCACTAGCATATGATGGTGACAAAACGGGAGACTCTCAATCTTGAAGAACATGGTGCTATTATGAAGCACAAGTGTGGAAAGAGATAGTAGCATTGTCCCTTCTCTCTTTTTCTCTCTTTTTTTTTGTTTGGGCTCTTTGGCCTCTTTTCATATCTCTTTTTTTGTGGGCAACTTTGGCCTCTTTTTTTTATTTCCTCGCATGGGACAATGCTCTTATAATGATGATCATCAAACTTTTATTTACTCACAACTCAAAGCTTAGAACGATGATGACTCTATAGGGAATGCCTCTAGCAGTGTACCGGGATGTGCAACGATCTAGCTTGGCGTATGACATTGAAACATATCGCTAGCTATCTACCGATCATGCAATGGCAATATGAGAGTGACGGCACAAGTCATGAGACAGAACGGTGGGAGTTGCATGGCAATATATCTCGGAATGGCTATGAAAATGCCATAGTAGGTAGGTATGGTGGTTGTTTTGAGGAAGGCATATGGTGGGTTTGTGCACCGGCGAAAATTGCGCGGTACTAGAGAGGCTAGCAATGGTGGAAGGTGAAAGTGCATCTATACCATGGACTCACATTAGTCATGAATAACTCACATACTTGTTGCGAAAGTTTTTATTAGTAATCGAAACAAAGTGCTAAACGCATACTCCTAGGGGAAGGGTTGGTTGGTGTTAACCATCGGGCGATCCCGACTGCAACACAAAGGATGACAATAAATAGATCAATTATGCTCCGACTTCCTAACATAGTGGTGCACTATACGTGCATGTTACGGGAATCACTAACTTCAACACAAGTATTTCTAGATTCACAACACCCTACTAACATAACTCTTAATATTACCAAATCCACGTCTCAAAACTAATTGAGAGGAATCAAACTTCTCTTTCTACTAAATGCACATGAAGATGGAGGTTTTATTGTATCCTCTTTGGGTGCCTATCACCTTTGGGACTACTTTCATAGCACAACCCAACTACCAAGTTACGCACCGCCGTGCTCTAAAAGATCTAAGTGAAGCACACAGAGCAAAATTGTCTAGCTCAAAAGATATAAGTGAAGCACAATGAGTATTCTAGCAAATTCACGATGAGTGCATGTCTCTCTCAAAAGGTGTGCAGCAAGGATGATTGTGACACAACAAAAAGAAAAGACTTCTACGATACAAGACGCTCCAAGCAGAACATATATCATGTGGTGAATAAAAATATAGCTCCAAGTAATGTTACCGATGGATTGAAGACGAAAGAGGGGATGCCTTCCCGGGGCATCCCCCAATCTTAGGCTTTTTGGTGTCCTTTAATTTGGATTGGGATACCTTGGGCATCCCCAAGATTGAGCTCTTTCCACTCTTTATCCCTTTGTCCATGAGAGCATCACCCAAAACTTGAAAACTTCACAACACAAAACTCAAACAGAAACTCGTGATATCATTAGCAAAAGAAAACAAACTACCACCTCTTGAGGTACTGTAGCAATATTGATTTATATTTATAATGGTGTTATATTACTGCATTCTCACTTTCCCATGGCTAATACCCCCCGATACTAACCATAGTTTCATCAAAACAAGCAATCAACAAAACAAAAACAGAATCTGTCAAAAACAGACCAGTCTGTATTAATCTGTATACTTCGTCTACTTCTGGTATCTCAAAAATTCTGAATATTTACGACAGCCTGGGCAAAAGGAATATAAACCAGCAGCAAAACGAACCAACTCAAAAGCTCTTTCTGGATAAAATGAAAAATAATATTGTGAGCGAAAAGTTTCTATCTTTTTCCAGCAGGATCAAACAACCAACACCAAACTAGTCATAAAGGTTTTGCTTGGCTCAAACACAAAAAGAAAAACAAAAGACACAATCATAACAGAATTATGATGGTGTGGACGCAACAAAACAGAAAGAAAAAGATAAATTCATTGGGTTGCCTCCCAACAAGCGCTATTGTTTAACGCCCTTAGCCAGGCATAAGGTGATGGAATCACGTATCGTCGTCTTTGGTACTCAAACCATAAGTAGCCCTCATCATGGATTCATAAGGCAATCTTATTTTCTTTCTAGGAAAATGCTCCATGCCCTTATTTAAAGGAAATTGAAACCTAATATTCCCTTCCTTCATATCGATGATAGCACCAATAGTCCTTAGGAAAGGTCTACCAAGAATGATAGGGCATGTAGGATTGCAATCAATATCAAGCACAATGAAATCCACGGGTACATAGTTCCTATTTGCAATAATAAGAACATCATTGATCCTTCCCATGGGTTTCTTGACAGTAGAATCCGCAAGATGCAAATTAAGAGATCACTCCTCAATCTCATTAAAGCCCAGAACATCACATAAAGACTTTGGAATCGCGGAAACACTAGCACCCAAATCACACAAAGCATTGCATTCTTAGTTTTTGATTTTGATTTTGATAGTAGGTTCCCACTCATCATGAAGCTTTCTAGGAATAGAAACTTCCAACTCAAGTTTCTCTTCAAGAGATTTTGTCATAGCATTGACGATATGATCGGTAAATGCCTTGTTTTGGCTATAAGCGTGTGGAGAGTTTAGCATGGATTGCATCAAGGAAATACATTCAATCAAAGAGCAACTATCATAATTGAATTCCTTGAAATCCAAAGTAGTAGTTTCATTACTACTCAAAGTTTTGATATCTTCTACTCCACTTTCAATGCTTTTAGCATCAAGATAGATGGACTCCGAATCATTGGGGCGTTTTTCAACCAAAGTGGATTCATATCCAGCCCCATAATCATTAGGTTTGACACTAGAAACAAGGATTCAACGGGAGTCGCACCGAGCACTTTAAGATCTTCATGATTCTTATCTCGAGAACACGCCTTTTTAAGCCATTCATGTCTAGCACGAATTTGGGCGGTTCTTTCTTTGATCTCATTCATGGAAACACACATAGCTTTCAAAGTTTCATCCATATTGATCTTGGGAGGAGCACATCTAACTTTCAAAGCATCAATATCAATAGACATTCTATCAACGCTCCTAGCCAAATCATCAATTTTGAGTAGTTTTTCCTCTATGGACGCATTGAAAATCTTTTGCGAGTTGATAAACTCTTTGATATTACTCTCTATATCAGAGGGTAATTTATTGTAATTTCCATGAGTATTGTTGTAGGAGTTGCCAAAGTTATTAGAGGGATTACTAGGAAAAGGCCTAGGAACATAGTTTCCTCTAAAAGCATTGTTGTTGCCAAAATTATTCCTACCAACAAAATTAACGTCCAAGCTCGCATTGCTACTCTCAATCAAGGAAGACAAGGGCATATCATTAGGATCTAAAGGAGCACCTTTACTAGCAACCAATTTCATTAACTCATCCATCTTAGCACTCAACGAGTTAATTTCTTCTATAGCATGTACCTTTTTACTAGTAGGTGACCTTTCAGTGTGCCACTGAGAGTAGTTTGTCATGATATTGTCTAGGAGTTTTGTGGCTTCTCCTAATGTGATTTCCATGAACATTCCACCTAAGGCGGAGTCCAAGATATTTCTAGAGGCGAAATTCAAACCAGCGTAGAAGATTTGTATAATCATCCAAAGACTCAAGCCATGAGAGGGACAATTTCTAATCATCAATTTCATTCTCTCCCAAGATTGTGCAACATGTTCATGATCAAGTTGCGTAAAATTCATGATATCATTACGGAGAGAGATAATGTTAGCCGGCGGAAAATACTTGGATATATAAGCATCTTTGCACTTGTTCCAAGAATCAATACTATTTTTGGGCAAAGATGAAAACCAAGTTTTTGCTCGATCTCGTAACGAGAACGGAAAAAGCTTCAATTTAATCACATCATTATCCACATCTTTCTTCTTTTGCATATCACAAAGCTCTATGAAGGTATTAAGATGGGATGCGACATCTTCACTAGGAAGGCCGGGGAATTGCTCTTTCATAACAAGAGTCAGCAAAGCAGCATTGATTTCGTATGATTCCGCACTAGTGGCGGGAGCAATAGGAGTACTAACAAAATCATTATTGTTAGTATTCGAGAAGTCACAAAGATTGGTGTTTTCAGTCATGGTGAATTCAGCAAGCACACAAGCACACAAGCGAACAGAAAGCAAGCGAGAGAAAAGGGCGAACGAAAAAGGCAAATATTTTTGTAAATTTTTGTTTTTCAGAAGTGGGGGAGAGGAAAACGAGAGGCAAAAAAGTAAATACAAGAGATGAGTTTGCGACACTTACTTGGATGAGGTTCACCTAGAATAATCCCCGGTGCCGGAAATTGACATACACGGAGGCGATCAAATCTTGTGGGGAACGTGTGCAAAACTCTGCAGAGTACTCAAACCTAATCGATTAGCCGTGTCCACGGTCATGGACAACTTGAGCCAAAGGAACTGAAGTTATCTAAAATTCTCAACACAAATAATAATATTGATGGGGGTATTATTGACAACATGGGTATGAGAATTGGTTGGTGGAACCATCTCGTTAACAACCAACAATGTTGACTGTAGGACGTGACCCTAGAAATACATTGATGTACTGTGTGTGCCAGCATACTGATCCAGGGATGGCACAGATACACAGAGGCTTGACTCGTCTTGAGTCGGGTCGATACAGAAATGGTATCAGAGCACATGTTGACTGTAGGACGTGACCCTAGAAACTAGAAACTTCTTAGGAGAGGATCTCTCAAAAATCTTATTTTCGAGAACACCTTTCACTTCTCATCCCTTCTTATTTCATCAAGTGTTCACTCTCACCTCCAATAGGTAGACAATACCCTTATGTCGTGGTCCTCGTGAAAGGACTTAGTACTGGAGCCATCGCACCTTGGTGGCGACTCAAAGGGGTTAAGCACGAGAGACACATCGATTTACCCAGGTTCGGCCCCTCATGAGGAGGTAAAGGCCTACGTCCTGCTTTGGTTTGCATTGATGTGGTTTCAATTACAAGGAGGGCGTAACTCGCCAGACCTAGCACTCGATGATTCTAACCTGCCCTTTCCTCCCCTGGGACTCGCCTTTATATACAGATCGAACCCCTAGGGTTTACAAGGATACTTTCCTTCCTACAAGTCGTGACCCCTGCGGTCTCTAAGTCGCCATCTTACGAAGCTTGGAGACCTCCCAGGAATCATAAACCGTCACCCGACCTTGATCCGGCCAGGACAAGGCCCAAATAACTGTTTGGGTGAATCGCCTAATTGGTAACCCGACCCAACTAGGGCGGGTCATTCACAGGTAATATCCCCAACATTAGGCCCCAAATTGACTTGAACTTCTTTTTCATGCCAATACTTCCGCTTAGTTGAAGGCGATTCATTCCTCATTTTTCTTCATACGTCAGAAATTGTAACCCGCCATCTGGCACCGAAAATTCTTTAAGTCGCCAAACCATTTCTTGTTGGCCCCTCCTTATCCCTCGATCTTCGGGAAGACTGACACAACTCCAACGGATCTTAGTGCATCGTTATCCCAAAATCTTCGGCACGGATTTATAGCGAATCTTTTTATTCCTCGGCGGTTCCCGCTCACAGCGCCTTGATTCCAGCGCCCGCCCTGATAAATAGACGGGGGGGGGGGGACAGGACTGGTGCTTCCCACCTACCAGTCTCGTCAACCTCCTCCCCATCATTGTAGCGAGGAAATCTCATCGCCTCCCGAGGACTCCGCCGCCGACCGTACTCTCCGTCTTCGCCCAAGAAGATTCGGCCCCGCCCATAGGCCTTCGCCGTCGTCAAGCTTCGCGTCGCAGCCGATTCGTCCGCCGCCATTGACCACCGCATCATCGTCGACCATCTCGCCGTTCGCCACGAACTCCACCGCCGCTGAAGACCTCTTCGCTCGAAGGAACCTCCGCGCTTCTCCAACAACCTTCGTCACCGTCGGCCTCTTTAGTCCGAAAGCAATAGGTTAGGCCTCCGCCCATTTTAGGAATAGATCCAATTTCTGCTTGAAGCTCCAGCCATTGCCATGTTCTTGATGTTCCTTGCGAGCAGACGTCGCCTACCCCGAACCGATTAGCATGAATGTCGATGAGATAGACAATGCTTTGAATACCTTTATTTATGCACCTTTACTTGTGAATCTTTAGAATAGTGTTTCATCAAGCGAAGGGCGTCATCTTGCCCTGGTAATAAATTGCTGCATCCAGTCATTTTTCTCAGGTTTTTTCATCTGCCTGGTAGATCCATCATTTACCTACTGTTTGCGGAAAGCTGTTTGTAGCCTTCACACTTTGATATTTCGAACGAACGTCTCTATCATCTTTAGAACGCAGCTCTTGTGAATAGCCACACTCCGTAAGTCGCCATAGTAACTCAACTCGGCCTTTTGATATGGCGGGTCAAGCCCTTCCCTTAGTCCATGGACAAAGTACTTGGCGAGTTAAATGAACTTATTTCACCCCTTACAGTAGATGTTCGAGGCATGTAAGTTCATACTTTACTTCTTTGTAGCATGGGTGCCGTCTTCAAAAGTGACTGGCTTCCTACCAAGGTTGATGACACCATACTAGCTGATTATGTGAAAACGGGCAACTTGGACCCTCAGAATGTTATTGGCTGGCGCACTGGGTTCGGAGAAGATCTCCCTAACCCCAAAGAAGGGGAAATAGTCGTTTTTGTTGAACACCTGGAGCGAGGTTTTAAGCCGCCCGGATCGAAGTTTCTTAGAGATGCCATGGCTTTCATGAACGTCCGCCTCCAGGATTTGGGACCCAATTCCATAAGTAACTTATGCCAATTCCAAGTTTTCTGTGAGGCTTATCTGCGGATTGAGCCCTCTGTTCCTTTATTCTGGCACTTTTTCCATCTGAATCGCCAAACGGAATTCCACAACGGCCCCAGCCTGGAACTCGGCGGCGTCAATGTCCAACGCCGCAGGGATAGCCCGTTTCCCTCACTCGCCATGCCTAGCCATCACAAAGGTTGGGGCGAGTCTTGGTTCTACTGTCAAGAGACTTCTCCTGCAGGCGAAAACAAGCTTCTGGGCTACAGGCCAACTTGCCTTCCAACCAACTTCAAGCTTCCAGACAAGCTCACCGAGGAAGAATAATCGGAATTCATCCCCATACTGTCCGAATTAAGATCCTTGACTAACAACGGCCTTACTGGGGTTGACCTAATCCGCTGCTGGTTCGAATGGCGTATCCTCCCTCTGAGTCGCCGGGGCGGTCTGATGTGTGAATTTGATGGCACCCTAGATCATCCTCAATGTTATTTCCATACGGCTTTAACAGAAAAGGACATTGTTACCATTATCAAGAAGCTGACTGGGGAGCCTGCGGGAAAATGCGGCCAAATCGGCCTCAAGCCTTTCTGCAAAATTAACCCGGCGCCCAAGGTGAACAAATCTAACCCGCCTTTGGTCTTTACTCCTTATGCTTTATTTGTATTGTGGTTTTTGTAACATATGCTATTTCAGAAAGGCGATAAGTTCTGGTCCAGGAAGACCAAAAGGCCAGCCATGAAAAATGTTAAGCCGCCTTCAAAGGAAACCAAGGGTAAGGGCAAAGTTGCTATGGCTGAGCCGTCCGAAGTCGATGAATCTCAAGTCGGCGATGCACTTTCGGAGGTAAAAGTTCACCCTCTTTTTACTTGCCATTCACTACTGTTAATCTTTGTATTTATATCTCTGTCTCTCTTGAAATAGAATGAAGACAACGAAAGCCAGGAGGACTCTGTTGAGGTAATTTCTGTTTCCTCCGATTCATCTCCTTCTCCACCTAAGCCGGCCAGGCGAGTTTGTGGGAAAGTTCCCTTCTCACACCCAAATGCTTGTTTGGACCCAAATTTCCTACTGAAGAAAGCACAACATACTTCAAATCGGAAGACCCGAAGTCATTCCGGTGATCTGGTGTCCGGCTTACCAGCAACGAACAAAAGGAAACCAAATGAGGTACTTATGAATAACAATTCTTCATGTTTCTTTGGATCACATCTGTAACCCGCCTATATTTTTGACGTATAATTCTTGTAGAACTCTCCCCTACATCTGGCGACTCAGTGATGTCGACACTTCCGCCAATGATTCGAGTTCCTGGGTAAGTCTTTTGATAATCTTAGTTTGAATTCTGAGGGTAATAGACTTCCAGTTCCTTAATGCGCTTCTCCCTTCTTTTAGGGCACATGCCAAGAAAAGGAAAACCAGCGGATCAACTCCTGTCACAACTTCAGATCCCATCAAAGAATCAATGTCGACTCAGGACAACCCGGACCAAGGCGAGCCTGAAAATCAAATGGATCTTCCAGACTCGCCCAAGGAAACAACGGATGCCCCTAAGTCGCCAAGCCCATTGATGACAATAGAAGACCCCGATGTTGTAGTTATTACTGGTACCGGCTTCTCTAAGCCGGCGGCAACGGTTTTGTCAAGGCATGTGGCATCCTCTTCTCAAGCCATTCCTGAATCTGGACTCTCCAAGACGAAGCTTTCTGAATATGAAAATCTGGAGTTCAAGGAACTCTGCTCTGGTTTTTCAAGTCGCGTGGAGGCGAGCTATGAGATGGAGAAAAGCCTGCTGCGGATGTTGAAAAACAAACATGAGGTAAGTTTGTTATATGGTATTACTCCCATTAACCCCAAGGGCCGGGTCATCAGTAAAAAGATGAGCCGGGTCTTGAAAAATTTAGAAAAAACTTTGCGACGAGTAACACCCAAGGGCCGGGTCATCAGTAAAAAGATGAGCCGGGTCTTAAAAAAATTTTAAAAAAACTTTTGCGACCAGTAACCCCCAAGGGCCGGGTCATCAATAAAAAGATGAGCCGGGTCTTGATATTGTATAATTTCATCTGAAAAGAAAAAATTATACATTAGCCCCCAAGGGTCAGGGATATTGCTTGCAATAGTTCTGAGACTTGCCCTTGCTTTGTACTTTCAATAGGAAACTCTTGCTCAGACCGAATCAGAGCTTGGCGATTTAAAGAAAAACTTATCTGGTCAGCAAGACGCCCGAGCTAAGTCGGAGGAGAAATATCAATTGGCCTTGGCTGAGCTGGAAAAACTCAAAGCCGAGTTGAAAAGAGCTCAGGCTGACCAAGATGCCGTCATAAAAAGAGCAGAGAAAGCTGAAGCCAGGCTGGCCACCGTGCAACAGGAATTGTCCGGCTTGAAGCGTCATATCTCCAACATGACGCAAGCCGTCTTCGGTAAGCTTACTCAAACTTTTGATCTCCTCTTCTTTTTTATAAATAATTCTTATCGTAAGTCCCTGATCATCATGACCCCTTACTCAGGTCCGAGAGCCGCCAACCTTCAAGAAGACTGCGTGCTGACGCTGAAGGCGATTTACACGCTGACAAAGCAACTGTACACCGGCAGTGTCTTGACTGTTAAAGCTGTGATGGGTGCCAAAGAGCCTATAACTTCCATAAAGAAGGTGCTTGGCTGCCTATCCACACTTCCCCCTCAGATTGGCGAGCTAACTCGGTCAGCCGCCCGAAAGGGTGTTCTGACTGCCCTGAGTCACTGCTTGGCGTATGCTCCAGAGATCAACCCGGAAGAGGTAGCACCAGGCTTTCCTCAACTTAAAGACGATGGGTCAGAATTTGTTGAAGAGGACTACCAACGTGTTGTCAAGGACTCCCGACTGGCAGCAACCCAACTCGCAGCCAGTCTTGATTTATCAAGGCATCAGGCAGCTTATGATAGCAAAAACAAGAAGGTCAACCCGCCAACCTTTGTGTCGACCAGTTTAACTCCTCAGCGACCCAAGAACCCTTTTGACTTGGAAGCAGACCTGGCATCAATCCTGACTGATGAAGATGACTTCGCAGCTCTCTCTAAGTGCAACTGGGTACTGGGCGACTTGCAAATTGAAGTCGGCCAAAGCTCACAACAGAATGATCCTAAGGTGCCAGAAGAATAAACCTCATTGATTTGGCCTAAGAGCCATGTAATAGGTCCTTTTCATAAGTCGGTACTGTTTTTGTGATACCCTTTCGAAGGAACCTTTATATCGCCCTTAAGGCGATTTGAAATATTTGACCTGTCCTTTGAGTATCCTTTATGATGCTTAATTTGCCATGGACGAAGTAATTCTGATCATTATCCTGACTTAAGCTTGTGAAAAGAGCATATGTGAAACCAAACAAATGATAACAAATATTTTTAATAGGCATCAGAAAGAAAGGTTAAAAACCCTCGAGGCTATGCCACAAAGAAAAAATAGCAAACAGCAATTTCGTCGGCTCATAAGGTCGCGACAGGATGGGTCGAGTCAAAAAGCTCGAACACACACCCTAAATGCAGGTTTCGTCGGCTCATAAGGTCGCGACAGGATGAGGCGAGTCAGAAAGCTCGAGCACACACCCTAAATGCAGGTTTCGTCGGCTCATAAGGTCGCGACAGGATGAGGCGAGTCAGAAAGCTCGTGCACACACCCTAAATGCAGGTTTCGTCGGCTCATAAGGTCGCGACAGGATGAGGCGAGTCAGAAAGCTCGTGCGCACACCCTAAATGCAGGTTTCGTCGGCTCATAAGGTCGCGACAGGATGAGGCTAGTCAGAAAGCTTGACCATACACCCTAAATGCAGGTTTCGTCGGCTCATAAGGTCGCGACAGGATGGGGCGAGTTTGAAAGCTCGACCACACACCCTAAATGCAGGTTTCGTCGGCTCATAAGGTCGTGACAGGATGAGGCGAGTCAGAAAGCTCGACCACACACCCTAAATGCAGGTTTCGTCGGCTCATAAGGTCGCGACAGGATGAGGCGAGTCAGAAAGCTCGAGCATACACCCTAAATGATGATTCTGTCGGCTCATAAGGTCGCAACAGGATGACACAATTGCTCTTTAATGAAGAAGTCCCCAAGCCAGGGAGTATTTGTAACTTTATTACTTCATAATGAAACTGAAAAACTTACAAAATGTAGAGCTTAAGAGCTCAAGTGTAATAAGGCCGCAGGTGGGCAATATTCCAAGGGCGAGTTAACTCAGCCTCCGTGGTTGGCCGGTTAGGCCGGAGATCCACCAAATAATAAGAGCCATTGCGGAGGTTCTTGCTGACGACGAACGGCCCTTCCCAAGGTGGTGACAACTTGTGCATGCCTGCACGATCTTGTATCAACCGAAGAACTAAGTCGCCTTCCTGAAAGGTCCGACTTTTAACCCGGCGGCTGTGATAACGCCGCAGATCCTGCTGGTAGATGGCTGAACGGGCCGCAGCCAGGTCACGCGCCTCCTCCAAGGCGTCCAAAGAGTTTTGACGCGCCAGCTCATTGTCTTGTTCCACATACGCGGCGACTCTCAATGAGTCATGTCTTATGTCAGTAGGGAGAACAGCCTCTGCTCCGTAGACCAGAAAGAAAGGGGTGAAACCCGTGGATCGGTTCGGGGTGGTCTGAATACTCCACAGCACTGAAGGTAGTTCTTCAACCCAACACCCCGGGGTTTTTTCCAGGGGAACCATGAGTCGGGGTTTAATCCCTCGCAACACCTCCTGATTCGCCCGCTCTGCCTGCCCATTAGATTGTGGGTGAGCGACTGCAGAAACGTCAAGTCGGATATGTTCTCGACGACAAAACTCCTGCATCGCCCCTTGGGACAAGTTAGTACCATTATCAGTAATGATACCGTGCGGATATCCAAACCGGAAAATCAACTTCTTCAAGAATTTGACCGCTGTTTCCGCATCGCAAGCTCCAAAAGGTTCCGCCTCAACCCACTTGGTGAACTTGTCAGCTGCCACCAGCAGATGGGTCTTCTTGTTAGAGGACATTTTAAAGGGGCCGACCATGTCCAGCCCCCAGACCGCAAAAGGCCAAGTGATGGGGATCATTCTTAATTCTTGAGCCGGCACATGAGCCTGCCGCCCATAACGCTGGCACCCTTCGCACCGACGAACTATATCTTCTGCATCTGCATGAGCCATCAGCCAAAAGAAACCATGACGGAAAGCCTTTGATACCAAAGAACGTGACCCGGCGTGATGCCCACAGTCTCCGGAATGAATGTCATTTAAGATTATGCATCCTTCTTCGGAGGAAACACATCGCTGAAAAACTCCAGAGGCGCTCCTCTTATATAACTCGCCATTGATGATGACCATGGATTTGCTGCACCGAACGATTTGACGAGCCAAAACTTCATCTGCCGGTAACTCGCCCCGAGCGAGATAAGCCAGATAAGGAAGAACCCAATCCGGCGTGACATGGAGAGCTGCCACAAGCTGAGACTCAGGATCTGGTATTGCTAATTCCTCCTCCGATGGTAGAGTCACGGATGGTTTATGTAAGATATCCAGAAAAACATTAGGAGGAACCGGTTTTCTGTGGGAGCCAAGTCGTGAGAGGGCGTCAGCTGCCTCGTTGAGGCGCTGATCAATATGATCCACCTGATAACCATGAAAATGACCCGCTACATCAGACACAGCTCGCCTGTAAGCCGTCATCATGGGGTCCCGAGAATCCGAGGTACCCGAAACCTGCTGTGCCACCAAATCAGAGTCGCCAAAGCATCTGACTCGTGTTAGATTCATCTCCTTAGCGAGTCGCAAACCGTGAAGCAGAGCTTCATATTCCGCCGCATTGTTAGTGCACGGAAACATGAGTCGGAGAACGTAACAGAACTTATCTCCTTGAGGGGATACCAACACCACTCCAGCCCCCGAGCCCTCCAGCTGCCTAGACCCATCAAAATAAATGGTCCAGTAAGTGAGATCAAGCCGCTCTTCCGGAGCCTGTAACTCCGTCCAGTCGTTGACGAAATCAACTAAGGCCTGGGACTTAATGGTTGTACGAGGAGTATACTGTATGTGATGGGGCCCAAGTTCTATTGCCCACTTGGCGATTCATCCTGTTGCCTCCCGATTCTGGATGATGTCCCCAAGGGGGGCAGAGCTAACCACTGTGATAGGGTGTTCTTGGAAATAATGCTTAAGTTTTCGACTCGCCATAAACACCCCATATACCAATTTCTGCCAATGTGGGTACCGCTGCTTGGAAAGAGTTAGCACCTTGCTGATAAAATATACCGGACGTTGCACTGGGTATTCCTTCCCTTCCTCCTTTCTCTCAATGACAACCGCCACATTTACTGCTTTGGAATTTGCCGCGATATACAAAAGCATGGGCTCCTTTTCAGTTGGGGCAGCCAGGACCGGCGGGTTAAAGAATTGGCGTTTCAAGGCTTCGAGCGCCTCGTCTGCCTCATTTGTCCAAACAAACCGATCGGATTTCCTCAATAACTGATAAAGAGGGATCGCCTTCTCCCCCAGGCGACTCACAAAACGACTTAGGGCCGCAAAGCGACCCGCCAGTCATTGAACTTGATTAACGTTCGCCGGCTTTCCAAGGGAGGTAACCGCTTCGATCTTGTCCATGTTAGCTTCAATGCCGCTCTCCGATACCAGGAAACCCAGTAACTTCCCTGCAGGTACACCAAAAACACACTTGGTGGGATTTAGCTTCATCTGATATACCCGTAGATTACCGAAAGTTTCTTTGAGATCCTCAAGTAGCGTCTCCCCCTGGCGGGTCTTGATCACAATATCGTCGACATAGGCATGGACGTTGCGACCAATTTGGTTATGGAGGCAATTTTGGATGCAGCGTTGATAAGTCGCCCCCGCACTCATGAGTCCAAAGGGCATGGACACATAACAAAAGGCCCCGAAGGGGGTTATAAAGGTTGTCTTCTCTTGATCCTTCACGGCCATCTTGATTTGATGATATCCTGAATAGGCGTCCAGAAAGCACAATTTTTCGCATCCCGCAACCGAGTCAATGATTTGGTCGATGCGGGGAAGAGCGAAGGGATCTTTTGGACAAGCTTTGCTGAGGTTTGTGTAGTCGATACACATACGAAAAGTACCATTCTTCTTGAGTACCAAAACCGGGTTAGCCAGCCACTTGGGGTGAGAAACTTCCACGATGAACCCGGCGGCTAAAAGGCGGGTGACTTCTTCCCCAATCGCCTTGCATCGCACCTCGTTAAATCTGCGAAGGTACTGCTGGATGGGTTTGCACTTTGGGTCAACATTAAGATGGTGCTCAACGAATTCTCTCGGCACACCAGGCATGTCAGAAGGTTTCCATGCAAAGATGTCCCGATTCTCATGGATGGATTCGATGAGCGCGCTTTCCTATTTGGGGTCCAGACCTGTCCCAATGGTGAACTGCTTGGATGAATCGCCACGCACGAAATCAATTGTCTTAGTGTCATCCGTTGGTTTGAACTTGAGGGGCAACTCAGAATATGTAGTCGGTTTCTTCAGGGGTGACATATCCGCGGGGTCAACGTTGGCGCGAAGGTGTTCGAGCTCTTCCGCAGCACAGGCGACTTCCGCATAAGCCGCGTCCCCTTCTTCACATTCCTTTGCAATCCTTCTATCTCCATCAACCATGATGGGTCCTTTGGGACCAGGCATTTTGAGCTTGAGATAGACATAGCACGGGCGAGCCATGAAGCGGGCGTAAGCCGACCGCCCAAACAGCGCATGGTAGGGGCTTTTCAATTTGACCACCTCGAAGATCAGTGACTCCGACCTATAATTCTGCGCAGTTCCAAACACCACTGTGAGCCTGACCCGGCCTATGGGATAAGCCGACTTGCCTGGGACAATTCCGTGGAAAACCGTGGTTCAAGGCATCAGATCTTTTTCCAATAGGTTCATCCTTTAGAAAGTGTCAAAGTATAGGATATTGATGCTGCTGCCACCATCCATTAGCACTTTTGATAGGGTGTAACCCCCGACTTGGGGAGCCACGACCAACGCCAGATCGCCCGGGTTATCAACTTTTGGCGGGTGATCCTCCCTGCTCCACGTTATGGTTTGCTCAGACCAATGGAGGTATCTGGGAAGCGCTGGTTCAGATACACTGTACGCCCGGTGACTCACCTTCTTATCACGCCTGCAAGCATTAGTGGTGAAAACATGATACTGCCCATTACTTAACTTCTTGGGGTTGCTACGGAAGCCCCCATTATCGTCCTGACCCTGCGGAGCCCCCTGTGGGGGTGGCTGCTGGAAAACTCATGGCGAGTTATACCGCCGCTGGTGGTGCATCGGGTATTGGCCGCCGCCTGGCTGTGGGCCTCCCTGAGGCCCCTATTCGGGAAAGCCGCCGAAAGGGTTCTGTCTTTGGTTGGGTGCGGCGAATTGCTCCTGGCGCTGGTCCGGGTCATTATTTTGGCTCTTCTTGATCGCCTCCACCCGAAACTCTCGCATCACGAAGCAGTATTCCCAAGAGTGAGTCGCCGGACCGTCTGCCGTGGCGTGGTGCGGGCAAGGGCCTTTGAGTAGCTCTTCGTAGTTACGCGGCCTCTTCCCGCTGAACCCCCGATTCTTCTTCTTGCCGTTGTTGGCGTTGGTGTTGGCGACTAAGTCCGAGGGCTCCTCCTGCGGTCTCCGCTTGCCATTGGTCCCTTGATTGTGACGGTTACGCCCCTGGAACCGGGTATGATTTTTGGATGACTCGCCCTTCTTAGGCGAGTTAGCCTTACCATCCTCGCCAGGATCTTTGGTATCATCGGCCTCAACGTATCTAGTGAGGGTGTCCATCAGTTCTCCCATGTCTTGGACCTTTCGCTTGAGTCGCCCCAATTTTTGCACCAAGGGTTTGTAATGACAATTATGCTCGAGGATGAGCACAGCTTGAGCCGCCGTAATACCATCTGATGAATGGATAATTTCTGCAACCCGCCGTGACCAATGGTGGGCCGACTCATCCGGGCGCTGAACACAGTGCTGTAGATCGACGATCGTCATCGGACGTTTGCAAGTTCCTCGGAAGTTTTTGATGAAACGTTCTTTCAACTCGGCCGAGGACTGGATGGAATTGGGAGGTAAGTTTTTCAACCAAGTGCGTGCCGACCCCTCGAGCATCATCGTGAAGTATCTGGCGCAAACCGCCTCGTTCACGTCGAGCATGTCCATGGCGATTTCATAACTTTCGATCCATGATGCCGGCTCGAGGTCCGGGGTGTAATTAGGCACTTTCCTTGGCCCTTTGAAGTCCTTGGGCATTTTTTCGTTATGAAGGGCGGGGGACAAGCATGGTACCCCAACTCGCCCTCCGCCCCCGACGAGGGGGGCCGGGGCGTCTTGGGTGTTTGGGAGATCCCGGCCCGGCGAGTTCCGTTCAAGTGGATTGTCCTGTGGGACATGTCGCGGCCCGCTGTTTACGGTGGGCTGGTCCTCTGGCCGGCTCCTGGTGTAACTTGCCTGGGGGGTGGAATGCAATCTCTCGAGGCTATATGAGAACTGGGTGTTTTGAACCACCGCCGTCTTCAACATCTCGATGGCGTTCCTTGCTTCTATCTCGGCAGGGGTGTTGCCGTGAATCGGAAGAGACTCCAGATGGCGAGTTGCGGCAAGCACGTTATCCACCGGGTTGGAAAAGTGGCCTTGAGGCGTCCGGAATCGGGGAATGTGATCCTCAACCGGCTGAGCCGGCGGGTTAGGCGGGCGGCCCGGTCCTCCCCTCGGGGCGGCTCCCGCCCCAGGGGTTCGTGGAGTGTCGAATAGGCGGGTCGGGTTGAGATCATGGGGCACGCGACCCTAGTGTCTCCGCTGATGGACGGCGTCGGACGCGCGCTGCTGTCTCTCGAGTCGCCAGTTGTCAGTGTTTAAACGCATCCTTTCGGCCGTAATTTGAGCTTGCCGAGTCTCGATCCTGTCGGACTCCATCTCGGCGTCCCGATGAGCCTTTGCCACTGCCTCTCTGAATTTCGCCAGCTCCGTGTTTATTTCCTCTTGGTTCTCTGGTGTGAGGGGAGTCGCCATTAGCCTTGTGATCTCCGCCGCTAAATCCACTAGGACTGCGGCCGGGCTCCTGGACGTCATGCCGGTTCCATCGCCTCTAGTAGGGTTTTGTGTGGGCTGAGTCGCCCCAGCCATGTAGATGGCGATCTGGCGGCAAGTTCGGTCAAGGATTTCTGGGTCCATGGCCAGCGACAAGATCCCAAGACAATCCCTATGCAGAGAGCGGATTGAATCTAAGTCAACCATGGATGATTCGTCATCAGAGTTGACCGGTGTAGTTTCCTGAGTCGCTGAGCGTTCTGGCCCCTCCGATCCCTGCGTGAACCCCACAAAGACCGGGCGAGTCAGATTTGGCGTTATGACTTGGCGGACGTACCTGGCTGGCTCGACGATGTCGGTGGAGATGTCCGGCTCATGCGCAGATGATCCGATCATGCCGATGAAGATGTTGATCTTGCCGAAGGGGACCCTGTAACCAGATTCAATCGAATCCGCTTCAGGTCCCCATTGCTGGTTGTCGATGTAGGTTATCCCGCGGCGGCTCTGAGTCATGAGCCCCGTCGCATAACTCCCAAACCCTGGTAGGGCTCCCTTTGAGGACTCAACTCCACCGTGCGTAGGCCCCATGATGGGCGCCAACTGTCGTGGTTTTATCACGGCAGATGTCCTCGTGAAAGGAATTAGTACTGGAGCCATCGCACCTTGGTGGCGACTCAAAGGGGTTAAGCGGGAGAGACACGGCGATTTACCCAGGTTCGGCCCCTGGTGAGGAGGTAAAGGCCTACGTCCTGCTTTGGTTTGTATTGATGTGGTTTCGATTACAAGGAGGGCGTAACTTGCCAGACCTAGCACTCGATGATTCTAACCTGCCCTTTCCTCCCATGGGACTCGCCTTTATATACAGGTCGAACCCCTAGGGTTTACAAGGATACTTTCCTTCCTGCAAGTCGTGACCCCTGCGGTCTCTAAGTCGCCATCTTCCGAAGCTTGGAGACCTCCCAGGAATCATAAACCGTCACCCGACCTTGATCTGGCGAGGACAAGGCCCAAATAACTGTTTGGGTGAATCGCCTAATTGGTAACCCGGCCCACCTAGGGCGGGTCATTCACAGGTAATATCCCCAACACCTTACCCCTTTGACCACATGAACGATCAACTGAGTCCCACTTCAAAGTAAAGAGAATTTCATCATGCATTTGAAGAATTGAAGCTGCACCAATTGAAGACTCTCAAGACCCGAAGAATTCGAAGACCCTCAAGCGTTCGAATATTTATATGACCATTAGAAGTCCAAACCCCTGTTATATACCCACGTTAGATACGATGATTTGTGAGCCGTCATTGGTGTGTGTTTTCTGACGGCCACAAATAAAACCTATTCTCAAAAATATTGTTTGTATTGTGTGTATCTCCCTCCCTCTCTTACCCGTCTCATCCCCAAAACCTCAACCCTACCAGATGGAGTATGAAGCTGGACTTGTAGTCTCTGGACCAATGACCCAGCTGGAGGCTGAAATATGGATTCAGAACATGGAGAACCACTTCGGGAGCAACTTGATCTCAAGGAAGTATGAATTGGAACACGCTCTTTAGTACTTTACACAAAGTAATGCAATCTGGTGGAAAATGCACCATGCCATACAAGGATTTAGTGGAGCAGAAACTTGGGACGAATTCAAAAACACTCTGTTAAGATCCCGACTTATTCAGAAGTGCTATGACATTCCGAAGGAGAAGGAAACTTGTTTCAGCAAACGTTTTCTTAGGAGCATACGAAAACCTGAGAGTTGTGAAGATACGATAGATGTTCTGTTCAGCTTGCAGAACCAATGGATTATCCGAACTTCGTTCGTGGACAAGAGAAATTCTGCAATGCTTGTGAGGATGCCCAAGTGTTAGAATACGAGATTCACTAAGCCTTATACAAGGTAGTGATTTCAGTGCGACATGGCTTGGCCACCATGACGACTTACTATTATCATTCTCTTGCTATTCGGAATGGTAAATCTGAGAGACTTACCCATAGTGAGAGACGACGTTCTTTGAAGTTTTTGTTTAAGCCTTAGAATGGTATGATGAAAGCCCATGTACATGGCATTTGTTGTCACGCGTAGGAAATTTTACGGTGAGGATGAAGACAAGGCCTCTCTCTGAGCAGGATAACCACAAATGGTAGACCACCATGAGAATCATCGATAGGTTATTTAGAATTGGCCGTGACACTGTCAGTTAAGAAGACCCAGAAACGGAAGAAGCTTATATCAACAGAAGAACCCTCGATTTTGATGGAAACGTTATGAATATAACGAAAGAGCATCACCACAGGAATTAGTATGAAGACTGTGAGGAGTCAGATGCCAAAACCCGAGAGGATTCCTAAAAATTCTGAGGGACCAGTAGCTCTCATTTTAAGTGTGGTAGCATCCCACTTTGCAGGAGGTTGGATTTGTTAGAAGACCTCCAAACCCTAGCCTTTCTTTCTAGCCCCTCCGAATCTTGAGGACGAGATTCATTTTAAGTGTGGTAGGTTTGTAACGTCCCAAATTTTGGAATGTTAAAATAATTATTAGAATGATTGTTTGTTTGATTGAGTGATTGAAACTTGAGTGAAATTTGAAACTTTTCAAAACTTTTGAATGAGAGGGAATAAAATGACTTTCCCCTTCTCCAGTGAATTCAAATTCAATCAATTCAAAAGCAATGAGAGAAGATGACATGACTTCTTCAACTATAAAGAATTTGAATGGAGTTTGCATTTGAATTCTTTCAAATTTCTGCTTTTGCATTTCTATTTTTCTTCCCCGAGAAATACCCCGAAAATAATTCTTCCAAGCAAGAAAGAGCGGAGGAAAATGACCCTCCCAAATCAGGGGTATTTTTGAAATTATTTTGAGCCAAGAAAACCAAAGTTTTATTGAGAAAATAATTGCAAACAGAAAATAAAGCCTTTAGGGTTTTTCTAAAAAAAACATTTTTTAAAAGTTTTTATTTTGGCCTTGGAAAAATGTTAAACGTGTAGAGATTTTTTTCTGAAAATTTTGGTATATAATACCCTATATTAATTATTTTATTTTGTTTCCTTTTAATTCCTTTTACTTTCTGTTTTGGAAAATATCAAAATCGGAAACAAATCTTAAAAAAAAAAAGGCGCCCGAGCGCCTTATAGCGTTGTCGGCCCACTCCGCTTCTGTCCCGGGATCCCCTCCCCTTACCTTTCGGTCACCGACTGAACCGGCTGCCCCCTCCCCCACTGACCCCCGGGCCCCTGCCCGACCCCACCGTCCGTCCCCTGCCCGAGCCGCCCACCCCCCACCTCTCCTTCCTTCCCCGCGCCCGACCAGCCCGCCATCGCTGGAGTTTCCTTCCCCCACCCGGATCTCCCTCGCCTGCCCTCCCCGAGCCCTCTCCTCCCCCTATAAAGCTCGCCCCTCTCCCCCGCTCCCCGTTCCCCTCCACTGCCCGAACCCCTCACCACCCCCGCCGCCTAGCCACCTCGCCGAAGCTCCGAGCTCCACCCGAAGCCCCGAGCCCTGCTGCTCCTTCCCCGACCCCCGAACCTCCTCTCCGCCGCCTCCAACCGACCCGGGAGACCCGCCGCCGTCTCCTCCAACCCTCGGGCATCGCCGGACACCACCGGAGCCCCTCCCCATCGCCAGCTCCGCCTCGGCCTCGCCAGCGACCTCGCCGGAGCACCACCACCACACTGGGAGCTCCCCTCCCGTTAATAACCGTCCGATCTAGATCTTACGCGCACGATTAGAAGTAGAATAACCCTTCGGTTTTTAAACAAAAACCGAACGGTTTTCTTCACTTATTATTTAGCCAGAGAGCTTTTGTTTAATTTGCGGCCGTCCGCTAGTTAGTCATCGCAGCGCACACCTCCTAGCCACTCAGGACGCGCCACGTGGACCCCCTGTTCACTATTTAGATTTTACTTTTTTCAGTTTTAGTTCAAAAACAGAGGTAGATCAAATTTTCGTTTGCTCATAACTTTTGATCCACAATTCCGATGGGGTTGATTCTTTTTCCAGTAGATCACAATTTTCCTGTAGTTTTCAAAAACATATTATTTGTATATGTTTGAAATTTTCAAATTAGAATTAGATCAGATTTAGTTTAAACCTTGTTTTGCTTATTCTGGGAGTTTAAAAATAGCTTTTAATTTAATTCTTTTTGCTACTGATCACTAGTGATCTTATTTATCAGTGGTAAAAATTTCAGAATTGTTTGAGTATTTTAGCTCATTGTTTCTTTTGAAACAATTTCTGTTTCACCTCTTTTAGGATTGTGACCAATTTCCTTTCTTTAGTTGTTTTTAAATTATTTTTCTTTTATATTTCAGAAAGATTATGTTTTGTTTCTGTTAGTTAACAGTATGTTTGCAACAAGTTTTGATTTTTATTGTTATATGTTATCATGAAATCAATTCTAGTTCTCTAATAACTTGCAATTGGTTTCTCCACTGTTTCAAATCCCGTTTGGAAATACTTTCAAATAGTTTTGTGAAAAAATACTTTATTTTATCTTAGTTAAATTTATATCTTAGTTCCCTGTTATTTAAGTATATTATTTTCTGTTAGACAAAAACTATTTAGTGTTTAACGTAGTAGAAGACTCCCTAGTCTTATTTGAAGTTTCCTTCGGATTCTTATTCACTCTCTCTTTTGTTTTGATTGCTAGAATGATTGCTAGTACGAGTGCTTATGTGAATGATATGTTTGTTATATGGATTTCATCGGAGAGTGACGAGTAGTCTATCAAGTTATTTCTCGAGAAATTCTTCTTCGTCAACATCACCAGGCAAGTCATTTTGATCATACTATCTCCTATGTTTTTTCTATGCATGGTAGTTTCACCTTTCTTTGCCCAATTGCATGCTGCGTAGGTACTTGGAAATTTTAGTATAGGTTGTAGTATCATGTGGTAGGCACACAACAACCCCGATACTTGGCCTGGGACGACAAATTTCATATTGCTATGCTTGAGTAGACGGGATTCTGGTTGAGTGCATAACACGAGTGATGTGAGGATGATTAAATAACCAAGACCGGTTAAGACAAGATTTTCAAGACCCCGTGAAGAAATGCAACTCTGGGTGAAGGACGGTTTGACGGGCTCGCTGGAGAAACCAGTGGACGACCCCGGGATGCTGGAGACGGCCATGACATCTTGCGGAAAGCTTCACCCAGGCTCAAAGAGACGGACGGATATTTTCAAGACCCAAGGCTTACTTGCACAGCCCCAAGTCATTATGGGCTCTGGCTTGGTTGGACAACGCGGCGACTCTAGACAGGCGATGCTAGCAGATGTAGAAGAACAATAGGATTGGATGGGCACCGACAGGGATTCAGAGGGACCCGTTGAAAGACCATGTTTTGATCATCCGGTCTTCAAACACCCTGAAGTGCGAGGACATACACGGAGGCGATCAAATCTTGTGGGGAACGTGTGCAAAACTCTGCAGAGTACTCGAACCTAATCGATTAGCCGTGTCCACGGTCATGGACAACTTGAGCCAAAGGAACTGAAGTTATCTAAAATTCTCAACACAAATAATAATATTGATGTGGGTATTATTGACAACATGGGTACGAGAATTGGTTGGTGGAACCATCTCGTTAATAACCAGCAATGTAGAAACATTTTGCTTTTAGCCCTCTCTTGATGTAGGAGAAAACTTGCTTTTCGCTAAAAACTTATAGCCCCACCTGCCATATATGCATATAGTATAGATGATTACTTTTCACCCCTCTCTTATGTGACTTGCCGGTATATTCAATATGCTGACCTACACGGCTGCAACGTCTTATGTTGCATATATTTTCCTCGACGAGTAAGAGTACGATTCAGGGTTACGGTCTACACTCAACTTGCCGTTGGTGTTTACTGGGACTCCACTCCCTTGACTGCTTCCGCTGAGATATTTAAGGTATATATCAGTTTTACGCTATTTCCATGTGATTGCACTTTGATATATACATTGATGTACTATGTGTGTCAGCATACTGATCCAGGGATGGCACAGATACACAGAGGCTTGACTCGTCTTGAGTCAGGTCGCTAAAACATCCCACTTATGATTAACCCCTCTCGCAAGCATCCGCAACTACTAAAGAAGAATTAAGACAAAGTCTAACCATAGCATTAAACTAGTGGATCCAAATCAGCCCCTTATGAAGCAACACATAAACTAGGGTTTAAGCTTCTGTCACTCTAGCAACCCATCGTCTACTTATTACTTCCCAATGCCTTCCTCTAGGCCCAAATAATGGTGAAGTGTCATGTAGTCAACGTTCACATAACACCACTAGAGGAAAAGACAACATACGTCGCATGAAAATACCGAACGAATACCAAATTCACATGACTACTTATAGCAAGACTTATCCCATGTCTTCAGGAACAAAAGTGACTACTCAAAGCATAATTATGTTCATGACCAAAGAGGTATTGAATAGCATTAAAGATCTGAACATATGATCTTCACCGAGTAATCCAACTAGCATCAACTACAAAGAGTAATTAACACTACTAGCAACCTTACTAGTACCAATCGGAGTCGTGAGACGGAGATTAGTTACAAGATATGAACTAGGGTTTGTATATGAGATGGTGCTGATGAAAATGTTGATGGGGATGAGTCCCCTCCAACGAGAGGAGTGTTAGTGATGACGATGGCGACGATTTTCCCCTCGTGGAGGGAAGTTTCCCCGGCAGGACGGCCCTGCCGGAGCTCTAGATTGGTTCTGCTCAAGTTCCGCCTCGTGGCGGCGGCGATTCCTCCCGAAAGCCTCCTATTGATTTTTTCTGGAACGAAACCCTCCTTATAGAAAAAGATGGGAGCCAGAGGGGCAACAGGGGGCCCACAAGCCACCTAGGCGCGACCAGGGGGGTAGGCCGCGCTTGGCAGGCTTGTGGCCTCTTGGTGGCTCCACTCTCGTACTTCTTCCGCCTAGTATTTTTTATAAATTCCAAAATAATTCCTCGTTGATTTTCACGGCTTTTGGAGTTGCGCAGAATAGGTATCTCAAACTTGCTCCTTTTCCAGACCAGAATTCCAGCTGCCGGCATTCTCCCTCTTCATGTAAACCTTATAAAATAAGAGAGAAAAGGCATAAGTATTGTACGGTGAAGTGTAATAACAGCCCATAAAGCGATAAATATCAACATAAAAGCATGGTGCAAAATGGACGTATCAACTCCCCCAGGCTTAGACCTCGCTTGTCCTCAAGCGGAAGCCAAGATCAATAAGTATACCCACATGTTTAGAGATAGAGGTGTCGGTAAAACAAAATACGGACATGCAGGCATCATGATCATAATTAGAACAACAATAGCGTCATATAATCTCTTATGCTAGAGTGATAATTCCATCACAAAGTAAAGTATGGATCAAGAACCTTATTGAGAATTAACAACCAATAGCCTTTAGTCATTGAAGCAATTGCAATTTATAGTAACATAGGAAAGAGCCAAATAAGAGCTTGTAAAACAAATCCACATACTCAATCATCCTTTCGTCTTCTACAATTGCTAAAACTCACGTGGTACTCATGAGATCAAAGTTTCAGTTGGACACAGAGAAAGATAGGGGCTCATAATTTTGCCTCCCAACTACTTACCTCAAGGGTAATGTCAAGAATAATAATTCATGGATACTTACTTCCAAGTTGACATAAGAATATAGATCTTTCGCTAGCACATGACGTTAGCAAAGATAAAGGCGAAATAAGGAATTGGTGTCGGTCACCATGACTCTTTTAAGGATAAAAAGTAAAGGTACAACATAGGCCCTTTGCAGAGGGAAGCAGAGGTTGTCATGCGCTTTTGAGGTTTGCATGGGTGACCTCTAAGTGTGAGGGAATGTCACTTTATATTGCCTCCTGTGATAAAGAACTTTATTATGCAGTCCGTCGCTTTTATGTCTTCCTCATCACAGGTTCATACAAAGCTTATTTTCCACACACTAATAGATAATACATATTTAGGGAGCAATTTTTATTGCTTGCACCGATGACAACTTACTTGAGGGAGCTTCTTCAATCCATAGGTAGGTATGGTGGACTCTCATGGAAAAACTGGGTTGAAGGTTTATGGATGCACAAGTAGTATCTCTACTTAGTGCGGAAGTTTTGGCTGATATGAGGTGGGAGCAGGTGTCACATGCTAAGGGATCTCTAGTCATATAACATTGTTCGGAACCAAGCAAACATAATTCATTATGTTGTCTTCCTTGTCCAACATCTACTTCTAAGCATGTAATAGTTTAATGAGTGTTCACAATCATAGACGGTGTCAAAGATGATATATTTATATGCGAACCTCTCTTTCTTTATTACTTCCTATTAATTGCAACAATGACCAAGGTCTACGTTTGTCTACCCACAACAAGTTTCAATCAACATTCTTTTTATATGTGAAGCCATCACTTCTCATAAGATCATTACATGATCTTTCATGCTTTTGTTCTTTATTATTCTTTTCTTTAGATCATGGCATGAAGCAAGTCCCTTAACTAAAACACTCTTTATTATATGACTCGCGAACTCGATTACATTGGGGGTGACACAAAGCAAAACTCAAGCCTAGAACACCAAGAACTTTATTCTACTAGAGAAAGATAAAACCAAAATGGATTGAACTAAGAAAAAGGTAAAGGCTAAAGATGTGATGGTGATAAGATACCGGGGCAACTCCCCCAAGCTTGGCACAAGCCAAGGGGAGTGCCCATACCCGTGCTTAATTGTCTTCCTTCGAAGGTGATGGTGGTGAAGTTGTTGCAATCTGGGGTTGATCCTCCGTCTTCTAAGGCATAGGTGCTCCATCATGGAAAGATGATTGAGTCTCCGGAATCCTCAAATCTACAGCCAACCGTATTGATTTAAATCTATACTCATACTCACAGTTTTGGTTCTGCAGGTCGTAGATATGGGCATTGAGGTGATCAATTCTGTCATAGAGCCTGGAGAGGTGCTTCCCGATATCATTGGCATCGATCATGTGCTTGTTGGTGAACTCCGTGATCATCATGTGGTTGGCGTTGAGTCCGCGTTCCACCATCCCTTGGCACTTGAAGACTTTCTGCTCCATTGCTTCGAGCCTCGCTTCCATGCTTCCGGTCTTCTTGGGCCCCTCAACATCACGGATGTGCAGCACCCCCTCACGCATCTGGATAGATTGAGGGTGTTGCAGCACTCCCGCGAGGTAGGGATTGACGACCTTTTCAAAGAACTTGTCCTTCGGAACTTTTCGGGACGCCATAGGGATCTAGATCTGTCTGCACGGCAGCTCGAAATGAAAACAGAGGATATTTGCGTGATACGAGGGTCAGACCTTTCGGGAGAATATATAATGATTTTTTCCCGACCAGAAGTTGTACTACGCAAGAAAACGGAGTCCGGGAGGCACACGAGGTGCTCACAAGCCCCCCAGGCGCGGCCAAGGGGGTAGGTCACGCCTGGTAGGCTTGTCGCCTCCTCGTCCGCTTTCTGGACTATTTTAATTTTTTCTATTTTCCTAAAAATTCAAAAACGGAGAAAAATTCCCACTGGAAAAGTTTTGGAGTCGGTCTACTTACCGAATCACATACCTCTTCATTTTTGGAGTCTGAAACAGGTTGATAAATATCCCTTATGTACTCCTCCGGAATTATGGTATTAATAATATTGATTTCGACATTTATGGGAGTACCTGAGATATAATGCTTGATTCTTTGCCCATTTACAACTCTCGGAAAATTACCTTCCGTGTTGTTGATGTTGATGGCACCGGAACTATATACTTCCTCAACAATGTAAGGACCTTCCCATTTAGAGAGAAGCTTGCCTGCAAAAAATCTTAAACGAGAATTGTATAGCAAGACATAATCACCTACATTGAACTCATGTTTTTGTATCATTGTATCATGCGACCTCTTAACTTTTTCTTTAAACAACTTGGCATTTTCATATGCCTGAGTTATCCATTCATCAAGTGAGCTAATATCAAATAACCTCTTCTCACCAGCAAGTTTGAAATCAAAATTGAGCTCTTTGATTGCCTAGTAAGCCTTATGCTCTAGCTCAAGAGGTAAATGACAGGCTTTACCGTAAAACCATTTTGTACAGAGACATGCCCATGGGATTCTTATAAGGAGTTCTATAAGCCCACAGTGCATCATCAAGCTTCTTAGACCAATTCTTTCTAGACCTATTAAGAGTCTTTTGCAGAATTAGTTTAATCTCTCTATTACTTAGCTCTACTTGACCACTGGACTGAGAATGATAGGGAGATGCAATTATGTGGTTGACATCATACTTAGCAAGCGTTTTACGGAAAGCACCATGAATAAAATGTGAACCACCATCAGTCATTAGATATCTAGGGACTCCAAATCAAGGGAAAATAACTTCTTTAAGCATCCTAATAGAGGTGTTGTGATCAACACTACTAGTTGGGATAGCTTCTACACACTTAGTAACGTAATCAACAACAACTAGAATATGAGTATACCCATTAGACTTTGGAAAGGTCCCATATAATCAAAACCCCAAACATTAAATGGTTCAATGACAAGTGAATAATTCATAGGCATTTCCTTACGTTTACTGATATTACCTATTCTTTGACATTCATCATAAGACAAGACAAACTTACGGGCATCCTTGAAGAGCGTAGGCCAATAAAAAACGGATTGCAATACCTTGTGTGCAGTTTTATCTCCCACATGGTGTCCTCCATAAATCTTAGAGTGACACTTCTATAGGATCTGTCCCTGTTCATGCTCAGATACACAACGTCTAATAACACCATCTACTCCTTCTTTATAAAGGTGAGGATCATCCCAAAAGTAATGTCTCAAATCAATGAAGAATTTCATCTTTTACTGGTATGTGAAACTAGGTGGTATATATTTGGCAACAATATAATTTGCATAATCAGCATACCACGGTGCACTAAGTGAAGCATTGATGACATTCAACTGCTCATCAAGAAAGCTATCATCAATAGGTTGTGGGTCATTAAGAACATTCTCCAACCTAGCCAAGTTATCTGCTACGGGGTTCTCAGCATCCTTCCTATCAACAACATGCAAATCAAATTCTTGTAGCAAGAGAACCCACCTGATAAGTCTAGGTTTAGCATCTTTCTTTTCCATGAGATACTTAATAGCAGCATGATCAGTGTGAATAGTAACTTTGGAATAAACAATATAAGATCTGAACTTTTCACATGCAAACACGACTGCTAAAAATTCCTTTTCAGTAGTAGCATAGTTTCTTTGGGCAGTGTCTAGAGTTTTACTAGCATAATTAATAACATTCAATTTCTTATCAACTCTTTGTCCTAGAACAGCACCAACAACATAATCACTAGCATCACACATAATTTCAAAAGGTAGGTTCCAATCAGGTGGCTGAACAATAGGTGCAGTTATCAAGGCCTTCCTAAGTATTTCAAATGCTTCCTCACAATCATCGTCAAAAACAAAAGGAATATCCTTTTGCAAGAGATTGGTAAGAGGCCTAGAAATCTTAGAAAAGTCCTTAATGAACCTTCTATAGAAACCAACATGACCAAGGAAACTTCTTATACCTTTGATATCTGTAGGGCATGGCATTTTATCGATCACATCAACTTTAGCCTTATCGACTTCAATACCTCTTTCAGAAATTTTATGTCCTAAGACGATGCCTTCATTAAACATAAAGTGGCACTTCTCCCTATTGAAGACAAGGTTGGTATCTTTACATCTCTGCAAAACTCGATCAAGGTTGCTGAGGCAATCATCAAAAGAAGACCCGTAAATGGAGAAGTCATCCATGAAACCTCAACAATCTTTTCACAAAACTCAGGGAATATAGCCATCATACATCTTTGAAAGGTAGAAGGTGCATTACATAAGCCAAAAGGCATACGTCTGTAAGCAAAGGTACCGAAAGGGCAGGTAAAAGTGGTTTTCTCCTGATCAGATTGTGCAACTGGTATTTGGGAGAAACCAGAATAACCGTCTAGAAAGCAGAAGTGTGTGTGTTTAGACAGTCTTTCTAGCATTTGGTCAATAAAAGGCAAAGGGTAATGATCTTTCCTAGTGGCTTTATTCAATTTCCTAAAATCAATCACCATCCTATAGCCAGTAATAATCATCTGTGGGATCAATTCATCTTTATCATTAGGGACAACGGTAATACCTCCCTTCTTAGGGACGCAATGCACCGGACTTACCCAATCACTATGAGCAACAAGATAGATAATACCTGCTTCTAGGTGCTTTAGTATTTATTTTATTACTACCTCTTTCATCTTAGGATTTAATCTCCGTTGATGATCAACAACTGGTTTGGAATCAGGGTCGGTTTTAATTTTGTGCTGGCATAGAGTGGGACTAATGCCCTTAAGATTATCAAGAGTATATCCAATAGCATCAAGGTTCTTCCTCAGAGTTTTCAATAATTTCTTTTCTTCATACTCTGAAAGGTTAGCACTAATAATAGCAGGATATATCTCTTTTTCATCAAGATAAGCATACTTAAGAGTATCAGGTAACTGTTTAAGATCGAACACAGGATCACCCTTTGGTGGGATTGGATCTCCAAGCAGTTCAACAGGCAAATTATTCTTAAGGATAGGATGTTGTTCAAAGATAACTCTATCTATCTCATTCCTTTCATCCATATGCATATCATTTTCATGCTCAAGCAAGTATTGCTCTAAAGGATTAGTAGGAGGCACAATAATAGAAGCTAGGGCAATAATTTCATCCTTACTAGATAACTCTCTTTCATGAGGTTGTCTACCAAACTTGGAGAAATTGAACTCATGCGACACACCTTCAAAGCCAACAGTGACCGTTTGCTTCTCACAGTCAATATGAGCATTGACAGTATTGAGGAAAGGTCTGCCAAATATGATGGGACAAAAGCTATCTTGTGTGGTAGCAAGAACGAGAAAATCAACAAGATACTTAGTTCTACCACACAAGACTTCAACATCTCTAACAATTCCCAAAGGGCAGATAGTATCTCTATTGGCAAGCTGAATAGTGACATCAATAGGTTCCATCTCGACATGTGCAATCTCGTCTTTAATTTCATCATATAAAGATTGAGGTATTGCACTAACACTAGCACCCACGTCACATAAACCATAATAACAATGATATCCTATCTTAACAGAAACAACAGGCGTGTCAACAACATGCCTATGTTTGTCTCTAGCATGAGGTTTAGCAATTCTAGCAGCATCTTCACAGAAGTGAATATCATGGCCATGAACATTGTCGGATAGGAGATCTTTGATAATAGCAATGCTAGGTTCAACTCTAATTTGCTGAGGGGGTGTAGGTGTTCTAATGTATCCCCTACGTATCACAGTTGAAGCTTTAGAATGATCCTTTATTCTAACAGGGAAAGGTGGTTTCTCAACGTATGCACTAGGAACTATAGGATCATTATAAGCAATGAATTTATCCTCAACTGGATTGGGTTTAACTACATTGACTTATATGGGAGGATTATATTTAAACCACTTCTCTTTAGGGAGATTAATATGAGCAGCAAATGATTCACATAATGAGGCTACTATCTCAGAGTCAAATCCATGTTTAGCGCTAAAATCACAAAAAAGCATTTGTTTCAACAAAGGATTTAACGCAATCAAACTTAAGATTCATACCTGACTCCTTACCTTCATCAAACTCTCACTCTTCAGAGTTGCGTTTAATTCTTTCCAATAAATTCCATTTGAAGTCAATATCTCTCTTCATAAAAGAACCGGTACAAGAAGTGTCAAGCATGGCGCGATTATCATGAGAAAGCCGAGCATAGAAGTTCTGAATGATAATTTCTCTTCAGAGATCATGGTTGGGGCATGAATATAACATTGAATTAAGCCTCCCCCAAGCTTGAGCGATACTTTCTCTATCACGAGGCCAAAATTTATAGATATAATTCCGATCACGATGTACCAAATGCATAGGATAAAACTTTTGATGAAATTCCAATTTCAGTTGGTTGTAGTTCCATGATCCAGTATCATCACATAGCCTATATCATGTCAATGCTTTATCCCTCAAAGATAAGGGTAAGACCTTCTTCTTGACCTCATCCTCGGGAAAACCTGCAAGCTTAAATAAACCACAAACTTCATCTACATAGATTAGATGCAAGTCGGGATGTGATGTTCCATCTCCTGTAAAAGGATTAGGCAACAGTTTCTCTAGCATACCCGAAGGAATTTCATAACAAATATTTTCAGTAGGTGCAGCAGGTTGAGGAGAAACTCCTTGTGCTTCCACTCAAGGTGAAGATACCCCGAACAAGCTCCTCAAAGGATTAGTTTCCATAGTGACAAGTGACAAGAAATTTCAGCACACTATATAAATGTTTCCTTACCAAATTCCACTTACCAAAGGCGCTTCACTCCCCGGCAACGGCGCCAGAAAAGAGTCTTGATGACCCACAAGTGTAGGGGATCTATAGTAGTCCTTCCGATAAGTAAGAGTGTCGAACCCAACAAGGAGTAGAAGGAACTGACAAGTGGTTTCCACCAAGGTATTCTGTGCACGCACTGAAATTATCGGTAACATATAGTTGTGTGATAAGATACTTCGTAACGATTAGCAAGTAACAATAGTAACAAAGGTGCAGCAAGGTGGCCCAATCCCATTTGTAGCAAGGGACAAGCCTGGACGAACTCTTATATGAGGTGAAGCGCTCCCGTGGATACAGGAATTTCTGTAAAGCTAGTTTTCATCATGTTCATATGATTCGCGTTCGCTACTTTGATATTTTGATATGTGGGTGGACCGGTGCTTGGGTGCTGACCTTACTTGAAAAAACATCCCACTTATCATTAAACCCTCTTGTAAGCATCCGCAACTACGAAAGAAAAATTAAGACAAAGTCTAACCATAGCATTAAACTAGTGGATCCAAATCAACCCCTTACGAAGCAACACATAAACTAGGGTTTAAGCTTCTGTCACTCTAGCTACCCATCATCTACTTATTACTTCCCAATGCCTTCCTATAGGCCCAAATAATGGTGAAGTGTCATGTAGGCGCATTCACATAACACCACTAGAGGAAAAGACAACATACATCGCATCAAAATATCGAACGAATACCAAATTCACATGACTACTTATAGCAAGACTTATCCCATCTCCTCAGGAACAAAAGTGACTACTCACAAAGCATAATTATGTTCATGACCAGAGAGGTATTGTATAGCATTAAGGATCTGAACATATGATCTTCCACCGAGTAATCCAACTAGCATCAACTACGAAGAGTAATTAACACTACTAGCAACCTTACTAGTACCAATCGGAGTCGTGAGACGGAGATTGGTTACAAGAGATGAACTAGGGTTTGGAGATGAGATGGTGCTGATGAAGATGTTGATGGATATGAGTCCCCTCCGATGAGAGGAGTGTTGGTGATGACGATGGCGACGATTTCCCCCTCCGGGAGGGAAGTTTCCCCGGCAGGACGGCCCTGCAGGAGCTCTAGATTGGTTCTGCTCAAATTCCGCCTCGTGGCGGCAACGATTCCTCCCGAAAACCTCCTCTTGATTTTTTCTGGAATGAAACCCTCCTTATAGCAAAAGATGGGAGCCAGAGGGGCAACACGGGACCTGATACGTCTCCAATGTATCTATAATTTTTATGGTTCCATGCTATTATCTTGTCAACTTTGGATGTTTTGTATGCATCATTATGCTATTTTATATCTTTTTTCAGACTACCCTATTAACTGAGTGCCAAGTGCCAGTTCCTGTTTTTTCCGTGTTTTTGACCCTTTTCAGAGAAGAATATTAAACGGAGTCCAAACGGAATAAAACCTTCGGAAAGATTTTTTCCGTAACAGAAGATACGCACGGGACTTGGGAACCAAGGCAAAGGACCCCACGGGAGGCCACAAGTCCCTCATACGTCTCCGTCGTATCTACTTTTCCGAACTCTTTTGCCCTTGTTTTGGACTTTAATTTGCATAATTTGAATGGAACTAACCCGGACTAACGCTGTTTTCAGCAGAATTGCCATGGTGTTGTTTTTGCGCAGAAATAAAAGTTCACGGAATGACCTGAAAATTCACGGAGAATTTTTGTGGAACTAATGAAAAATACTGGCGCAAGAATCAGCGGAGGGAATGGAGCCGTGAGCCCACAAGCCCACCAGACGCGGGCCCCCCTGGCCGCGCCTGACACTCTTGTGGAGCCCACGTTGCTCCACCGCCTCCAATCTCAGCTATATTTAGTCTGTCTCGCCCGGAAAAAAATCAAGGAGGAGTTCATCGCGTTTTATGATACGGAGGTGCCGCCTCCTGTTCTTCATCTGGACGGCAGATCCGGAGTCCGTTTTGGGCTCCAGAGAGGGGAAATCGTCGCCATCGTCATCATCAACCTTCCTTCATCGCCAATTCCATGATGCTCTTCACCGTTCGTGAGTAATCTATTCGTAGGCTTGCTGGACGGTGATGGGTTGGATGAGATCTATCATGTAATCGAGTTAGTTTTGACGGGGATTGATCCCTAGTATCCACTATGTTCTGAGATTGATGTTGCTACTACTTTGCCATGCTTAATGCTTGTCACTAGGGCCCGAGTGCCATGATTTCAGATCTGAACCTATTATGTTGTCGCCAATATATGTGTGTTTTAGATCCTATCTTGCCAGTTGTAGTCTCCTACTACGTGTTATGACCCGGCAACCCCGGAGTGACAATAGCCGGAACCACTCTCGGAGATGACCATAGTATGAGGAGTTCATGTATTCACCAAGTGTTAATGCGTTGGTCCGTTTCTTTATTAAAAGGAGAACCTTAATATCCCATAGTTTCCATTAGGACCCCGCTGCCACGGGAGGGATGCACAATAGGTGTCATGCAAGTTCTTTTCCCTAAGCACGTATGACTACATACGGAATACATGCCTACATTAGATTGATGAACTGGAGCTAGTTACTTATCTCTCCGTGTTATAAATGTTGCATGATGAATCACATCCGGCATAATCATCCATCACCGATCCAATGCCTACGAGTTTTTCCTACTGGTCCTTGCTACGTTACTCTGTTGCTACTGTTGTCACTGCTGCTACTGTTACTTTGCTGCTACTGGTTACTGTTGCTACTATTGCTATCACCCTACTTTGCTAGTGATACTTTGCTGCAGATACTAAATCTTTCAGGTGTGGTTGAATTGACAACTCAACTGCTAATACTTGAGAATATTCTTTGGCTTCCCCTTGAGTCGAATCAATAAATTTGGGTTGAATACTCTACCCTCGAAAATTGTTGCGATCCCCTATACTTGTGGGTTATCAATACTATTTTCTGGCGCCATTGCCGGGGAGGCACAACTATATTCTCTGAGTCACTTGGGATTTATGTCTGCTGATCACTATGAAGAATCCAATAGATCCAAGAACTAAAGTCTTGCCTTCCACTACGAGGACAGGTAAGGAACTGCCATCTAGCTCTGCACTTGATTCACCTTCAGTTATGAGTAAGTTTGCGACATCACCTCCTGCTAGAAATCTTGATATGTCGCCTGTGCTTGATGATGCTACTTCTGCTGCCCATGATGCTTATGATGATGCTATGCTTGATACTATGCCTGATGATGCTATGCTTGATACCATGCCTGATGATGCTATGCTTGATACTATGCTTGATGATGCTATGCTTGATACTATGCCTGATGATGCTATGCTTGATACTGCTTTGCCACTTGGTGCATTCATTGATGCACATATTGCTAGAGTTACTGCTAGACGTGATGATACTTCTGAAACTGCTAATACTATTGAAGTAGAACCTGCTATTTTGCCTGCTAGAACTAGCTCTCCTATGCGTGAATTGCCTGATACGCGCTATGTTATGGAGGGAGAGATAGCTGAGGACTTTCTTGCATGTAAGGATAGCTATGATGTTGAGAAATTACTGCGCAAGTGGAAAGAAAAATCTCTGAACGCTAGGATGAAATACGACCCGAAGTTTGCTACTTCGCCTATCTTTGTGACTGATAAGGATTATGAATTCTCTGTCGACCTCGAGTTAATCACTATGGTCGAATCTGATCCTTTTCACGGTTATGAGTCTGAAACGGTTGTAGCCCATCTTACCAAACTGCATGATATAGCCACCCTATTCACAAGCGAGGAAAAGATCCGCCACTACTATATCCTCAAGCTGTTTCCTTTCTCGCTAAAGGATGATGCTAAGACCTGGTTCACTTCTCTTGCTACTGGTTGTGTGCGTAGCCCCCAGGATATGGTCTACTACTTCTCCGAAAAATATTTCCCTTCCCATAAGAAGCAAGCTGCCTTGCAGGAAATATACAACTTTCTCAAGCTAAAGAAGAGAGTCTCCCACAAGCTTGGGGGAGGCTTATCCAGCTATTGAATGCTTTGCCTGATCACCCTCTTGAGAAGAATGAAATACTTGATAACTTCTATAGTGGACTTATCGATGCTTCCAAATACCACCTAGATAGTTGTGCCGGTTGTGTTTTAGGGAACGAACTGTAGAACAAGCTGAGATTCTATTGAATAACATCTTGTGCAATGAGAATGCTTGGACTATTCCCGAACCACCTCCTAAGCCAACTCCGAAGAAAAGAGGTATTCTATTCCTCAGTCCTGAAGATATGCAAGAAGCCAAGAAATCTATGCAACAGACAGGCATTAAATATGAAGATGTCAAAAATCTACCACCTATCGAAGAGATCCATGGTCTCGATAACCCGATACAGGTAGTAGAAGTAAATTCTCTGCGTAGGTTTGATGAGAGTGATATTGCTTTTGATAAACCTGCTAGCCTATGCATGGATGAATTTGATAACTTTGTTGCCAAACAACAGAGTTTCAATGATTATGTTAGCAGACAATTGGAACAGAATGCTCGTATGCTTAGTCATTTAAGTGCTTGTGTAGACAGTAATGTCAATGATCTTAAGCTTCTGAGTAGACATGCCTCTATGGTTGCTATGTTGGAATTATGCCCTAGAGGCAATAATAAATATAGTTATTATTATAGTTCCTGTATCAAGCTAATCGTTTATTATCCATGTTATAATTGTATTGAATGAAGACTTATATACATGTGTGGATACATAGACAAAACACTGTCCCTAGCAAGCCTCTAGTTGGCTAGCCAGTTGATCAAAGATAGTCAGGGTCTTCTGACTATGTACAAGGTGTTGTTGCTTGATAACTGGATCACGTCATTAGGAGAATCACGTGATGGACTAGACCCAAACTAATAGACATAGCATGTAGATCGTGTCATTTTGTTGCTACTGTTTTCTGCGTGTCAAGTATTTGTTCCTATGACCATGAGATCATATAACTCAATGACACCGGAGGAATGCTTTGTGTGTATCAAACATCGCAACGTAACTGGGTGACTATAAAGAGACTTGCCGGTAAACGGGATTGAAATAGGTATGTGGATACTGACGATCGAATCTCGGCAAGTAACATACCGAAGGACAAAGGGAATGACATACAGGATTATATGAATCCGTGACACTGAGATTCAAACGATAAGATCTTCGTAGAATATGTGGGATCCAATATGGGCATCCAGGTCCCGCTATTGGATATTGACCGAGGAGTCACTCGGGTCATGTCTACATAGTTCTCGAACCCGCAGGGTCTGCACACTTAAGGTTCGACGTTGTTTTATGCGTATTTGAGTTATATGGTTGGTTACCGAATGTTGTTCGGAGTCCCGGATGAGATCAGGGACATCACGAGGGTTTCCGGAATGGTCCGGAAACAAAGATTGATATATAGGATGACCTCATTTGATTACCGGAAGGTTCTCGGAGTTACCGGGAATGTACCGGGAATGACGAATGGGTTCCGGGTGTTCACCGGGGGGGGGGGGGCAGCCCACCCCGGGGAAGCCCATAGGCCTTGGGGGTGGCGCACCAGCCCTTGGTGGGCTGGTGGGACAGCCCAAGAAGTCCCTATGCGCCATAGATAGAAAATCAAAGAGAAAAGAAAAAAAAGGAGGTGGGAAAGAAGAGAAGGACTCCACCTTCCAATCCTAGTTGGACTAGGATTGGAGGAAGACTCCTCCTCCCTTGGTGGCGCAGCCCTTGGGGCTCCTTGAGCCTCAAGGAAAGCCTCCCCTCCCCTCCTCCTATATATATGGAGCTATTAGGGCTGATTTGAGACGACTTTTGCCATGACAGCCCGACCACATACCTCCATGGTTTTACCTCTAGATCGCGTTTCTGCGGAGCTCGGGCGGAGCCCTGCTGAGATTAGATCACCACCAACCTCCGGAGCGCCATCACGCTTCCGGAGAACTCATCTACCTCTCCGTCTCTCTTGCTGGATCAAGAAGGCCGAGATCATCGTCGAGCTGTACGTGTGCTGAACGTGGAGGTGCCGTCCGTTCAACACTAGATCGTGGGACAGATCACGGGACGGTTTGTGGGACGGTTCGCGGGGCGGATCGATGGATGTGAGGACGTTCCACTACATCAACCGCGTTTCTTAATGCTTCTGCTGTGCGATCTACAAGGGTACGTAGATCGGAAATCCCCTCTCGTAGATGGACATCACCATGATAGGTCTTCGTGCGCGTAGGGAAATTTTTGTTTCCCATGCGACGTTCCCCAACAGTGGTATCAGAGCTAGGTTCATGCGTAGATGTCTTCTCGAGTAGAACACAAAAGTTTTTGTGGGCGGTGATGTGCGTTTTGCTGCCCTCCTTAGTCTTTTCTTGATCCCACGGTATTGTTGGATCGAAGCGGCTCAGACCGACATTACTCGTACGCTTACGAGAGACTGGTTTCATCGCTACGAGTAACTCCGTTGCTCAAAGATGACCGGCGAGTGTCGGTTTCTCCAACTTTAGTTGAATCGGATTTGACCGAGGAGGTCCTTGGATAAGGTTAAATAGCAATTCATATATCTCCGTTCTAGTGTTTGCGTAAGTAAGATGCGATCCTACTAGATACCCATGGTCACCACGTAAAACATGCAACAACAAATTAGAGGACGTCTAACTTGTTTTTGCAAGGTATGCTTATGATGTAATATGGCCAACGATGTGACGTAATATATTGGATGTATGAGATGATCATGTTGTAATAGATAATATCGACTTGCACGTCGATGGTACGGCAACCGGCAGGAGCCATATGGTTGTCTTTAAACTAACGTTTGTGCTTGCAGATGCGTTTACTATTTTGCTAGGATGTAGCTTTAGTAGTAATAACATGAGTAGCACGACAACCCCGATGGCGACAAGTTGATGGAGATCATGGTGTGGCGCCGGTGACAAGAAGATCGTGCCGGTGCTTTGGTGATGGAGATCAAGGAGCACATGATGATGGCCATATCATGTCACTTATGAATTGCATGTGATGTTAATCCTTTTATGCACCTTATTTTTCTTAGAACGATGGTAGCATTATGAGGTGATCTCTCACTAAAATTTCAAGACGAAATTGTGTTCTCCCCGACTGTGCACCGTTGCTACAGTTCGTCGTTTCGAGACACCACGTGATGATCGGGTGTGATAGACTCAACGTTCACATACAACGGGTGCAAAACAGTTGCACACGCGGAACACTCGGGTTAAGCTTGACGAGCCTAGCATGTGCAGACATGGCCTCAGAACACATGAGACCGAAAGGTCGATCATGAATCATATAGTTGATATGATTAGCATAGGGATAATTACCACTGAAACTATACTCAACTCACGTGATGATCGGACTTGAGCTAGTGTAAGTGGGTCATGAACCACTCAAATGACTAGAGAGATGTATTTTTGAGTGGGAGTTTAGCAAATAATTTGATTAAGTTAAACTCTAATTATCTTGAACATAGTCTAAGTCCACTTTGAATATATTTGTGTTGTAGATCATGGCTCACTCGACAGTCACCCTGAATTTTAATACGTTCCTAGAGAAAGCTAAGTTGAAAGATGATGGAAGCAACTTTGTAGACTGGGCTCGTAATCTTAAGTTGATCCTACAAGCTGGGAAGAAGGATTATGTCCTTAATGTTGCGCTAGGAGATGAACCACCCGCTACGGCTGACCAAGATGTTAAGAACGCTTGGTTAACACGTAAGGAGGACTACTCAGTAGTTCAATGTGCAGTCTTGTATGGCTTAGAGCCGGGACTTCAACGTCGCTTTGAGCGTCATGGAGCATATGATATGTTCTAGGAGTTGAAGTTTATCTTTCAAAAGAACGCCCGGATCGAGAGGTTTGAGACCTCTGATAAATTCTATGCTTGCAAGATGGAGGAGAATTCGTTTGTGAGTGAACATGTGCTCAAAATGTCTGGGTACTCAAACCGTCTAGCTGAGCTGGGGATTGAACTCCTGCAAGAGGCTATCACTGACAGAATTCTTCAATCACTGCCGCCAAGCTATAAGGGCTTTGTGTTGAACTACAACATGCAAGGGATGAACAAGTCACCCGGCGAGTTGTTTGCGATGCTGAAAGTCGCAGAGTCTGAACTCCGTAAAGAGCATCAAGTGTTGATGCTGAATAAGACCACTAGTTTCAAGAGAAACGGCAAAGGGAAGAAGGGTAATTCAAAGAAGAGCGGCAAGCCTGTTGCCAATCCGACGAAGAAACCCAAAGCTGGACCTAAGCCTGAAACAGAGTGCTACTATTGCAAGGGTATGGGTCACTGGAAGCGCAACTGCCCCAAGTATCTGGCTGATAAGAAGGCGGCCAGAGAAAAATCAGGTATATTTGATATACATGTTATTGATGTGTACTTAACCGGCTCTCGTAGTAGTGCCTGGGTATTCGATACCGGTTCTGTTGGTCATATTTGCAACTCGAAACAGGAAATGCGGAATAGGCGAAGGCTGGCGAAAGATGAAATGACGATGCGCGTAGGAAATGGTTCCAAGGTTGATGCAATCGCCGTCGGCACAGTTTCACTTCAGTTACCATCAGGATTAGTTATGAACTTGAATAATTGTTATTTAGTGCCTGTGTTGAGCATGAACATTATATCTGGATCTTGTTTATTGCGAGACGGTTACTCTTTTAAGTCAGAGAATAATGGTTGTTCTATTTCTATGAGTAACATCTTTTATGGTCATGCACCCAATGTGAGAGGATTGTTCATATTGAATCTTGATAGTGATAATACACATATACA